>NC_056006.1:4497683-4820411 GCF_018446385.1 Zingiber officinale | reverse complement strand
ATATAAGTCCTTAGAAATCTCATTGCAAGACACAAGTCGAGTTCACGACACAAGTCTTACTTTGAGTTCTTCTTTGAGTTCTCTGTAAGTTTGCTCTCTAAATTTTAATTCTAAGTTTCCTTTCTTACACACTTAAGTCTTGTACTTACAAGTTCTTTTGTACATTATCTTAGTTCGTTTGTAAAGAAGTGTTTCCGCCATCAGAACCATCCTTCCCAGCCAACCATCTACTATGCTTTCGGTAAGGATCATCCATGACAATGGATAATGGATGATTGTCCCAAAAGGCAAAGGGAAGAGGAATTTGATTCGTGAGTTGAACCAGTGAGCAATTTATAGAGAAGAAAGCTCTAGGCCGATCGACTAAAAATAGAATCTGATCAAATTTATTTGGTGCATTTAATGTGCCATCAATTAATTTAATGTTATCCTTTTCAAAATACTTAAAATAAAATAGTAAGAATTTAAATAAATTTCAAATAAGTGGCATGCTTACTTTGCCGCTGTTATCATTTTATTTATTTATCCATCATATTCATTTTAAATTATCCTTTTTGCCAAATTCAACTATGTCAACAACTAAAATTAGGTAGATAAGTCATGATTTAATAATATTCATGACATTAAATATTTCAGAATTACTGTTGTTATAATATAAATAACACAACTATTATCCTTTTCCCTTATTTAAATTGTTCTAAAATATATATAGTTATAATATAAATAACACGACTATTAATTTTTGGCAGTTAATACTTTTAGTAAAAATGTAATATTAATTATTAGTGGAAATTAAAATTTCAATATGTCATTTTAAATCACCATTCATGGATAATATTAGTAATACTGGACTTTATTAAATGAAGATATTTTTTTTTTAAAAACATGAAGTTATTAATTTGACATTAAGAAAACGTTTTTTAATTGCTCATTTAAACTTGTCTATCAATAACATTTACACATTATCAACGGAATCATTACATCCATTGCCGCCTCGTCCTGCTTTTAGAGTAATTCGGCGTGATCAAACATAATCTCTCCTATATCTTGGCCATTTGCACTAATGGCTAGTAATCATCCGTGATTTACCTTCTCCTTGTTGACCTAGGGATGAATTGACGGGACACTGAGACGAGCGAATCACCTTTTGCCATATGCTTTTAGAGTACCTAAATTATTGTAGATGATTAGATCTTTAAAGATGCACTGTGTCGTTCAATAACAAAATATTTATGAAGAGATTGCATTGGATGGAAGTGCTCTTTGCAAGAAGACAAGGACTAAGGAGAGATTGCAATTGATGGAACTTAGTCAATCTTCTTCATATGACCAACATGATAAAATTTCTAAACTTTTGCTGAAAACTTTTGCCGAAAACTTTTGCAATAGATTCTTCTCCCTTTCGTGTGTTGCTCCAAGCTATCAAGGAAAGAATGAAATAAATAAGATTATGTTATACTACCAAATGAAACACATAAGCAAAAGAAAGCACTGGACTGACAATCATCAAAAGAACAATTGCTCTGTTAAAGCAAAGATAGACCAAAGGTTGTAGCACAACATCATGTTACCAAGTTTTCAGGGCTGATGATATTCAAAAAGAGATCATCACAAGAAAATTAAGTGGCATAACATATGCACAACTTGCAAGTGGCACAGAGGAATACAAATATGAAGACCCACTTACAAAAAAATAGTTCTTTAAAAAAAAATCTATACCAACTTTTTATATCATACATATTGGATCTTGAATTGACTAACCTTGCTCCAATTTAACTAAACGCAATGGCTATGGAGTGTAATCAAACAAACAAAATGCAATGAATAAACTCTTGTTCCTTTTGTAAATAACAGATTAGTCAAGTATGATCAGTGAACAGAATATACATTCCATCATTGTGAAATCGAACCATATGGATCGATTTTTTTAATGTTCAAATTCTTGATAATTATTAGAAATCGAAAATAGCCCATGAAACTTATTTATTCAAATTATTTTTGTGGAATTTTCTTTCGAAATAATTAAATGATTCATGATTATATGTGAATAGAATTTGTTTATTTTTCCACGATATGTGTCATTCAAAAGAGGATCATATGTTTTTGATAAATATTCTTGTTTATTTTCATCGTTGCATAACCTGATCTTTTTTCTAAGTATATCTAAGTAAAAGTCTAAGAGATATTTTTATTTTTTCTATAATTTTTATTCTACTTGTTAATTTTTATTTTTATTCTATTTTTCCACGAAAGCAGCGGAAGACGAAGCACAGTGGTTGTGATATATATATATATTTTTGAATGGATAAGTTTCATTTAAATTAAAAACAAAAACAAAAACGCACTGTTGAAATTTTCCCATAGATGCTTACTATAGGATTAATGGTTGTGCATGTGGTAATGTTTGTGTGCATGTGGTAGTTAATTGGAAGATTAATTTACCATTTATGTTAATTGGGCTTAGATCTTAATCTATTTCACTGAACCAGACCAGACCAATTTTGGTTCACTTAGACCTGGTTTAGATTTAAACTTTTAGTTGGTTTAATTGAACCAATTTGATTCAAACCGGAATCGATTTGGGTTAATTAATTGGGCTTGGACCCAATATGATTAAATGATTATATTTGTTCTAATTGGTCAGACTTAAACCAATGAGTATTGGTTTGATCAAACGGACCTGAGTTTGATCAATAAGTCTGAAATTAATTGAAATAGACTTAGATTAAACAGTAAGAAAACATAGATACAAAGATCTCTATCCAATTAGATCAGTTCTAATTATGGATAATGGACCTAGCTTAAAATCTGGATTCCTAATCAACTGATTCAATGGGTCAGTCGACTTAGACTCCTAAAAATCGCGAAGATTTATTTTTCTTAATTTATTATGTTGGTACTATACCTGTATAAATTGAATTAAGTCAGTTTTATGCTGGTTAGTGGATTTTATACTGACTTATTTAATTTCAATTTTTCAGATGACACGGACGATTACCACATTGACTCATCGCGAAGTGCGATAAAATTAACTCAAGGAGGAAATTCAGAAGATAGAGTATAACTCTACTTATGGAGTCGACGAACACGTTGGATGGCTTGATAATCTATTTTGGAAACTTGAGCGAGAAGAGTTTCCAGTCCTGGACAGTTATAAGATCTGGGCTTTGATGCGTTCATTGCTAGGATGATAGCAGACTATATTTGAGGGTGCCATCAAGGACACGTCACATATTCAGTATTATGTGAGGAACTGCTTAACCATATGACTGAAGAGGATCCTGAAGAGTTCGAAAAGGATCCAGAAATGATCGAGGAGGATCCAGAAGAGGATCCAATTGAGGATCCCATAGAGAATCCTGAAGCTGTCTTGCTTGAAATTACCCCAAATAAGTCCAGACTGAAAGGGATAATGTTTTCCACTACACTAGTGTCTGTCCTAGTGGGAGTAGTAATAGCCTATCTAGTTTATTAGAGTTTTGTTATTGTTATGTTCATTATATATGAATAATATTAGTCCATTTCGTTTATGTCAGTAGGTTATATGTTAACAATATATAGCATAATTTTATGTTAATGGTATGTTCATTTATTTATGTTGTTTACTCGACATGATGCATGATTAGTTCATGATTTATTAAATGATCAATTCATTTAATTAAAGAAATTATGATATTATTGTTGGAGCCCAAGGTTATTTTGATGTGATCAAACAAGTTAAGTTAGGTCCTGTTTGGTTTAACCCTTGTGTCTAAGTGTGTAGGAGCTTAGGAGCACAGGAAGTCGAGCAGAAGATGCGGCTAGCGAGAAGGATGGCACAGGGAGAGAGCCGACGGGCTCGGTGCATCTGAGGGACGAGGTGCCGCGGAAGAGTACACCGGTGGACGAGAAGAACGTACGCGACGTTCGAGGGATGAGAAACCGGGGAGGAAGGCTGCTCGAGGAGAAGGGCGGAACTTGAGTTCGGGTGAGCCCTATTCCGGATGGCCGAGATCACCCAAGCTAGTGGAGCCAGAGCGGAAGACCCGGACCGAAACGAGCACAACCGGAGTAGAGGAATCGGACCGCAAAAAGTTAATTCTGTTGACTTTTGTGGTCTGAGCGCTCGGAGCCATTCTGGGCGCTCGGAACCCAAATCTTATCAGCGATGATGTAGACGTTGACTGACGCGTCGGGGATAGAATTCTATCCCCCACCCCCTGGTGCCAGGAACCCTTCCAGGCGCCCGGAATAGTGCTATAAATATAGCACTGATTTCAACAGTTAGAACAACAACTTGTAATTCCATTTCTTCTGTTCTACTTTTGTTTGTGATCTATGAACGTTGTAAGAGGTTACTCCACCCGAAGGAAATATTCAGAATAGTGCGCTTCATTCTCCTTGGATTAGCAATCTTCTAATTGCAAACCAAGTAATTTCTTGTGTCTATTTCCCTTTTTATTAGTCTCTTTATTTTTAATTACAAGTGATCTTATTCAAGCTATAAGTCGAGAAAGGGTTGATTTGTTTTTTAGGAAAATTCGCCTCTCCCCTCTTGCCGGCCTCCAAAGGGACCAACAAGTGGTATCAGAGCAAGAACGCTTCAGAAGGACTAACCGTCGACCAAAGCAAAGCAACCAATTGTCGGACCAAGCATCGTTCCACCAAAATTCGAGAGAGACTTCGTACACTGGAAACGTCGTATGGAGGTATTCCTGAAAACAGACTTTGAGATTCGTTTAATAATAAAATATGGTTTTGTAGCTCCTACAAATCAAAATGGAGAGGAAAAAGAAGAGAGTTTTTGGATGAAGAAAGAGCAAAATGATTCCGTAGCGAATAATCGAGCGGAGTATCACTTGCTGCGCGTGCTGCCACCTCAAGAAGTCAACCGCATCGGGAGTTACTCATCAACCAAAGAACTCTGGGAAAAATTCTTTGGAACTCCACGAAGGCACATTCGAAGCCAAGCTCGCAAGAAGAGACATACTTTGGAATAAATTGATGAACATTCATCTGGAAAGAGGTGGAAAAGGTAGCCGATCTACACGCGAAGGTAAAAGAACTAATCACCAGACTTGAAAACCTTGGTGAAACGGTAACCAACCGAGACACGATACACTACGCACTCAATGCCTTTCCCAGGACTCCAGAATATACCTCAATAATCGACGCCTACTACATCTCAAAAAACCTGGAGGTAAGTATCCTAGAGGAACTTTTTTTCCACTTTAGAATTGCATGAAACCATATGTGCAGGGACAACAAAAGAATTAAGCCAGATCATGGCGCTAAATGTAACCAAGAAAGATGAACCCGAGTCAGACTCAGAAGAAGATCAAGAAGCTTATCTGGTAAGGAATTTCAAAAACTTCTTTAGATCTAATAAATTTAAAGAAATGCAGAATAAGAAAAATCCAGGAAATAGAAGAAGGGTTCGATGCTACCAGTGTCAAAAGGAAGGACACTTAAAAGAAGACTGCCCATAGCTCAAAAAGGATAAAGTCAAGATACCCAAGAAGTACAAGACTCTAAAAGCTACTTGGGGCAACAACTCATCATCTGAGTCCGAAATACAAGAATATGTCGATCTAGCACTGATGACGAACTATGAAGAGGAAAGCACATCAGAAGCCAGCATCGATGAAGGGGGGAATGACTTCAAATGAATGCAGCGAAGTAGGGGGAGAGTCAGACTTCAAGTCTGATATGGTAAGTGAGGTATGCCTCTTACCTCCTGATCAACTTTATTTTGAAATTAAGCCTATGGAAAAATCTATGTACAAATTCAAAAGTAAAAATAATAAATTAAAAAAAATGAAAACTTAGAAATGAAAAGAATTTTAGCAAAATCAATAGAAGATTTTGATAAAATAAGACTTGAAAATGATAAATTAAAAAAAGAAATAGAAAACTTGAAAAATTTTGCTTGTTCAAATATTTCTACTTTTAGAAACTATAAAGGATTAAACTGGTACTATAGGTTTTGTTGGGACCGATTGTGTAGCTAGAGGGGGGGGGGGTGAATAGCTCGATGCTTTCTTCGTGCTTGACGTTGCTTGTTTCTTCAAAGATATGCAGCGGAAATACAAGAAACAACTACAACAATGCTAACACATGGATTTTACTTGGTATCCACCTCACAAGAGGTGACTAGTCCAAGGATCCACGCACACACACACACCTCCACTAATAAACACTCCTTTTCGGTAACTACCGAAGGCGGAGAAGCCCTACAAGACTCTCAATACAGAAAGAAAGGAAAGGGAATAAAAGTATAAGCAAAGCTTACAAAGAATACAAGAAACCCTAACCCTAGCTTTCTTCTTCTTTCTTTTGATCCGCCTCTTGACTTAGAAAAGCCTCCAAAAACCTTTAAGAACTGGCGATCTGGAGCTTAGAGAGAGCTGTGGAGTTGCTGTCGAGGATCTAGAGTGAACAGTGCAAAGTCTGTCGAAGAAGACGCACGCCAACGACCTTTATCTGCGCTAACGGTCAGATCCCGATCGATCGGATTGCTCCCAATCGATCGGGGAGGCTTTGGATTGATCAACCGATCGATCTAGAGCGCCTCTGTGCTCTGGGAATTTGCCTGGATCGATCGGCCGATCGATCCAGGGCTTATCGCGACAAATTACAGCTTCCCAATCGATCCACTGATCGATTGGGACCTCTGGATCGATCAGCCGATCGATCTAGCAGGCTTCTGTGCGCTCGCGACTTCCTCCCAATCGATCCACTGATCGATTGGGACGAAGGCTTCTCGCGGGGACTCTCCAATTGATCGGCCGATCGATTGGGCTCCAACCAATCGATCGACTGATCAATCCAGCTGCTGGTTTTTGCCCAAAACCAAGTCTCAAGCCCCCCAAACCAACATCCGGTCAACCTTGACTTGTTGGTACATCATGCCTAGCATCTGGTCTCCCTTGACCTGCTAGGACTCCCTCACCAAGTGTCCGGTCAATCCCTTTAATCCACTTGGACTTTTCTCCTCGTGCCAAGTATCCGGTCAATCCCTTTGACCTACTTGGACTTCCACCAAATGTCTGGTCAACCTTGACCCATCTGAATTTCCCTGTGCCAAGTATCCAGTCAATGCCTTTGACCTACTTGGACTTCCACCAGATGTCTGGTCAACCTTGACCCATCTGGATTTCCCTTGCCTAGCTTCACTCACCAGGACTTTCACCTAGCTTCACTCACTAGGACTTTCTAATTGCCTGGCTTCACTCACCAAGACTTTCACCTACCTTCACTCACTAGGATTTTCACCTGGCTTCACTCACCAGGATTTTCACTTCTGCCTAGCTTCACTCACTAGGTCTTTACTTTTGCCTGGCTTCACTCACCAGGACTTTCCTTTTACCTAGCTTCACTCACTAGGACTTTACTTCTGTCTGGCTTCACTCACCAGGGCTTTCCAGTCAAGTATCCGGTTAACCTTGACCTACTTGACTCTCCTTCACATCTCAACTGGTCAACCTTGAGCAAACGAGAATTGTATCAACAATCTCCCCAAATGAACAACTGCACCTACATTGTCCATATCATCTAAACCCAATATATTGTCAAACATAGAAACGTAAACCAAGACTCAAGCTTGGTCAACCAGGTCAACCTTGACCTAAGGGATATTGCACCAACAATCTCCCCCTTTTTGATGTTTGACAATACCTTTAAGTTAGGACACCTTTGAGTTAAGCTAATCCCATAGTCTTAACTCTCTTCATGCTAAAGTATGAATGATGGTTCCCTTCATTCTCCTCCTTTCCTAGAGGGTAACCTTCCTTTTTAGGAAATAAAGGCCTAACTTAAACCACACATTCTCCCCCTATTGGCACACATCAAACACAACCTCTCCCCCTGAAGAGTTGCTTATCATTGTTCATAACTTCACTCGTTGTGATCAACATGATAATGAAGATCTCATACCCTTCATTATCATCAATGCTCACCCTTGAGCATTAACCACTTGAGTAACCCAAATGAAGGTCTCATACCCTTCATTTGTATCGAATGCTCATCCATGAGCAAACACCACTTAAACAATGAGGATATCCACTCTCCATTAATTTCAAATGCTCAACCTTGAGCATTTTCACGCAAGAAGGTTAACCACCTTCCAAGGTTTATGAAAAAAATAATTTTCATGTCCTTAATGAGTACCTCCCCCTAAATACATAGTCGTACCTTCTGTCATTGCACCAACAATGACTTGGAATCCCTAAACCTTTAGGAAACCCAAATTTAGAAGTTTAGAGGTTCAAATGTTCAAAATTTTAAGCAAACCTCACTTAAACTTCTACCTAGTCTACCTTAACCAATTCATCCTTGTTTTCATCATGAAAACACCCTCTAAATGTATACAAACATGTCATGAGGGGTTAGGAATGGTTACATAGACTAACCATGGTTCAAAGATGCTGAAATCAGGCCTTCCTAGCCAAAATCAGCATCTTCGATCGATTGGAGTTGGTCCTAATTGATTGAACCTACTTGAATCGATCCACTGATCGATTCAGTAGGGCTGGATCGATCGGTGGATCGATCCAGGAAGCTTCTGTTCATGAGAAACTTGCTCTCAATCGATCGACTGATCGATTGAGGCACTTAAATCAATCCACTGATCGATTGAAGCTCTGAAAAAGCTGAAATTCAATTTCAGTCAATTTCAGAAACCCTTAGAAAAATCTACAAAATTCCAAAAATCATAAAAATTGTTGTAGACATTATTTAGGGCATATATTATCATGGGAAAATAATTTTTTTTAAGAAAATACATCATATTTTCAAAGATGGACACAAACTTGAAAACTTTGTAAAAACTTTAGTGTTTTCTCCAAGTTTTGTGCCTAACTCTTCAATGATGATCACTATCAAAAGATAGTCTTCACCAAGGTTTCCCAAAAGTGTTTTAAAATGATTTTCAAAACCAATATCCAACCATGTTCCTTGGGCTCAATGCACATGACTTGTACATTAGCTTTCCCAATGATTGGAACACACATAACTATGTGTTTTGATGAACTTAAAACTCAAAAGAATGCACTAAATCAACATCTTGAGTTTTGTTCATCTTCCTAACATCTCACTTGTATCTAATGTGTATGAAAACACATACAAGGCACCTTATAGTTCATTGTGAGATGTAGATTTTGGTTTTGCCCTAATCTAGGAATCATGCATCTCTATCTAGGCATTTTTGAGATATTGAACATCCACCAAGGATGTTACTTGTTGAATATATGTCATTTGTCCTTAATTGCAAGGAATTAAAAATTAATGCATGAAATGATATGGCATACATCAAAATGAAATATTTTTAAAAGAAAATTTTCCTATAACTACATGATGTATGTATGGCATGACATGGTATTTTTGTATTTTCATAATAAGGCATGAGTGCAAAAAATAAAACATGATGTCATAGCATATAATGGGTAAACAATCATGGCAAGGTTTAGCATAAATAAAGTATACCTAGATTATCTATCTAAGTATCTTTATGCACATAGCTAATCCTAAAACTTAAACCCTAGATTGCCCAATTTTCTCAAGAAAATACCAAAACCCAACTTGGCATTTCTTTAATCTCTTGAATTAATTATGCCAATTAAAAATTTAAACATTCCTCAAATGTTGGCATATTTCATTTTTCCACAAGGGTGATCATAAGAAAATACCAAAATCCCACCTAGGTATTTCTTAAGCTTGTCCCCAACTTGAGCCAATTTAAATGATATCAATATCTTCAATTTTAGCACATTTTACTCTTTCCAAGAGTAACAAATTTGAGTTAAGGCCTAGAATGCCTTTAATTTCCTAAGAATATACCAAAATCTCAACTTGGTAGTTCTTATGATTTTTCCAATTTGTGTCACTTAAGATTACATCCAATTTCTCAAAATATGACACATTTTACTCTAGCAAGAGTAAATCATAAATCCATTTCATTTTCAAAGGTTAATAATAGCCTTGAAAATGCTCCATGAGTGTCAACTTCATCATGATTGGGTTAACTACCCTTCCACTTAGAGTTGACACTCTCTAACCCATCTATGGGGTAGAGAAAATGCTCCTAGGAACACAAAACCTATTGGTACTCCTTGGATGCTCTAGGTATTCACTAGGGATAACTTCCCTAGATACCTTCCTAGTGACCTTGTTAGGCTTCTTAGAAGCCTTGGTCACATTTTCTAGGTTAACCCTAGGGATTTCTTCCCTTGTGACCTTTTTAGTGACTTTGTTAGACTTCTTAGAAGTCTTAGTCACATTTGTTGCAAAAATACTCTTAGGGATGACCTCCCTAGTATTTTTGGCTTGCCCACTAGGCCTAGGGTTGATTCCATAGCTATATGGAACCCTTTGGTAAGAAATTACATCCTTCTTGGTTTTAGGTTTATATCCCAAACCCTTATGACCATTTGATGACTTTGATACTTCTAGACCTAGGTTTTGACTCTTGGACCTTTGTGTCATATTTGTGATTTTTCTAAGAGTCCTCTCGAATTTGTCAAGTCTTGACCTCAAGACTTGATTTTCCTTCCATAATTCTTCAACCTTAGGTTTTTCACTATAACCTTGATTTTTCTTCTTCTTAGGCAAATACCTAGAATCCTTAGGGTTCTTACCTAAATTCCTATCTACCTTTCTAAACCTAGGTTGAGAGGTTTTAGCATGATAAGCTACATGATTTTCCTTAACTTTATCATGCCTCCTATTTTCATGGTAAATAGCATTGAAATGATATAAATTAGAACTATCATGCTTTTTACCATTATTTAAGGGGATAAGTTCAATGAATGATACCTTCCTTTTTACCTTGGAGGCTCCCCCTTGAGTTGTGCTTCCTCCTTTGACTTTGACCACCTTCTTCCCCTTAGAGCATTAACTTCGGTAATACCCCTTTTGATTGCAAGAGAAACACACAATGTGCTCCTTGCTCTTCTTTGTATTGGGGATGGTCTCCTTGGGCTTCTCCTTGCCCTCTTGTGCCACTTGGCCCTTCTTCTTGGCCAATTTAGGGCATTTGCTCTTGTAATGCCCATGCTCCCTACATTCAAAGCATATGATATGATTTTTATTTTTAAATGCACTATTTATACCTTCTTGTGTAAGGGTGGTACTTGCTCCTCCATTTGACTTGGAAGTAGAGACTTCCTCTTGATCCGAAGATGATACTCCTCCATTTGATTTTGCTTGACTTGTGAAGGTGGAAGCTTCTTCTTCATTTGACCCGGATATAGAAGCTTCTCCTTCTTCTTGATCCGGTGCCACCGAAGGTCGCTCCCCCTCAATCCTAGAGGTGGAGGATTCACCTTCTTCTTCATCCTCTTGTGCATGAAATAAGGAATATGCTCCTTCCTTGCTCTTTTGATTGCACTCCTTTGAGGATGAGGATTCTTGGACCTCTTCTACGGAAGTTGAGCATCTCTCAACTTCGGAATTCTCCTCCTCTTGGTCTTGCTCCAATGAGTCACCCTCTTTAGATTTTTCTTGGATTGGTACAGTGGAGGGGATCTCATGAATAGTTGCCAACTTGCTCCAAAGCTCCTTGGCATCCTTGAATTCTCCAATTTTAGCCAAAATGTGGCTAGGCAATAAGTTGACTAAAAGCTTGGTCACTTTATCATTTGCCTCGCTCCTTTGAATCTGCTCTTTGCTCCATTTGCTTTTCTTGAGGACTTTTCCCTTGGAGTTCGTTGGAGCTTCGAAGCCTTCCATAAGAGCAAACCATTGCTTTATCTTCGCCATTAAGAAGTTTTCGATCCTTGATTTCCAAAGATCGAAGCTTGTAGATGTGTACGGTGGAGCCACCCTTGTGTCAAATCCAAGTCCATCTTGGAATTGCATCTTGAAGTTCAGCTTGATGATGAAGTCTTTGACTTGATAGAATTTGCTCCAACTTCTACACCCTCTAGCTCTTTTCCCTTTCCGGCGATAATTCCGGTGAAGAGCAACCTTGCTCTGATACCACTTGTTGGGACCGATTGTGTAGCTAGAGGGGGGGTGAATAGCTCGATACTTTCTTCATGCTTGACGTTGCTTGTTTCTTCAAAGATATGCAGCGGTAATACAAGAAACAACTACAACAATGCTAACACATGAATTTTACTTGGTATCCACCTCACAAGAGGCGACTAGTCCAAGGATCCACGCACACACACACACACCTCCACTAATAAACACTCCTTTTCGGTAACTACCGAAGGCGGAGAAGCCTACAAGACTCTCAATACAGAAAGAAAGGAAAGGGAACAAAAGTATAAGTAAAGCTTACAAAGAATACAAGAAACCCTAGCCCTAGCTTTCTTCTTCTTATTTTTGATCCGCCTCTTGACTTAGAAAAGCCTCCAAGAACCTTCAAGAACTGGCGATCTAGAGCTTAGAGAGAGCTGTGGAGTTGCTGTCGAGGATCTAGAGTGAACAGTGCAAAGTCTACCGAAGAAGACGCGCGCCAACGACCTTTATCTGCGCCAACGGTCGGATCCCGATCGATTGGATTGCTCCCAATCGATCGGGGAGGCTTTTGATCGATCAACCGATCGATCCAGAGGGCCTCTGTGCTCTGGGAATTTGCCTGGATCGATCGGCCGATCGATCCAGGGCTTATCGCGACAAATCGCAGCTTCCCAATCGATCCACTGATCGATTGGGACCTCTGGATCGATCAGCCGATCGATCCAGCAGGCTTCTGTGCGCTCACGACTGCCTCCCAATCGATCCACTGATCGATTGGGACGAAGGCTTCTCGCGGGGACTCCCCAATAGATCGGCCGATCGATTGGGCTCCAGCCAATCGATCAGTCGATCGATGCTGGTTTTTACCTAAAACCAAGTCCCAATCCCCCCAAACCAACATCCGGTCAACCTTGACCTGTTGGTACATCATGCCTAGCATCTGGTCTCCCTTGACCTACTAGGACTCCCTCACCAAGTGTCCGGTCAATCCCTTTAATCCACTTGGACTTTTCTCCTCATGCCAAGTATCCGGTCAATCCCTTTGACCTACTTGGACTTCCACTAGATGTCTGGTCAACCTTGACCCATCTGAATTTCCCTGTGGCAAGTATCCAGTCAATCCCTTTGACCTACTTGGACTTCCACCAGATGTTTGGTCAACCTTGACCCATCTGGATTTCCCTTGCCTGGCTTCACTCACCAGGACTTTCACCTAGCTTCACTCACCAGGACTTTCACCTAGCTTCACTCACTAGGATTTTCACCTAGCTTCACTCACCAGGATTTTCACTTCTGCCTAGCTTCACTCACTAGGTCTTTACTTCTGCCTGGCTTCACTCACCAGGATTTTCCTTCTACCTAGCTTCACTCACTAGGACTTTGCTTCTGCCTGGCTTCACTCACCAGGGCTTTCCAGTCAAGTATCCGGTTAACCTTGACCTACTTAACTCTCCTTCACATCTCAACTGGTCAACCTTGACCAAACGAGAATTGTATCAACAATCTCCCCAAATGAACAACTGCACCTGCATTGTCCATATCATCTAAACCCAATATATTATCAAACATCGAAACCTAAACCAAGACTCAAGCTTGGTCAACCAGGTCAACCTTGACCTAAGGGATATTGCACCAACAAGTTTCACAAATAAAGTCAGATCAGAAAAATATCAAAAGCTTATATACCTAGAAAATACCTGATTAACCCTGTAGGAAAGAACCTATATTGGGTTCTAAAAACTTGTTTAAATTGAAAATGAAATTAGACTTAGGGTTTTCAGGTAGAAAATTGAATATTTGAATTCATTAAAAGGCGTTGTCTAGAAGTGGTTGATGATCCAATAACCAAGAAGACCTAGTGCCTCACCACAACCTAGAAGTCAATTTCTAAATTAAATATTTAATTAACAAACTGATAAGTATAAAAATTAATTGCCTTCAATCTTTGTCAATGGTTTAACATTTGTTAAAATTTCGTCCAAAAAAAAAGGTCTTCACTTAGAAATTTTTTTTCTTAACTCAGCAAATTTTATATAGTAGACTTCATTTAAATTATTTCTATTAATTTTTTTTTCTTTTCTTTCTCCTGCAAATTTATTTTTAACTTAGAAATTTTCTTCTTTAAAAGTTTTTCACTTAGATTTTTTTTTAACACTTAAGACTTTCTAATTTATTGCATATTTTTTTTAACCTTAGACTTATTAAGGAACCCCATTTTTTTATGTGATCAAAGGGGAAGAAGGATATTAAGTCTAGGGGAGGTATTAAACAGAAAAAACTTTTTTCACTTATTTGTAAAATTAATTGTCTTTACATTGTATTTTTTTTCATTTGTTTACCCTAACTTAACTTGGGTTGTTCACATCAAAAAGGGAGAAATTGTTGGAGCCCCAAGGTTGTTTTGATGTGATTAAACAAGTTATGTTAGGTCTTATTTGGTTTAACCCTTGTGTCCAAGTGTATAGGAGCTTAGGAGCACAGGAAGTCGAGCGGAACACACGGCTAGCAAGAAGGACGGCACGGAGAGAGAGCCGACGGGCTCGGTGTGTTCTAGGGATGAGGTGCCGCGAAAGAGTACACCGGTGGACGAGAAGAACGTACGCGACGATTGAGGGACAAGAAACCAGGGAGGAAGGCTGCTCAAGGAGAAGGCTGGAACTTGGGTTCGGGTGAGCCCTATTCTGGATGGCCTAGATCACCCAAGCTAGTGGAGCTGAAGCGGAAGACCCGGACCGAAACAAGCACAACCGGAGTAGAGGAACCGAACTGTAAAAAGTCAATTCTGTTGACTTTTGTGGTCCGGGCGCCCGGAACTCAAATCTTATCAGCAATGATGTGGGTGTTGACTGACGCATTGGGGATAGAATTCTATCCCCCCAGGCACCCAGAACCCTTCCAGGCGTCCGGAGCAGTGCTATAAATATAGCATTAATTTCAACAGTTAGAACAACAACTTGTAATTCAATTTCTTTTGTTCTACTTTTATTTGTGAGCTGTGAACGTTGTAAGAGGCTACTCCCCCCGAAGGAGATCTTCAGAATAGTACGCTTCATTCTCCGTGGATTAGCAATCTTCTGATTGCAAACCAAGTAATTTCTTATGTCTATTTTCTTTTTTATTAGTCTCTTTATTTTTAATTACAAGTGATCTTATTCAAGCTATAAGTCGAGAAAGGGTTGATTTGTTTTTGTAGAGCACTTCACCTCTCCCCTCTTGCCAGCCTCCAAAGGGACCAACAATTATAAATGATTAGTTCATTTGTTGGGATGTATGTAATAGAATTGATCAATATTGATTTGATTGGTCATACGAATGATGAGTGACGGCATTGTTGTCACTTGATTTTGAAAACCAACTCAAATTAATATTGAGTCAATCATAAATTACATGCATATGAATTACACTGAATACTAAATAATGTGTTTATTTATGATAAATTATGGAAATAAAAAATATTATAGTTGAACTCAACAAGGGTGAAAAACCTAATGGGGATAACTATAAGATCTGGCACCTCAGGATACAATATGTACTTGAGGAATAAGAAGTTCTGAAAGCTGTACATCAAGTTATGGTAGAACTTGTAGATGGTCCTACTGCACAACACAGACGAGATCTTGATGCCTATAAAGCATGGAAGAAAAAGGACTCCACTACAAAGGGCATATTGATTAGTTCAATGGTAGATGACCTAGCTTTTGAGTATGAGTCATATCTTTCGGCTCATGCAGTTTGGGTAGCCCTTAAAGAAAAATACAGTGGAGTAAGTCTGAGCAAGTTTCGATAGATGACAATCAAGTTTGACAGCTACAAGAAGTGTCTAAATGTATTAATGGTTCAACACCTCAGGGAGATGTCGAACATGATTCGGGAGCTTAAAACTGTTGGTCATGAGTTGACTGATGAATAACAGGTTCAAGCAATTATTCGTTCACTTCCAGATTCTTGGGAGACCATGAAGCAGACCCTAACTCACAGTGAGAGTATCAAGACTTTCATTGATGTCTCATGCCATGTAGAATTGGAGGCGGAAAGAGTTGAATCCGCAAGGATTTCTGGACAAGCCGATGTGGTAGTAGGTTCTGCTGGATCATCTGGATCCATGAAAAAGAAATGGATCAAGAAAGGGAAGGGAAAGAAGAGGCTGCTATTGTGGGGTAGGGTCCAATCAAGAAGATAGTAAAGAAGATTGGAAAAAACCCTAAAAACAAGTTGACTTGTTTTAACTATGACAAGAAGGACCACTTCGCTCGGGAGTGCACTGAGCCAAAAAAGGTAAATCCAAATGTGTCTTCTTTTCCTGAGTATTTTGTTGCTAGTTTAGTGTTGTTAGCTGATTCTTATTCTTTGTGGATTATAGATTCAGGAGAAACCAACCATGTAGCTTGGGAATAAGTTACATTTATTGAGTACTGTCAGGTACCAATGGGCAATAAGTGGATCTATGTAGGAAATAATGCAAGAGTTGAAGTCAAAGAAGTCAGCACTTGCAAACTCAACCTTCGTGGTGGTAGTGTTTTGTTTCTACATGATGTCTTGTATGCTCCTGAAATTCGATGAAATCTTGTTTCCGTTACGTGTCTTCTTGATTTAGGATATTAAATTAATTTTACAGTCGGTGTGTTGAACTTAAGATAGACTCAATGTCAATCGGACATGGTTTTTTAACAAATGGTTTTATGATTCTTGATGTAGAACCTGTTAGTTAGAGCCCTAGAGTCAATCATATGATGATTGTTGTATGGACTCATTGTATCATATTCCTATGTTTATAAAAGCATTTCTTTATGGTTATTATACTTACTTGTATTGGTGTCAAATAACTAAGTATAATAGCGTCCTTGAGTAGAAGATTCTTATCTATATCAATCGATTGGTTGAATCGATAGTGAGATGATATAGAGAACAATACTCTTAATCATTCATAGTCAAGTATTAACATTCAGGGACAATATTAATGCAACGAGACTAGCATGTAGGTCAACTCGATGACTTGATCTCACAAGTCATGGATATAGAGATATCAAGTTGACACATGGGTATGCATTGGAGAATGTATACTGAATGACCCACCATAAGAAAATATCATGAATCGTTATATGAGTGTCATATACTTTCTCATGTGGCTATTAGTATGACTATTAGTCCTTGGACTTGAAGTCACCATGGTTCCCTACATAAGGAGTTACATACTTTCGCTTCGTCAAACGTCACCCGTAACTGGGTGGACCATAAAGGCGATTACTGGGTATGTGACAAATTATGCGGAGGAATGTGAGTAATGTAGATGGGATCTATCCCTCCTATATGACGGGAGTGACATCATTATTCTTGATAGAGTGAGACCACTAAGTGCATGGTCATGCCCAAATGAGTCAATATGAGATATTGAGCTCATTTGATTAGAGTGAGTCTACTTGGAGTTCAAGATTTAAATTGATTAGAGGATGACACGGTCTATGCCTCACATTAATCAATCTAGATGTCAAGGATAGAAGGACATTATCATATATTATGAAGGGTCACAATTAGTAGTCACAAGATGATGTTGGATCTCAACATTCTTGTAACTTGGGTAGTAATGATGTGTTGCTAGATACCGCTCATTACTTATGCTTCTAAATGGATTTAGGAGCATTGCCAACGTTACAAGAACCTATAGGGTCACACACAAAGGGCAATTAGATGGAGAATGAGTTCATATGATGAACCAAGAGGATTAGGTTCATATAATGAACTAAATTAGATTAAGAGTAATCCAAATTAGGCTAATTGAGTTGGACTCAATTTGATTCATGTGTTGAATGAGTCTAATTTAGATTATGACTCGTTGAATCAATTTAATTTAATGAATAGAGATTCATTAAATCAAATTGGCTTGAATCAATGGTTGGATTTGATCAACCATAGGAGATAAATGGGTCAAGTTTGACTTGACTTGAGAGGGAAGGTGAAGGGTCAAGTTTGACTTGACCAAATGTCATTTCATTGGTCAATTTTGACTTGACCAAAATCACTTGGCATGGGCCGGCCAATCATGGTGTTCCACATCATCAAGGTGTGCCACCTAATGAGGGAGATCAAGAGCCTTGACTCTTGATATTCCATGGAGATTTATAACCTTCCAATAAGTGGTCGGCCACTTTAATTGAGGAATCAAGAGCATTGTACGCTCATTCATTCCTTCTTCCTCCTCTCTTCTCTTCTCTCCCTCTCATCCTCCTTGGTCGAAACATCCAAGAGTGCTAGCACACTCTAGGTGTTTTTCTTCCATCTCTTGTCCCGTGTGGATACTTCTAGAGGTGTGTACACTTGAACACACTTGAGATCCGAAGAACCTTGGACTAGTGGGATTTGCAAAGGGCTTCGCTTGAAAGGTATACTTCCTTTCATGTAGATCTAAGGTAGATCTAGGATTATAAACATGTACATGTAAAATTTTTAACCTTCGCACGGATCTGGTGGCAAGACTTCGGGGTTTCCGCAATGCAAAAAATGATTTTTGCGGCCCAAAAGTCCCAACAGTGGTATCAGAGCCACATGCGAATCGTGTACATGTTTCATTCGTATTTTTTATGAAAAATATCAGATCTATAAGTTTATGTAAATTTACATTTTTATAGATTTTATGAGTATTTTTCTTGGAGATGCGAAGCAACAAGTGCTTTAACACTTGTAGGCTTCGTATACTGAGAAAAACCTTCCGAAACGGCAAGGTTTCGCCCAAATAGTTTTAGGACAGTGGCTTAAGGCGCTGTAAGATCGTAGTAGGACACTCGTGAGACTCATTTCACGAGAAGTGGCGCTGCCCCTAACCCCGCAAGGGGCATTGTCCCGCGATCGCGCCCGAAAATTGCTAAACGGGACCGTCGGAAAATTGTAACTCATAAAATTGTAAAAATAGTAGTAAAATTGCATAAATTTATATTAAATATATAATTTAGAATTATGTATGATTTTGTGATGGTCATGGCCCAAAAACCCAATTTGATTAGACTAAATATGTTGTAATTCATAATATGGTCTGCGCGTCATTTTGTGTGATTGTGCGTGTTGTATTTGTTATATGCGACCTGCGCGTCGTACCTCTCTTTTATATTCCTGTTGTAAAATAGTTTCAGACTCGAATGTAACTTGAGTTTCATTTCTGTAATGTACAAAAAAAATGGAGCGGTGGAAGGTCCACTCGAGAAGGAACGACGAGGAGGGTGCGAGCAACACATAGTGGTCAAAGGGAGGAGCTTGGAGAAGCTGTTGACCCTAGGTTAACCGTCCGATCTTCTCATTGGCTTGAGAAGATCATAGTAGGGCCATGACCTAATCAAAATTTAATTAATTTCTTGTGTGTATGTGATGCATGCTAGAGTAGAGTAATTAATTAGTGCCTTAACGATTAGATTAGATCTTAATTGCGTATATGATACATCTTAACGATTAGATTAGATCTTAATCGCGTATATGATACACATTAACGATTAGATTAGATCTTAATCGCGTCAACTCGAAATGTCTACCACGTTTTGATACCCATCACTACCTCGATCACATGTTGTTGTTGAATCTGCCAAAGCAGAGCAACGCATATTATCTTGGTAGGGTGCGGAGGGACAATCTTGGTCCCGCCTATCAAAGCTTGGGTGAGAACAAACTCAATTAGATTGAGTAAAACTAGTTAACTCAATTGGATCGGGTTTAACTATAGGCATTCTTTCAATGGTTGGAAGATAGGTCAAAATCATATTTATATTAACTCTTGGGCGATTTAGCCAAAGCTAACTCAAGCTTTAATATACATGCGGATCTTGATCCTATAAACAAGAGTTGCATAGAGATGTAATTGGTAATTAGTTACCTACCGATCATACTAAGTCTTGGGCGATTTAGCCAAAGCTAACTCAAGGCATAGTATGATGTAGATCTTCTCCCGCAAGAATTATAGCTAGTTGGTTAGAATCTAATGAGTGTGGTTTGACCACATCCATGACTCGATTCTACAAAAGTTATATAATTCAGTGGGAGCATCGTTTAATTAAAGACCTAATTAAATGATTAGTGGAATATGATATTTATTTTCTGTATTTTTTTGTTGTAGATTGTCATGTCGACAAACACGAATACCTTCTCTCTGCGTTCTGTCCTTGATAAGGACAAGCTCAATGGAGCTAATTTCCTGGACTGTACAAGAATCTGAGAATAGTTCTCACTCAAGAAAGAAAACTGTACATCCTAGAGCAGCCCATTCCCAAGTCACCTCCTGCCACTGCCACGTGAGCTGACCGAGATGCTTACAAGAAGCATCAAGATGACACATTAGATGTGTCATGTCTCATGCTCGCAACCATGAACTCTGAGCTTTAGAAGTAACACGAGTTGATGGGTGCTTATGATATGGTTGAACATTTTCGTCAACTATATCAAGGACAAGCAAGGCATGAGAGATTCGAGATCTCTAAGGCACTATTTCAGTGCAAGATGCAAGACGGGACTCCCGTAGGCCCATATATACTCAAGATGATTGGGCACATAGAGAACCTACAGAGGTTGGGATTCCCACTTGGCCAAGATCTGGCCACTGACTTGATCTTGCAATCCTTGCCAGAGAGCTACAGTCAATTCGTCATGAACTACAACATGAATGAAATTGACAAGCCACTGCCTGAGCTTCTGAGTATGTTGAGAACTGCTGAGCTCAACCTTAAGAAGGTTAAGCCCAACTCCATTTTGATGGTGCAAAGGCACAAAGACAAGGGCAAGCCTAAAGGTAAGGGAAACTCCCAAGCCAAGGGCAAAGGCAAGACACTGAAACCCAAAGGAGGGGTCGCCAAGGATGCTACCTGTTTCTACTACGGTTAGACTGGACACTGGAAGAGGAACTGCAAAGTTTAACTGGAAGATCTTAAGAAGAAGAGAAGTGAGACTTCTACTTCAGGTATATATGTTATCGAAGTCAATCTATCTATTTCTTCATCATGGGTATTAGATACCGGATGTGCTTCTCACATTTGTACTAATTTGCAAGCATTGAGAAATAGCAGGGCATTGACGAAGGGCGAGGTGGATCTACGAGTACGCAATGGAGCACGGGTTGTTGCTGTGCCTGTAGGGACTTACTATCTATCTCTGCCCTCTGGGCTTGTACTAGAATTAGATGAATGTTGTTATGTGTCTGCTCTTACTAAGAACATAATTTCAATTTCTTGTTTAGACAAGAAAGGTTTTTCGTTTATAATAAAGAACAAATGTTGTTCAGTTTATTTAAATGATATGTTCTATTGTAGTGCACCTCTGATGAACGGACTCTATATTCTAGACTTAGAGAACTCCATCTATAACATAAATACCAAAAGGTTTAAATTAAATGAAATGAACCAATCCTATCTCTGGCACTGTCGTTTAGGTCATATAAATGACAAACGCTTATCCCAACTCCATAAAGATGGTTTGCTGGACTCATTTGATTTTGAATTATATGAGACATGCGAGTCATGCCTACTAGGCAAGATGACCAAGACTCCCTTTAGTGGATACAACGAAAGAACGACTGACTTGTTAGGACTTATACATAGTGATATATGTGGCCCTTTCAATGTCGCTGCCAGAGGTGGTTATAGGTACTTTATTACATTTACTGATGACTTCAGTAGATATGGTTATGTATATCTGATGACACATAAGTCAGAATCCTTTAAAAAGTTCAAAGATTTAAAGAATGAAGTGCAAAACCAGCTTGGCAAGAGTATTAAGATACTTCGATCAGATCGAGGTGGTGAATACCTTAGCCATGAGTTTCGTGACTATCTAGCTGAGTGTGGGATTCTATCCCAACTCACTCCTCCTAGAACACCACAGTGGAATGGTGTATCCAAAAGGAGGAATCGTACCCTATTAGATATGGTACAGTCTATGATGAGTCACACCGATCTTCATATCTCACTTTGAGGCTATGCTCTGGACACAGCAGTCTTCATACTCAGCCGTGTTCCATCCAAGGCTATGATAAAGACACCATATAGGATATGGATTGGGAGAAATGCCCAGGTGTCTTTTATGAGGATTTGGGGTTGTGAGGCTTACGTTCAACGTCAAGTCTCGAACAAACTGGGACTCAAATCCGATAAGTGCTATTTTATAGGATATTCCAAGGAAACGAAGAGATATTACTTCTACATTCCCAGTCAACACAAAGTAGTTGTGGCTAAAACTGGGGTATTTCTAGAAAGGTACTTTGTTTCTAGAAAAACTAGTGGGAGTACGTTCAATCTTGAAGAAGTTCAAGATATGGACCATAGCACTGAAGCCTTGATGGAAGTTGAACTGGAACCATAAAATGTTGTGGATGATGAGATTGTTCCACAAGAAGTTGAGGAACAATAATCAGTTCAAGTAGACATACCTCTTTGCAGGTCTGATAGGGTACGTCGACAGCCTGAGAGATACTCATTTCTCGTATCTGACCATGATGATGTTATGCTCGTTGAGAATGAGTCTATCTCCTATCAGGAAGCTGTGATAAGTCCAGATTTTGAGAAATGGCTAGAAGCCATGAGATCCGAGATAGAATCCATGTACACCAACCAAGTATGGACTTTGGTTGATCCACCTGAAGGCGTCAAACCCATTGGATGTAAATGGGTCTTTAAGAGAAAGACTGACATGGATGGACTGATATATAAGAGTCGTTTGGTAGCTAAAGGTTTCAAGCAAATTCATGGTATTGACTATGATGAAACCTTTTCTCCAGTAGCGATATTTAAGTCCATTCGGATCATGCTTGCTATAGCAGCATATCATGATTATGAGATCTGGCAGATGGATGTCAAAACTATGTTTCTGAATGGAAACTTGCTCGAGAATGTGTACATGACACAACCTGAGGGTTTTATAGATCCACAGCATACTGGCAGAGTATGCAAGCTGCATAAGTCCATTTATGGACTAAAGCAAGCTTCTCGGAGCTGGAATCTTCGATTCGATGATGCAATCAAACAATTTGGTTTCATCAAGAATGAAGATGAACTCTGTGTCTACAAGAAGGTTGTTGAGAACACAGTTGTCTTCCTTGTATTGTATGTGGATGACATACTACTCATTGGGAACGACATCCCTCGCTGCAGTCTGTAAAGACTTGGCTAGGGAATTGTTTCTCAATGAAGGACTTAGGTGAAGTAGCTTGTATTCTAGGCATTAAGATCTATAGAGATAGATCTAATAGATTGCTTGGCCTAAGTCAGAGTACATACATTGACAAGGTATTACTACGGTTTGCCATGCAGAATTCCAAGAAAGGTTTTCTGCCGATGTCACATGGTGTGAGTCTTTCGAAGACTCAAAGTCCCTCTTCTAGAGATGAGAGAAACCGCATGGATAAGATCCCTTATGCTTCAGCCATAGGATCTATCATGTACGTTATGCTATATACTCGTCCTGATGTTTCGTATGCTTTGAGCATGACGAGCAGATACCAGTCAGATCCAGGTGAGTGTCACTGGATAGTGGTCAAGAATATTCTTAAGTACTTGAGAAGGACTAAAAAATATTTCTTGATATATGGAGGCGATGATGAGCTAGTTGTAAAGAGTTACAGTGATGCTAGCTTCCAAAGTGACCAGGATGATTATAAATCGCAGTCTGGGTTCATGTTTTGCTTGAATGGTGGTGCTATGAGCTGGAAGAGTTCGAAGCAAGAAACAGTTACTGATTCTACAATAGATGTCGAGTATATTGCTACATCAGAAGCAGCAAAGGAGGCAGTTTGGATCCGCAAGTTCATTACTGAGCTTGGGGTGGTTCCTAGCATTGCAGATCCTATTGAGCTCTATTGTGACAACAATGGAGCAATTGCGCAGGCTAAGGAACCTCACTCACACCAGCGGACCAAACACATACTACAACGCTTCCATCTCATTCGAGAGATCATCGATAGAGGAGATGTGAAGATTTGCAGAGTACCCACAGAGGCTAACGTCGCTGATCCCTTGACCAAGGCTTTGGCACAGAGCAAGCATGATGGTCACACTAGGTCATTGGGTATTAGACCCTACACTGATTGGCACTAGTGCTAGTGGGAGATTGTTAGTTAGAGCCCTAGAGCTAATCATATGATGATTGTTGTATAGACTCATTGTATCATATTCCTATGTTTATAAAGATATTTTTTTATGGTTATTATACTTACTTGTATTGGTGTCAAATAACTAAGTATAATAACATCCTTGAGTAGAAGGTTCTTATCTATATCAATCGATTGGTTGAATCGATAGTGAGATGATATAGAGAACACTACTCTTAATCATTCCTAGTCAAGTATTAACATTCAGGGACAATATTAATGCGACGAGACTAGCATGTAGGTTAACTCGATGACTTGATCTCACAAGTCATGGATATAGAGATATCAACTTGACACATAGGTATGCATTGGAGAATGTATACTGAATGACCCGCCATGAAAAAGTATCATGGATCATTATATGAGTGTCATATACTTTCTCATGTGGCTATTAGTATGACTATTAGTCCTTGGACCTGAAGTCACCATGGTTCCCTACATAAGGAGTTACATACTTTCGCTTCGTCAAACGTCACCCGTAACTAGGTGGACCATAAAGGCGATTACTGGGTATGTGACAAATTATGCGGAGGGATGTGAGTGATGTAGATGGGATCTATCCCTCCTATATGATGAGAGTGACATCATTATTCTTGATAGAGTGAGACCACTAAGTGCATGGCCATGCCCAAATGAGTCAATATGAGATATTGAGCTCATTTGATTAGAGTGAGTCTACTTGGAGTTCAAGATTTAGATTTATTAGAGGATGACACGGTCTTGTTGAAACCCCAAGGTTGTTTTGGTGTGATCAACAAGTTAAGTTAGGTCATGTGTGTTTCTAACCTTGTGTCTAAGTGTGCAGGAGCTTAGGAGCACAGGTAGTCGAGCGGAAGACACAGCTAGCGAGAAGGACGGTAGTCCGAGGGACGAGGTGCTGCGGAAGAGTACACCGGCGGACGAGAAGGAGACGTGCGGTGGTTCCGAGGGACGAAAGCCAGAGCGGAAGATTACTTGGGGAGCAAGAGACACAGCTAGCGAGTAGGACGGCACGTGGTGCGTCCGAGGGATGAAGACTGCGGATGAGTACGCCGGCGGACGAGAAGGGAACACGCGACGATTCTGAGGGACGAGAAGACGGAGGGAAGCCCACTTGAGAAGACTGGAACTTGGGTTCGGGTGAGCCCTATTCCGGATAGTAGAAATCACCCAATCAAGCGGATCCGGAGCAGAGGACCCAGACGAAAGTCAACCAGAGTTGACTCAGCATCCGGGGCGCCCGGAACTGTCCGGGGCGCCCGGACCAGCCCGGGGCGCCCGGACCAGCCCGGGGCGCCCGGAACCCTTTCGGGCGCCCGGAAGTCAGTTTTTGACTAGATCGAGCTTTGACTCGATCTGAACGTTGGGGGATAAAATTTATCCCACCCAGGGCGCCCGGAATCCTTCCAGGCGGCCCGACCAAGGCTATAAATATAGTCTTGGTCCAGAAGCTTTGAATAAACTCAGAAATTTACATTCCAAACACTTGTGCGCTTCTGTTCTAGTTTAGCTTCTGTCTTTTGTGCTTTTACTACTGTAAGAGGCTTCTCCGCCTGAAGGAGATTGATAATGCGATCATCTTTCTTGGATTAACAACCACCCCAGTTGTAACCAAGTCAAATCCGGTGCCTCTTCCTTTTCTTACTTTTTCTTATTTAAGTTAATTTTATGCAAGTGTCAGTTTAAGAGTTCGAGAAGGGTTGTTTTGTTTTTGATTTTATAGGCTATCCAACCCCCCCTTCTAGCCGGCCGTAAAGGTCCTACAAGTGGTATCAGAGCCGAGACGCTTCAGGAGGACTAACCGCCGAACGAAGCAACAAGATGGCCAGATCTAACATCCACCCGCCAAAATTCGAGGGGGACTTTGCAAGCTGGAAGAAACACATGGAGGTATTTTTCGGTACTGATACGATTTATTACTTACAATGGAACTCGGTTTTGAAGCTCCCGAGGGCAAAGCAAAAAATTCATGGACAAAGAAAGAGCAGGCCGAGTACGTGGCAAACAAGAAAGTAAAATTCCATTTGCTAAGCGTACTTCCGCCACAAGAAGTCAACCGTGTCGGCACTTACAACTCGGCAAAGGAGCTTTGGGAGAAGTTCCTTGAACTACACGAAGGAACATCCGAAGACAAGCTTGCGAGACGGGACTTAATTCGCAACCAGCTCACCAACCTCCGTCTTGAAGAAGGTGAAACAATTGCACATCTACACTCAAGGATACAAGAGCTCATCACCGGACTTTCGAATCTCGGAGAAGAGGTAAGTGACCGAGATTCGCTCAGGTACGCTTAAATTCCTTTCCGAGAAATTCAAAATGGGCATCACTAGTAGATGCCTTTTATATTTCAAAAGACCAAGAAAAAGTTTCTTTAGAAGAATTTTTTTCGACATTTGAAGTGCACGAATCAAGATGTGCAGGTTCGAAGGAGCCCAAGAACAACATCGCCCTCAAAGCGTCGAGAGACGAGCCTGAGTCGGAATCTTCTCTCGACGACGAGGAAATGGTAATGATGGTAAGACGATTTAAGAAGTTATACAATTCTAGAAAAACTAACCATCCACAGGGTAGAAAGAAAAGAACGATCCGCTGCTACCATTGTGACGAAGAAGGGCGCGTCAAGGACAACTGCTCCAAGCTAAAGAACAAGGATAAAGATAAAGGGAAAAAGCCTGTTCAAAAGCGCAAAGCCCTAAAAGCGACGTGGGATGATACATCGTCCGAATCGGAAGTCGAAGCATTCTCTGGACTCGCGCTGATGGCGAGTCATTAAGACGACGATTGCGATTCAAGTTCCTCCGAGATGAGCATCGAAAGCATCGATGAAGGGGGAGCTTCATCGGAAGAAAGCAGCAGCTCAGGGGGAGAAACGGATAACGAGATCGACAAGGTAAGTCAGGTACGATCTCTTCCTCCCGATAAAATATTTAAGTTCGTTAAACTTTTAACAAAAGATTGCTGCAAATTTGAAAGTGAAAATAAAAATTTAAAAGTAATTCTAGCTAAGTCTTGTCCCTTAGAAGAATTAGATAAATTAAAACTAGCAAATGAAAAATTGAAACTTGAAAATGATGATTTGAAAAGTCAAGTAAATAACTTGAAAAACTATGCATGTTCATCTAAAACCAATGTTAGAAGATTTAATAATTTAAATTGGTACTATAGATATCACCAGGGACAAATTAAGAATATCTCTAGAAAATATGTCCCTAAGAAATTTTTAATCAACCCAGTAGGCTGGAACCTTTATTGGGTTCCTAAATCTTGCTTAATCTAAATAAAAGTTAGCGCTTTCAGTGAGAAAATTAAACAATAAATTTATTTATGAGGCTTTATCTAAGGAAGTGGTTGTTGCTCCAATAACCAAGAAAGCCTAGTGCCTCGCCACGACCTGGAAGCCAAAATATTGAAATAAATGTTTAATTAACTTTCTGTCAAAGCATTAAATTTAGAATTAATTAATGCTTTCAAAGTTTTTTCAAACATTTTTTCAAAATTTTTTTTACTTAGAAATTTTTTGAAAATTCTCTTTAACACTTAAAAAAATTCTCAGAAGATGTCTTTAGTTAAAGGTTATAATGAAATTGAAAATTTTCGCTTCAAGTTTTTTTTTAAAAATGCCTAAGTTAGATTTTCTTATAATTTCCCTTAGAAAATTTTACTTATTTTTTCCAATTATTGCAAATTATTTCAAAATTTTCTAAGTCTTTAACCCTTAGATTTTTTTCTTGAAACCCCATTTTTTGTGTGATCAAAGGGGGAGAAGGATTAGTATAAGTCTAAGGGGAGGTAGACCAAAATATTAACTAATTTTATTTTTGCACTTACATTACAAATTAAGTTAATTTACTTAAGTTTATTTAATGTCTATTTTACCCTATCTTAACTTGGGTTGATCACACCAAAAAGGGGGAGATTGTTGGAACCCCAAGGTTTTTTTGGTGTGATCAACAAGTTAAGTTAGGTCCTGTGTGTTTCTAACCTTGTGTCTAAGTGTGCAGGAGCTTAGGAGCACAGGTAGTCGAGCGGAAGACGCAGCTAGCAAGAAGGACGACAGTCCGAGGGACGAGGTGCTGCGGAAGAGTACACTGGCAGACGAGAAGGAGGCGTGCGGTGGTTCCGAGGGACGAAAGCTGGAGCAGAAGATTACTCGGGGAGCAAGAGACGCAGCTAGCGAGAAGGACGGCACGTGGTGCGTCCGAGGGATGAAGACTGCGGATGAGTACGCCGGCGGACGAGAAGGGAACACACGGCAATTCCGAGGGACGAGAAGCTGGAGGGAAGCCCGCTCGAGAAGATCGGAACTTGGGTTCGGGTGAGCCCTATTCCGGATAGTAGAGATCACCCAATCAAGCGGATCCGGAGCAGAGGACCCGGATGAAAGTTAACCAGAGTTGACTCAGCATCCGGGGCGCCCGGACAAGCCCGGGGCGCCCGGAAGTCAGTTTTTGACCAGATCGAGCTTTGACTCGATCTAAACGTTGGGGGATAAAATTTATCCCCCCAGGGCACCCGGAATCCTTCCAGGCACCCCGATCAATACTATAAATATAGCATTGGTCCAGAAGCTTTGAATAAACTCAGAAATTTACATTCCAAACACTTGTGCGCTTCTGTTGTAGTTTAGCTTCAGTCTTTTGTGCTTTCACTGCTGTAAGAGGCTTCTCCGCCTGAAGGAGATTGATAGTGCGATCATCTTTCTTGGATTAACAACCACCCCAGTTGTAACCAAGTCAAATCCGGTGCCTCTTCCTTTTCTTGCTTTTTCTTGTTTAAGTTAATTTTATGCAAGTGTCAGTTTAAGAGTTCGAGAAGGGTTGTTTTGTTTTTGATTTTACAAGCTATCCAACCCCCCCTTCTAGCCGGCCGCAACGGTCCTACAGGTCTATGCCTTACATTGATCAATCTAGATGTCAAGGATAGAAGGACATTATCATATATTGTGAAGGGTTACAATTAATAGTCACAAGGTGATGTTGGATCTCAACATTCTTGTAACTTGGGTAGTAATGATGTGTTGCTAGATACCGCTCATTACTTATGCTTCTAAATAGGTTTAGGAGCATTGCCAACGTTACAAGAACCTATAGGGTCACACACAAAAGGCGATTAGATGGAGAATGGGTTCATATGATGAACCAAGAGGATTAGGTTCATATGATAAACCAAATTGGATTAAGAGTAATCCAAATTAGGCTAATTGAGTTGGACTCAATTTGATTCATATGTTGAATGAGTCTAATTTAGATTATGACTCGTTGAGTCAATTTACTTTAATGAATAGAGATTCATTAAATCAAATTGGCTTGAATCAATGGTTGGATTTGATCAACCATAGGAGATAAATGGGTCAAGTTTGACTTGACTTAAGAGGGAAGGTGAAGGGTCAAGTTTGACTTGACCAAATGTCACTTCATTGGTCAAGTTTGACTTGACCAAAACCACTTAGCATGGGCTGGCCAATCATGGTGTTCCACATCATCAAGGTGTGCCACCTAATGAGGGAGATCAAGAGCCTTGACTCTTGATATTCCATAGAGGTTTATAACCTTCCAATAAGTGGTCGGCCACTTTAATTGAGGAATTAAGAGCATTGTGTGCTCATTCATTCCTTCTTCCTCCTCTCTTCTCTTCTCTCCCTCTCATCCTCCTTGGCTGAAACATCCAAGAGTGCTAGCACACCCTAGGTGTTTTTCTTCCATCTCTTGTCCCGTGTGGATACTTCTAAAGGTGTGTACACTTGAACACACTTGAGATCCGAAGAACTTTGGACGAGCAGGATTTACGAAGGGCTTCGCTTCAAAGGTATACTTCCTTTCATGTAGATCTAAGGTAGATCTAGGATTACAAACATGTATATGTAAAATTTTTAACTTTCGCACGGATCCGGTGCCAAGACTTCGGGGTTTCCGCAACGCAAAAAGCGTTTTTTGCGGCTCGAAAGTCCCAACAGAACCAGATGTCAATTATGCTATTGGTGGTTATTTTTCAAACATTTCTCTAACTAGTGATGTAGATATAACTAATGAGATTTGACATGCTAGATTATGACACATAGGATAAGAACGTATGAATTGGTTGGCTAGGGAGGGTCTAATGGGCACTCGAGCTAAGATTCACTTGTCCATATGTGAGCATTATCTTGGTGGGAAAACAACTAGGAAACCATTTGGTAAGACTATTAGATCTGAATCAACATTGCAATTAATTCATTCAGATATTTGTGGTCCAATGAATGTGAAGGCTAGACATTGAGCTTCCTATTTCATTATATTTATTAATAATTTCTCTCGGTTCGGTCATGTGTATTTGATTTCTCACAAATCTGAAGCATTGGATTGTTTCATTCGTTATATGAACGAAGTTGAAAATTAAACGGAATGTAAAGTTAAGATTTTACGTACTGACCGTGAAGGGGAATATTTGTCTGATATATTCAAGACAATATGTAATGATAGAGGGATTATAAAATGACTGACAATCTATGGAACTCCATAGCAAAATGGGGTAGCTGAAAGAAGAAATAGGACTCTTCTTGAAATGGTTAGATCTATGATGGCGTAAGCTAATTTGCCAATCTTCTATTGGGGAGATGCATTATTAACTACAACCTATATACTTAATAAAGTACCTTCAAAGTCAATTCCATCTATCTCATATGAACGTTGGATAGGCAGAAAATCATATTTAAGTAATCTGAGACCCTGGGGGTCAACTGCTCATGTTCATGATAGTTCTCACAAGTAAGAAAAACTAGGATGTAGGGGTAAGAAATGTATCTTTACAAGATATCATGAAACCTTCAAAGGTTATGTTTTCATAGATGAACGACTAGATGGAACCATATCCGAAATAGACTCGAGAGATGCGACTTTCAAAGCAGAGTTCCCAATTTGAGGAGGATGAGATATTATTAATATGAGAGGTGTCAAAAGGGATACCTGAGTCTAGTCAACCGAGTGGGAGTGATATGCCAAGTCATGAGTTGATTTCTCAATAACCTAACTTACGAAGAAGTGTTCATAAGATCAAACATAAGAAGAGGTTTGATATTAAGAATGAGGCATTAATTACACTTCCAATTGACGACGACGAACCTCAATCCATTGAGGAAGCATTGGGATGTAGAGTTAAAGAAAAATGGAAAGCTACAATGGTTGAAGAGATGGAGTTCATGATTCAGAATCATGTTTGGAACTTAGTCGATCTTCCTCCAAGCCAAAGGGGTATTGGGAATAAGTGGATTCTTAAAATAAAGAGAAAAACTGATGGGTCGATTAACAGATATAAAGCTCATTTAGTTGCAAAAGGATATACCCAAATGGAGGGTATTGACTTTGAAGAATATTTTTTCCCGTAGTGAAATTTGTGTTATATGAGTTATTGTGGCCTTTGTGGCACATTATGACTTGGAATTATATCAAATGGATGTAAAAAACCACTTTTCTTAACGGTGATCTTGATGAAGAAATCTATATAATTCAGCCAGAAGCTTTCATTGCTAAAGTCCAAGAGCAGAAAATATGTATACTTAGAAAGTCTATATATGGGCTAAAGTAAGCATCAAGACAATGGAATATAAGATTTAACGAAGTCGTTTTATCTTATGGTTTCAAGATGATCAATGAGGATCATTGTATTTTCCTGAAAAGGGAAAAAAGAAAGTATGTCATTATATGTTGATGATATGTTGATAGCCGGAAATGACATAAGATATGTGAATGAAGTTAAGAAGTGGTTGTCATCACAATTTGATACAACGGATATGGGAGAAGCTGAATACATCTTAGGAGTGAAGATCATAAGAGATCGTCCTAAAAGACTTTTGAGTCTATCACAAGAGTCTTATATAAATAAGATGTTACATCATTGCAGCATGTCAAATTGCAAAGTAGAATATACACCTATTATGAAAGGTACTGTTTTGAGAAAGAGTATGTGTCATAAAACTCCAAAGAAAATAGCTGAGATGAATAAAAAAATCATATGTCAGTACTATTAGTAGTTTGATGTACACTATGTTGTGTACACGTCCCGATATCAGCTATGTTGTGGGCTTGGCCAATCGCTTCCAGTCAAACCCAGGATCGAGACACTGGAAGGCGATGAAAATGATATTCAGATATTTGAATGTGATAATAGATTGTTGTCTCTATTTTCAAGGATCATATATGAGTCTGAAAGGTTATTCAGATGTAAATTGGGTTGGGGATCTGGATGATAGAAAATCCACATCAGGCTATGCATTCTTGATGAATGGTGGTGTCATCTCTTGGAACAGCAAGAAACATGCTTGTGTAACTTTATCGACTATGGAAGCTAAATATGTGGCATGTTCAGCTGCTGTGCAAGAAGCAATCTAGTTGAGAAGGTTCCTGAAGCATCTAAAAAGTACTAAGGATAGTGGGAGTCCAGTAACTATCTACTGTGACAGTCAAGCTGCAATAGTTTTTTCCAAGAATCCCAAATATCACAACAAAGGCAAGCACATAGAAATTAAATATAATTTTGTGAGTGATATTGTGGCTAAAAGAAAAGTAATTCTTGAGTATGTCCCTACACGTGCTATGCTTGCAGATTCTTTTACTAAGCCAATGACTAAAGAGTCATTTAAAGAACATGTAAAGTCTTTGGGATTTCATATAATGTAACAGTATTGAAATAACAACTAGAATTTGTGATTTGATTATGTCATTTGTTATAATTTATTCAGTGTATATGTTATATTTGTTACATTCATATAAGATCTCAGTGAGCATGTTGGCAGGTTGAGATTGGTTTACTCACATAGACAATTATATCTGTTTGTTAATTACAAATAGAGGTAAGACCGTTACTTATGGAATAGCTTATGTAGTTGAAATTAAAGACAGATCTATAAGTTGTAGTCGCATTAATAATTGTATCAAGATGAGATCATTTATATGTTAATAATGATCGAAGTAAAATGAACCCACCATTTACTGAACCTGTTGAAGGTCATATTAGAATTCATATGTTGAATTCAGGATTAAACATTGGTATGTCTAGATCAAAATCTGTACGATGTTAAATTTGAGAAAAACATGCACTCTTTTTAGTAAAGAGAATAACATCGTAACACGTAATTCATACCACATGTGCTATTGCGACAATAAAGGTAATAAGAGAATGGATTCTTGTTTCTCTACTATGTGAGACCTTTGAGATTATAAGTTAATCTCAATTTTTTACCTTAGTAACTATTTAGCTGTTTACTGATGGATCGAAAGCGCTAGAGGGGGGGGGGATAGCGCTCGTGGCTATTTCATTTTTCGAAATCCGTAAATCGTACGTGAAACTAATAGAGTAATAAGCAGCGGAATAAAGACAGTCAAACACAGAGACACAAGGAATTACTTCGTTCAGAGCCTAAGGCGACTCCTACTCGAAGGCCCGCGATCCTTGATCGCTTCCGGTGGGCAACAACTATAATATCGTGAATAAGTACAAGGAAATAAGTACAACTAGAATTGAAATAATACTGACAACAAAATAATAACTGAAGCTTTAGGTCGTCGGCGACTGTAACAGCACTTTAGAGTCGTTTCTTGAGCAGCACAAAGCAGAAGGAAAGCTTGTTGAATCGTTGTTTTGAAGCTGCACCTCAACCCTCTTTTTATATGACATTCAGGGCGCCTGGATCCTTTCCAGGCGCCTGGAGTGTGACGTGGCCAACCAACCAGGATGCTCCACGTGGCGAAGTCGCGGCAGGGATAAAATTTGATCCCGGGCACCCGGACCTGTTCCGGGCGCCCGGACCACCTTTTTCCAGCAGGTTCCTCACCTGCAAACAAAGGTTAGTCCGAGCAAAATACCCTGCAAGACAGTGTTAGAATCTGATAAAACAAAGTAAGGAATAACTGACAGTCTTTGGACTGTCCGAGTCTGACTTCGGATTTCCAACCGGAAACCCTAGGTCAACCCGACGCCTACTGTTCCCTCTACGGGGAACGCGTCCTCACCTACTCCCCTCAGGAGAGATTACCTGATGCCAGTCCGATCCTCCAGATCGACTGGACTTACCACCTAGGGTTACCACCCCCTAAGACCTAGGGTTACCACCCCATAGGGTTTTTCTCCACCTAGGGTTACCGCCCCCTAGGACCTAAGGTTACCGCCCCTTAGGGTTTTCCTCCACCTAGAGTTACCGCCCCCTAGGACCTAAGGTTACCGCCCCTTAGGGTTTTCCTCCACCTAGGGTTACCACCCCCTAGGACCTAAGGTTACCACCCCTTAGGGTTTTTCACCTGCCTAACCGCAGCTAGGACTTTCCTGAAACACTTATTCAAACGTATTAGATCACACACTAACTTAACTTTGATTCCTTTGCCATTATCAAAACTAAGGTTCGATCGTCGGATGCTTCCCGCACCAACAATCTCTCCCTTTTTGATAATGGCAACCGAAATTCAATGTTAAGTAAAAAATATGTAGTTATGTATAAGCACAAGAAACACGATAAGCGTGATAGCAAGATAAGCATAAACATAGCTCCCCCTTAATATAAGTTATTCTCTTTGAATTTTTTACTAATAGCCATAGCTCCCCCTTAATACAAGCTCCCTTTAAAATATTTTCTTTGAATTTTTCTTTGAATTTCTCTACTCTCCCCCTTTGCCATATATCAAAAATGAGCTAGTTTTGAAAAACTTAACTTTTCAAGACAGAATTTAGCAGAAAACATTTTAACTTAGGCAAGGAGCAAGTGAAAGGCAACACCTTAGAATTGATTTTGCTTAAAGAGATATAGCAAAAAGGAGCTCTTTTTAACTTAGTGTATTTTGAGGAGTTTCCAAAAATTTTCACAGAGAAATTTTCAAGACACAATTTTCAACTTCAGAAATTTTCTGGAAAAATATTCAGGTTTAAAGAAAATTTCCAAGGAAAATTTTCAACTTAAAGAAGTTAATTGCAGCTTAACAAAATTTTTCAAACTTTAAAGAATCTTAATAAAAAAATTTTAACTTAACGAATTTTTGAAAAAGTTTCAGCTTAAATAATTTTCTAACAAAATTCCAAAAAGAATTTTCAAAATAGAGGACATTTGAAAGTTTTAAATTTGGAGAAGTTTTTGAAAAGTTGTTTAAGGCATGTTTTTGAAATGAATTTCAAGAATACTTAAGGCAAAGGAGAAGCGATAACCTTAGTGTTTAATAGTTTACAAATTTTGTTTTAGTAAGGTATCAGAGCCCTAAGGTCCAAGTATGAGTCAAGATTTGGTTTTGATCAGGTATCAGAGCCCTTAAGTACAAACAAGCTTAAACTTTAATATTGCCTCTAGAGAACATCTTGCCAATTAGCTAAGTTTAAAAACTAATTTAACTAAGTTTAGTTAGAGAAAACTTAATTAAGTACTTAGCTTTGAAAATATTTAGCTTATAGAGAAGTTATAATTTGAAGGTCAGGTCATAAATAATTTTAATTTTAAAGCTAAAAAAAAGTTTGAATTTTTGAAGATATGCCAAAAATAATTTTTAATTTTGAGGTCAAGTCAAAATTTTTAAAGAAAAACTAATTTTAAAACCGACTCAAAATCACTCCCCCTTAATTAATGCCTTAATAAATTTTTGAGTTCAGGAGTTCAAGCATGAGAGGTTAAAAATTATTTTCCTAATTTTCCATCTCACTCATTCTAGATTAACAAGCATGTTTAGCATATGAGTGAGTGTGAGATGGAGTTTACTTTAATTTACAACATTGAAAATATCAGTTAGAATTCCAAATAGGTGACCATTATTTTGAAGATTTAAAAATTAATTGAGTTTAGAATTTCAAAGAATTTAATAACTTCTGAAAAGGGTTATGAAATTAATTTTTTAGAGGATATTTCAAATGATTTTTCAAATAATTTTTGAAATAATTTTGAAATTAATTTTTCAAGGGATTTTTCAAATGATTTTTAAAAGAATTTTGAAATTAAGTTTTAAAGATTTTGAGCTGATTTTGAAAAGATTTTTCAAATAATTTTTTAAAAAAATTTTGAAATTAAGTTTTAAAGATTTTGAACTGATTTTGAAAAGATTTTTCAAATAATTTTTAAAAGAATTTTGAAATTAAGTTTTAAAGATTTTGAGCTGATTTTGAAAAGATTTTTCAAATAATTTTTAAAAGAATTTTGAAATTAAGTTTTAAATATTTTGAGCTGATTTTGAAAAGTTTTTTTTTTAATAATTTTTAAAAGAATTTTGAAATTAAGTTTTAAAGATTTTGAGCTGATTTTGAAAAGATTTTTTAAATAATTTTTAAAAGAATTTTGAAATTAAGTTTTAAAGATTTTGAACTGATTTTGAAAAGATTTTTCAAATAATTTTTAAAAGAATTTTGAAATTAAGTTTTAAAGATTTTGAACTGATTTTGGATTTTTCAAATAATTTTTTTTTAAAAATTTTTTTTGAATAACTATCAGTTTGAATTTTTTTAGAATTCCTTAGTCATCTCACCCATCTAAATTTTCAATCAGGGAATCCTATAATTGTTGTGAGATGAGCTATGGTTGAATTTTAGGGTCTGGTTTAACTTTGTGTTGGATTCAGGTTTAGCTTTGGGTTCAACAAGTAAGCGTTCTTTGGATAAACTTCTGGGCTATGGTGAGTCACAAGGAACTCATTAAAGTAACCATGCCTTCGAGGTTTTCCAAATAGTCCTACCCATTGAACTTAATATTAAACCTTGGTCTAACTAGTTAGGATTCATTTAAGGGTAGCTTCGGTCAGTTCCACTTGGCCAAATGCACCAGGTCGAAGCCATATCTTCCTAGGCATGCGATGCCCAAGCTTCCCTAACGTACTATCATCCAAAAACTTTACCAGTACTGTGGGTCAAGTTAAACCTAGCCCATTTTGATCTAACCTTAATTACCCTGCCGGGTAATCTACTCTTGTTTACCCATTTCGGGTAGGTTAAGTTCGGTTACCCTGTCGGGTAAATAGATTTTGGAGTTGCCAGCTATTCTGGACCCTCCTTCTATTTGATTTTTGAGTTTTGAATTTTAAATTTTAATTCCGAATTTTGAGTTTTAAATTTTTAGATTAATTTCGAATTTTGAATTAATTTTGAATTTTAATTCCGAATTTTGAGTTTTGAATTTTAAATTTTAATTCCGAATTTTGAATTTTAGATTAATTTCGAATTTTCAAATTTGAGTTTTAGATTAATTTCGAATTTTTAAATTTGAGTTTTAGATTAATTTTAAATTTGAGTTTTAGATTAATTTCGAATTTTTAAATTGGAGTTTTTAAAATTAATTTCGAATTTTTAAATTTGAGTTTTAGATTAATTTCGAATTTTTAAATTTGAGTTTTAGATTAATTTCAAATTTTTAAATTTGAGTTTTAGATTAATTTCGAATTTTTAAATTTGAGTTTTTAAAATTAATTTCGAATTTTTAAAATCTGAGTTTTTAAATTAATTTCGAATTTTTATTGTTTTGGCTCCCCCTGGATCATAGCCTCGATAAGGTTTATTGAGGTAATGTATTTGATCCTTAGGGACCTAATAATGTCCAAGTCCAACTTGATTGATCAGGTTGGACTTGGCAACCCATGCTTGGACCATTTTTCTATTTGTTCTTTGTATGAGAGATAGGTATGACCTATATTTGGTTTTTGTTTTGTATCCTAGTCCAGTTCAATTGTAGATTGCCCTTTGTGTTCCAAGAATCATGTCAAGATTCTTGGATCCCAAGGAAAATCGTTCTAAGGTTGTCTTCAAATCCTTGACTTGACTTTTCAGGTTAGAATTCTCTTCCTCAAGTTTTTGAACTTGAGTTGAGGTTCCAGTCTGAACTGGATCAGTCAAGGATTCGTTATTAGTCGTCTCTTTAAGGAGTGTTACCTCCTTTAGAAGCGACTTGATTCGAATTTTGGACTTAGCTACTTTATGCATTAAATAATTAATTATGTCATATAACCTATTTTGACTTACAGAGGGGTTTGGCCCTTCGGAAACGAATGCGGATCCGTGGCTTCTCTCGGACTCGGCTTCCGATTCGTCCTCGCTTCCGGATTCGTTGGTGTAGTCCCGGGCTGTCAATGCGAGAAAATTAGTCTGCTCTAGTTCTTCGTCGTCGGATTCCTCGGAGGAAGACTCGTCCCATGTTGCCTTTAGTGCCTTCTTCGTCTTGCTTGTTCCTGCAAATAACGCAACACCTTCCTCGGCCGGACTAGTATTAGTCTGCTCAAATAATTTATTTATTAAAACATGGTTACCTGTTTTTGTATCAGGAATACCTTCGTGTAACTCAATCAGATTCTCCCATAGCTCCTTGGCACTTGAGAATGGGCCGGCGCGATTCAGCTCCTTATTCGTTAAGCCACACTGAAGTGTATACGTTGCTTTTGCGTTTGCTTCTACCTTTTTGATAAGGTTCACGTCCCAGTTCTCGTACGGTAGTGGCTTGCCGGTGCCGTTAATTGGCAGTTGAAGCCCGGTTTTGACGATCATCCAGACTTCAAAGTGAGTCTGGAGATACGCCTCCATCCGACTCTTCCAGTACCCGAAGTCGTCTCCGGTGAATAGCGACGGGCGGGCAGTACTGTAGCCTTCTTGAAGGGCCATTTCAGTTTTACCTAAAGCGAAAAACAACCACAAAAAAAATGTCCCAGGACTTGGTCCTGGCTTAGTAGTGCGGAAGGAAAAAAATGAATCACGAACTCGGGTGGTGTTGCACCAATTCCGAGAAAAACCGATTCGACGGAAAAATAATTAGAATATAGCTATGAGGCTAAATTCTAATCGACTCCGAAAAAAAATACCACGACAAAAATATTTTGAATGGTGGTTGCACCGATTCAAAATGACCCCGCTCTGATACCAATTGATGGATCGAAAACGCTAGAAGGGGGGGGGGGTGAATAGCGCTCATGGCTATTTCATTTTTCGAAATCCGTAAATCGTACGTGAAACTAATAGAGTAATAAGCAGTGGAATAAAGACAGTCAAACACAGAGACACAGGGAATTACTTCGTTCGGAGCCTAAGGCGACTCCTATTCGAAGGTCCGCGATCCTTGATCGCTTCCGGTGGGCAACAACTATAATATCATGAATAAGTACAAGGAAATAAGTACAACTAGAATTGAAATAATACCGACAACAAAATAATAACTGAAGCTTTAGGTCGTCGGCGACTGTAACAGCACTTTAGAGTCGTTTCTTGAGCAGCACAAAGCAGAAGGAAAGCTTGTTGAATCGTTGTTTTGAAGCTGCACCTCAACCCTCTTTTTATATGACATTCAGGGCGCCTGGATCCTTTCCGGGTGCCTGGAGTGTGACGTGGCCAACCAACCAGGATGCTCCACGTGGCGAAGTCGCGGCAGGGATAAAATTTGATCCCGGGCGCTCGGACCTGTTTCGGGCGCCCGGACCACCTTTTTCCAGCAAGTTCCTCACCTGCAAACAAAGGTTAGTCCGAGCAAAATACCCTGCAAGACAGTGTTAGAATCTGATAAAACAAAGTAAGGAATAACTGACAGTCTTCGGACTGTCCGAGTCTGACTTCGGATTTCCAACCGGAAACCCTAGGTCGACCCGACGCCTACTGTTCCCTCTACGGGGAACGCGTCCTCACCTACTCCCCTCAGGAGAGATTACCTGATGCCAGTCCGATCCTCCAGACCGACTGGACTTACCGCCTAGGGTTACCACCCCCTAGGACCTAGGGTTACCACCCCCTAGGGTTTTTCTCCACCTAGGGTTACCGCCCCCTAGGACCTAAGGTTACCGCTCCTTAGGGTTTTCCTCCACCTAGGGTTACCACCCCCTAGGACCTAAGGTTACCACCCCTTAGGGTTTTTCACCTGCCTAACCGCAGCTAGGACTTTCATGAAACACTTATTCAAACGTATTAGATCACACACTAACTTAACTTTGAATCCTTTGCCATTATCAAAACTAATGTTCGATCGTCGGATGCTTCCCGCACCAACATTTACTTGAAGTTCTAATCAGTATCTGCTACTTTAGCATGTATCCTATGACTATGTATGATTCGGTCTATGGAACATAACTAGGAAAGTGACTGATAAGTATGAATAGATTCTAGCTAAAAAGGAAGATTAAATATATTTATATCATTAGATGTTATTCACTGGTCGACATATTTATATAATTATGTATAGAAATGAATGTGAATATTGGATATGGAACATGCTCTTGACATAATGGTCATTATAAGGGATTAGAGATGTTCATATTGATGTAAATGAAAATTATTTAATATGGGTAAATAGCAAGACATGAATATCTCCAAGATAATGGTTGTGGGCCACTGGAGATTGGATGAATCCTGGATAAAGGCTATATGCTACCAGGAAAGAGACTATGTGTCATGCAGAGTGTGTCTCTAATTTATTTGAGCGGCTAAGTAAAGTGTAACAACTTTATTAGCATTGATCGCTCAGCAAGCAGTTATGTAAGGCATAACAATTTTCTTAGCAATTATATCCCAGTATGTTTACTGTCGCACGAACCATTTTCTCTAAGTATAGATTGGATGTTCTAATATGGTCTATGTGATTAAACTCTCAAATAGTCTATGTGGTTTAGAGACTCCATCTAATTATTATTACGATTACAAAATTTTATTAGTTATTTGAGTCCATCATTATGACCAGGAGATCGATACGAACTCATGGAAAGTTGTTTCATGTGATTCCAAGCTCTCTAGATCCATCTTCCGTATTTTATACGTAATTTTTTTATTTTTGAAAAAAAAAATTAATTTTTGCAACGAACTTGAAAATTCGTCCCAAATTAGGGACGAACTCAGAAGTTTGTCCCTGATTTGGGACAAATTTACAAGTTCATCCCAATTTTTTTTTTAATTATACTTTTAAAAATTGGAAGATGACCCTAGAGAGTTCGGAATGATACAAAACAAGTTTCTATGGGTTCATATCATTCTCTTGATCTTATTAATGGGGGCAAACCTAATTTTTAACAAATATACTAATTATTATAAATTTTTTACCCCGAACGACATATAAATATTTTATTCTTGTTCCAAAAATTTATAAACGTCAGTGTATTGGTTATAAATTATGTTTGAGCTGATTACTAAGATCAGGAGATCGATACGAACTCATATAAACTTGTTTCGTGTCATTCCAAGCACTCTGGGGTCATCTTCCCATTTTTTAAAAGTTTAATCTAAAAAACAAAATTTTGGGACGAATTTGAAATTTCGTCCCTAATTTGTGATGAACTTCTGGTTTGTCCCAAATTTGGGATGAATTTCCAAGTTCGTGGCAAAAATTAATTTTTTCAAAAATAAAAAAAAAAATACGTTTAAAATGCGGAATATTGACCTAGAGAGCTCGGAATCACATGAAACAAGTTCCTATAGGTTCGTATCGATCTCCTAATCACATAATTGCATAAATTTTCTAACAAAATTTATACTTCGATTGATAACGAATTTTGTGACAAAAATATTTTTGTTGCTAATATCTGACGAATTTATTTCGTTGCTATTTTCGTTGCTAATTAGCGACGAATTTTTTTCGTTCAAAAAACTATTGTAAATTTGGAATAAATATTATTCGTCCCTAAATTTTAAATTTTTTTTAGTGAATATATGAATATTACAAGACAGTCGTCCGGTTAAGAAGATCGTTGGGACAATTGCAAGAATATCAAAAAGTTGTTTTGGACAGTTAAATTAGCGACCAAAATAAAATCCCTTTATTTGGAGAATCCAAACTGTCACACTGCCTTATAAATTCTGCTCTCCCCAGAACCATCTCCATTCAATCAACCTTCAACTTCAATCTCCTTAGCATGGCTGCTTCAGTTTCCGATAATAATCCTCAGAAATCGAATGGTATCTGTGTTCTTCAATCGAATGCCTCTCTTAATTTGATCTTCTTCTTCTTCGTCGTCGTTGATATCGTAATTTGATTCTTGTTTGAGCTCAGATGAAGTGGAGAACAAGGATGACAGCCCGATCGAGCAGGTGCGGATGACGGTGCCGACGACCGACGATCCGTCGTTGCCATGCCTGACGATCCGGACGTGGATCATCGGCGTTTTCAGCTGCGTCCTCCTCTCCTTCGTCAACCAGTTCTTCAGCTACCGCACCAACCAGCTCTCCATCTCCAGCGTCTGCGTCCAGATCCTGGCGCTGCCCATCGGCCGCTGGATGGCCCGCGTCCTCCCGCCGGCGATCATCCGGATCCCTCTACTCAACTGGTCCTTCTCCCTCAACCCCGGCCCCTTCAACATGAAGGAGCACGTCCTCCTCACCATCATCGCCAGCGCCGGCGCCGGCGGCGATTACGCCGTCGGCATCGTCACCATCGTGAAGGCCTTCTACCACCGCGGCATCAACGTCATGGCCGCCATCCTCCTCACACAAACCACTCAAGTAATCATCTCTACGTACACCCAAATCTATAAATTTAAAACGAATTATTTTCGATTAAATTTTGTATTTGTTTTTGTTCAGTTGTTAGGATTCGGCTGGGCTGGATTGTTCAGAAAATTCTTGGTGGATTCTCCTTACATGTGGTGGCCTGCCAATCTCATTCAGGTCTCTCTATTCAGGTGTGTATATGAATTTATGTCAAGAGTGATCGAATTAACTAGTTCGATTTTGATTTGATTGATTCATATTTTAAACTAATTGCTCATCCCTATTTAATTATACAATCTGCTGTGTGGAATATAAATAATGCAGAGCGCTGAACGAAGAAGAACGGCGGCCAAAGGGCGGCGTGACGCGGCTCCAGTTCTTCCTCATTTGCATGGCCTGCAGCTTCTGCTACTACGTCGTCCCCAACTACTTCTTCCCGACCATCACCTGCATCTCGATCCTCTGCTTCATTTGGAAGGACTCCATCACCATCCACCAGATCGGCTCCGGCATGAGCGGCCTCGGCGTCGGCGCCATCGCCTTCGACTGGGCCACCGCCGCCATGATCTGCAGCCCCATAGCGGCGCCCATCTTCGTCCTCTTCAACGTCCTCGCCGGCTACGTCATCCTAGTCTACATCATCATGCCCCTCTGCTACTGGAACAACCTCTACGACGGTCGCCGCTTCACCTTGCTCAGCTCGCACCTCTTCGAGCGCTCCGGCAAGCCCTACGACCTCAGCCGCGTCCTCGACACCAAGACCTTCACCCTCAACGTCGAGGAGTACGAGAACTACAGCCGCATCTACATCAGCACCTTCTTCGCCATGGCCTACGGCATCGGCTTCGCCACCCTCACCGCCACCCTCTCCCACGTCTTCCTCTTCGACGGCCAGTACATGCTCAAGCTGTGGCGGCAGGCGACGTCCAAGGCGAACGTGAACTTCCTGGACGTGCACGGCCGGATCATGAAGGCCAACTACGCCGCAGTGCCGCAGTGGTGGTTCCACCTCCTCCTCGTCGTCGTCACCGCGCTCTCCATCTACACCTGCGAGGGCTTCGGCCGCGCCCTGCAGCTGCCTTACTGGGGCCTCTTCCTCGCCATGGCCATGGCCTTCGTCTTCACCCTGCCCGTCGGGATCATCACCGCCACCACCAATACGGTATGTAATTACTCATAAGCATTATTATATTAATTGAAATATTAATTCCGATATTCATCGATGATGAATTGATCGATCGATCAGTAGTAAATGAATTATATATTTTGTGGATGATATATATATGCAGACGCCTGGACTGAACATAATAACAGAGATGGTGATCGGTTACATAATGCCGGGAAAGCCATTGGCCAATGTGGTGTTCAAAACCTACGGCTATATGAGTATGTCCCAAGCCATCACCTTTCTCAGCGATTTCAAGCTCGGTTACTACATGAAGATTCCTCCTAGATCCATGTTCATCGCTCAGGTAATTAAATATAATTAAGGTGATATGTTCTTTTTTTTATTTATTTTATTTTTTAATTAACCTTTATTTTTGTTTCAGTTGGTGGGTTCGGTGATCGCCAACGCGAGCTACTTCTGGACGGCGTGGTGGCTGCTCACCGACGTCCCCCACATTTGCGATACCAACCAGTTGCCAGACGACACCCCATGGACGTGCCCCAGCGACTCCGTCTTCTTCAGCGCCTCCGTTATCTGGGGCGTCGTTGGCCCTGCCCGGATGTTCGGCCCCGGCTCCATCTACGCCGGCCTCAACTACTTCTTCCTCCTCGGCCTCCTCGCCCCCGCCGTCGTCTACCTCTTCCACCGCCTCTTCCCGGAGAAGAAGTGGATCCCGCTCATCAACTTCCCCGTCATCTTCGGCTCCTCCGGTAGCATGCCCCCTAACAAGGCCATCAACTACAACTGCTGGTTCATCGTCGGCTTCGTCGTCAACTACTGGGTGTTCAAGCACCACAAGCAGTGGTGGGGGCGCTACGCCTATGTCATGTCTGCCGCCCTCGACGCCGGCACGAGCTTCATGGGCGTCGTCGCCTTCTTCGCCCTCGGGAACTATAACATCTACTCTATCAACTGGTGGGGAGGTGTCACCGAGGACTATTGTCCCCTTGCTAAATGCCCCACCGAGCCCGACGCCTACATCCCCAAGGGATGTCCTGAACTTCATTGAATGAATTATATAATACACGCCACTGAAGATAATTACTTTGTTATTGAGCTTTGATTAAGTTGATGAAAATATTTCTGTACAAAATTTGAGATTTTTAATAAAGTTCCATTTGAAAAAACAAATGTTTGAATTATCTTCACTATTTTTTATTTTTTAGGATTATAAATAAATTAAATATTTATAAATAAATTTTGTGTTTAATTCAATAAAATTAGTTTATATTATTATTATTATTATTATTATTATTATTATTTGATAATTCAATATTCATATTTGATCCTGTCTGAAAACGGTAAAGACGTTAAAGTTGAAAACGAGGCTCCAATGTTGACTCGACGAAGATTCCGCACTGTCTTGCAACATAAAGAGTGTTAGTGTCGGGCCAGGGAAAGGGTCCCCAATATTGGTCCTCCGTATTAGGATCGATGGTCGCGGCTAGAGAGGGGGGGTGTGAATAGCCGACCCCAAATCTTCGTTTCTTTCTACAAGTTGACGTTAGCGCAGCGGAAAATAAAACAAAGAAACAAAGACAAGAAGATCAAACCTCAACACGCAGCGATGTAACGAGGTTCGGAGATAAACTCCTACTCCTCGGCGTGTCCGTAAGGTGGACGAAGCCTACCAATCCGTCGGTGGATGAGACCCCGGAGAACCGGCTAATAAACACTCCTTCTGGGTGGAGAAACCTCGCCACAAACTTTACAACAGCAAGCAGAAGTACAAGTACAGCAAGAAGCTAAGAACATAAATGTAACAACACTAGCTTGCCTTCTTCTCTTCGACTGGATGAAGCAGCAGCTTCACAAGACGCCTACAACAGCAGGAACCAGCCGATGAAGCTCACACGAAGCTTCAAGCAGAAGCGAGCTCAAATCACAGCAGCGAAGAAGAAGAAGCAGAAGCTTCGAACCAGTAGAAAAGTATCCTGTAGCAGCCCTCGATCTCCTTTATATAGCTTGAACCTGCAACTGCACCTGCAAAGCAGACAGCGAAGAAGACGGAGATACCCGTTGAATCTCAACGGATATACCTGGACCGATCAGGACATATCCTGATCGGTCCAGGAAGACCTTGATCGGTCCTGGGGACCGATCAGAGTTTCCTCTGATTGGTTCAGGGACCGATCAGCATGCATGTCCCTTCCTTTTCTCCCGAACTTCTGTTCGCTTTCTGATCGGTCTGCAGACCGATCAGATAACATACAGTAGCATACTGTTTGGTTATTGATCGGTCACCAGACCGATCAGATAACCCAGTGTATCACTGGATCGATCCACTGATCGATCCAGCTCTTGGTTTTTGCCCCAAACCAAGTCCCATGCCTTCCAAACCAATATCTGGTCAACCTTGACCTATTGGTATCTCATGCTTAGCATGTGGTCACTCTCTTGACCTGCTAAGACTCCCTACCAGGTGTCCGGTCAATCCCTTTGACCCACTTAGACTTTTCTCTTCGTGCCAAGTATCCGGTCACTCCCTTGACCTACTTGACCTTCACAACACCAGATGTCCGATCAGCCTTGATCCATCTGGATTTTTCCTTGCCCGGCTTTACTCACTAGGACTTCCCAACTGCCTGGCTTCACTCACCAGGACTTTCCCTTGCCTGGCTTCACTCACCAGGACTTTCACCAACTGCCTGGCTTCACTCACCAGGACTTTCACTTTCACCTAGCTTCACTCACTAGGGTTTTCACCTGGCTTCACTCACCAGGATTTCCAATCTGCCTGGCTTCACTCACCAGGACTTTTTCGTCTGCCTGGCTTCACTCACCAGGACTTTCCATCTGCCTGGCTTCACTCACCAGGACTTTCACCTGGCTTCATTCACCAGGATTTTCCATCTTCCTTCCTGATCTAGAGAACGAGCTACCGAGCCCTCTCTGACATAGTCCGGAGAACGAGCTACCGAGCTCTCTCCGTCTTTCACTTCCGGTCCAGAGAACGAGCTACCGAGCCTTCTCTGACCTAGTCCGGAGAACGAGCTACCGAGCCCTCTCCGACTTCCACTTGCCAAGTTCCCATACTTGGACTTCTCCGTGCCAAGTCTCCATACTTGGACTTTCTCCCGTGCCAAGCTCCCTGCTTAGACTTTTCCCGTGCCAAGGTCCCTGCTTGGACTTTTCCGTGCCAAGTCAACTCACCTCGGGTCAACCAGGTCAACCTTGACCAAGGGTTGCACCCACAACCTCCCAAGTTTCTGTTCTTGTCAAACATCAAGATACAACTTGAGTCAGGTCAACTCGAGTCAGGTCAACCAGGTCAACCTTGACCTAAGGTTGTACCAACAATCTCCCATCAAAATACAACTCTTCTGTTCTCGTCAAACATCAAAATACAACTTGAGTCAGGTCAACTCGAGTCGGGTCAACCAGGTCAACCTTGACCTAAGGTTGCACCAACAATCTCCCCCTTTTTGATGTTTGACAAAACCATAACCTAACTTAGGTTTTCTAATGTTCTTCCTTGAACATTCTCCCCAAACCTACACTCTCCCCCTTTTTGACACACATCAAAAAGAGTGAATCAAGGTCAAGAGTTTCTTTCTAATGAAGGTCTCATACCTTTCATTGAAACCCTTAATTTCCCCCTTGATACTAAGGTCAACAATTAACTTAGTGATAATCTCATATCACTCAAGTCTTTAGGAGTAAAAACTCCCCCTAAAAGTCAACTCCCCCTTTACTAATAGGTAAAACTCCCCCTTGACCATTGCACCAACAATGTCTTGGAGAGTTTCAAGCCTTTAGAAATCCAAAACACCAACTCCCAGCTGAAATTTCAGACAAAACAGTCGAAAATCAGCAAGTTGGCACGTGCTGATCGGTCACCTGACCGATCAGACCTTCCCTGGATCGGTCACCATACCGATCCACACTTCCCTAGATCGGTCCAGTGACCGATCCAGAGTGCCCTGGACCGATCAGAATCCCCTCTGATCGGTCCCCAACTCTGATATCAGAAGTTTCTGATTTTTCTACTTCTGAAATTCAGAAACCTCTCAAAAACTACATAAAATTTCAAAAATTGTAAAATTTTGAGGATACATTCCTCATAACATATATTATCACGGAAAAATAATTTTCTATGAAAATAACTTCCATTTTTAAATCTTGACACAACGTTTGAAAAACTTTGAAATAGCTCAAGTTCAGTTCAACTTTGTATCAACTTGCTCAATGATGAATGTTATCACTAGAAAAGCTTCATCAAGGTTTTTCAAATCAATTTTGAAATGATTTTAAACCCTTCAATTTAGGACCATAATCTTAGGGCTAAATGTACATGACTTGTACACAAGCTTTCCCTATGATCCTCCAATTAGAATTAGGCTCATCTAGGTACAAGAACTATGCACCTTGATCCTAACTCATCATCCTAATATCTCACACACATCTAAGGTGTATCAAACACATCCAAGTCAATTTTGATGTGAGATATGGGTTTAGGTCGTCTTAGGCTAGGTTCTCATGCATTTTCTAAACAACAATTTGATCTCCATATCAAATTATGTTTTTGTCCTTAAACCAATTTAATTGATTATAAATGCAAGAGATGATGACATGGCATAAAATAGTATCATAAATGGAACATGTGCCAATGTCATGATGTCATGGCATAAAGTGTGAAACTCTAACTAAGGCATGACATATAAATAACCTAAGCATTATCATGACATTTCAAATGATACTAAATTAAATATGATGTCATGACATGACATATGACAAACAATATATGGCAAATAACATGTAAAGGTATAGGAAATACCTAATTCTAGTCTTAGTTGCCATTTTTGATAATTTTTATCATTTTGCCATAGGTTCTATATTCCTAAGAGTAATAGACCTAAAATCATATACCAAGGATGTTTAGATCACTATGTGCCAATTAAACTGACCTAAGAGAACTCCTCAAATGTAGTTGGCACATTCTAATCACCTTAGGAATAATTCTTAATTTCATTTTCAAGGCTTGATCACACCTTGAAAATTCCTAAAGTGCCACCTTTTGCCATGATTAGGTTAACTACCTATTCAAGTAAGGTTGGCACACCCTAACTCATCTAGCGTAATGAAATCACGCTCCTAGGAACCCAATACCTATTTGAGCTCATTGGGTTCACTAAATATTCACTAGGAATGACTTCCCTAGCAACTTTCCTAATGACCCTCCTAGGCTTTGAAGCCTTGGCCATTTGGGACTCATCAAGATCAACTCTAGGGGTGACTCCCCTTGTGACCTTGGTGATGGTCTTCCTAGTCCTAGGTTTTGTTCCATAATCGAATGGAACATCATGGTAAGTGGGCTTGACCACTTGGGACCTAGGTTTGTGACCCAAACCTTCCTTGTCCTTGGACTTGGGTTTTTGACCCCTAGACTCTAGAGTCAAATCCTCAAGAGCCTTTTCTAGAGAGTCAAGTCTTGACCTCAAGACTTGATTTTCTTTCTCTAATACCTCAAGCTTTAATTTATCATTTTTCTTTGAGGTATTCCTAGGCATATGTCTAGATGATTTGGGATTTCTACCTAGATTTTCCTTAGCCTTAGATGGGTTAATTCTAGGGTTGACATTTCTAGTATTATCCTTATCTAGGTTAACATGTTTAGCTCCTAAGCTCATGTATTGGTTCCTAAAATTAACATGCTTATCATTATTAGCAATTGCAATAAAACTACTAGCATGTGTCTTATTAGAATTGCAATAATGTGCCTTAAAAGGTACCTTAGAGTTTGCCTTAGCTCCCCCTATCAATGTGCTTGGTCTCTTGTCCTTGTGAGGTTGCCTCCCCCTCGGACATTGACTCCTATAGTGTCCCCTTTGCTTGCATTGGAAGCACACCACGTGCTCCTTGCCCTTGCGTATCGGGACTCCGGCTTCCTTGACCTTTGGCGCCGGTGGAGTCTTCCTTATCCTCTTTGGACACTTACTCTTGTAATGCCCAAATTCCCTACACTCAAAGCACATTATGTGTAATTTATTTGAAATTAAATGACTTGAGTTACCTAGGGTTGAGGATGGATGTGAGCTCTCTTCTTCATCCCTTCCGGAGATAGAAGCTTCTTCTTCTTGCTCCGATCTTGAAGAGGAACTCTCCTCCTCTTCTTCCTTAGATGTTGAGTAGCCCTCAACCTCTAAATCCATGCCTCCATGATGTGAGCTACTTGGTTCACTTGACTCCTCTTCATGACTTGAAGTGGAGTTCTCCTCATGGAACTTTGCCAAGTTATTCCACAACTCCTTGGCATCATTATATCCACCTATCCTACACAAAACATCATTAGGTAAAGAAAATTCAATGATTTTCGTTACCTCATCATTGATGGTTGATTGGTGGATTTGCTCCTTCGTCCACTTCTTCTTCTCCAAAAGTTCTCCTTCTTTATCCAATGGAGGAGTAAAACCTAATTGCACACACCTCCAATTTTCTAGGTTAGTCATAAGAAAGTACTTCATTCTTACCTTCCAAAACGCGAAGTCGTCGCGATCGTAGAAAGGTGGAATTGTGACGTCTTCTCCAAATAACTCCATTCTCTAGCTCGTGCTCCCCCGGGTGTTGATCCAACGAAGAGCGACCTCGCTCTGATACCACTTGTTAGGATCGATGGTCGCGGCTAGAGAGGGGGGTGTGAATAGTCGACCCCAAATCTTCGTTTCTTTCTACAAGTTGACGTTAGCGCAGCGGAAAATAAAACAAAGAAACAAAGACAAGAAGATCAAACCTCAACACGCAGCGATGTAACGAGGTTCGGAGATAAACTCCTACTCCTCGGCGTGTCCGTAAGGTGGATGAAGCCTACCAATCCGTCGGTGGATGAGACCCCGGAGAACCGGCTAATGAACACTCCTTCTGGGTGGAGAAACCTCGCCACAAACTTTGCAACAGCAAGCAGAAGTACAAGTACAGCAAGAAGCTAAGAACATAAATGTAACAACACTAGCTTGCCTTCTTCTCTTCGACTGGATGAAGCAGATTCACAAGACGCCTACAACAGCAGGAACCAGCCGATGAAGCTCACACGAAGCTTCAAGCAGAAGCGAGCTCAAATCACAGCAACGAAGAAGAAGAAGCAGAAGCTTCGAACCAGAAGAAAAGTATCCTGTAGCAGCCCTCGATGTCCTTTATATAGCCTGAACCTGCAACTGCATCTGCAAAGCAGACAGCGAAGAAGACGGAGATACTCGTTGAATCTCAACGGATATACCTGGACCGATCAGGACATATCCTGATCGGTCCAGAAGACTCTGATCGGTCCCGGGACCGATCAGAATCCGATCGGTCCAGGGACCGATCAGCATGCATGTCCCTTCATTTTCTCCCGAACTTGTTGCTTCGATCGGTCCGCATCGATCGATAACATACAAGATAGCATCTTGTTTGGTTCTTGATCGGTCACCGCATCGATCGATAACCGATGTATCATCGATCGATCCACCGATCGATCCGCATCGATTTTTGCCCCAAACCAAGTCCCACGCCTTCCAACCAATATCCGGTCAACATTGACCTATTGGTATCTCATGCTTAGCATCCGGTCACTCCTGCTAAGACTCCCTACTGTGTCCGGTCAATCCTTTGACCCACTTAGACTTTTCTCTTCGTGCCAAGTATCCGGTCACTCCCTTGACCTACTTGACCTTCACAACACCAGATGTCCGATCAGCCTTGATCCATCTGGATTTTTCCTTGCCCGGCTTTACTCACCAGGACTTCCCAACTGTCTGGCTTCACTCACCAGGACTTTCCCTTGCCTGGCTTCACTCACCAGGACTTTCACCAACTGCCTGGCTTCACTCACCAGGACTTTCACTTTCACCTAGCTTCACTCACTAGGGTTTCACCTGGCTTCACTCACCAGGATTTCCAATCTGCCTGGCTTCACTCACCAGGACTTTTCCGTCTGTCTGGCTTCACTCACCAGGACTTTCCATCTGCCTGGCTTCACTCACCAGGACTTTCACCTGGCTTCACTCACCAGGATTTTTCATCTGCCTTCCTGATCTAGAGAACGAGCTACCGAGCCCTCTCTGACCTAGTCCGGAGAACGAGCTACCGAGCCCTCTCCGTCTTTCACTTTCGGTCCAGAGAACGAGCTACCGAGCCCTCTCTGACCTAGTCCAGAGAACGAGCTACCGAGCCCTCTCCGACTTCCACTTGCCAAGTTCCCATACTTGGACTTCTCCGTGCCAAGTCTCCATACTTGGACTTTCTCCCGTGCCAAGCTCCCTGCTTAGACTTTTCCCGTGCCAAGGTCCCTGCTTGGACTTTTCCGTGCCAAGTCAACTCACCTCGGGTCAACCAGGTCAACCTTGACCAAGGGTTGCACCCACAACCTCCCAAGTTTCTGTTCTTGTCAAACATCAAGATACAACTTGAGTCAGGTCAACTCGAGTCAGGCCAACCAGGTCAACCTTGACCTAAGGTTGTACCAACAATCTCCTATCAAAATACAACTCTTCTGTTCTCGTCAAACATCAAAATACAACTCGAGTCAGGTCAACTCGAGTCGGGTCAACCAGGTCAACCTTGACCTAAGGTTGCACCAACACTCCGATGCTCAAATCATCACACGGTTTGAAGGAAGAAAATGGAGGAAGAACATTGTAGCAATAAGTGTATCGAAATGTAGAGCATCAAATACTTCCGCATGTAGATGGAAACTCCTTTTTTAGTGTAAGTATTGTGTTATGCATATATCTCAAAGTATCGACACATTTTCCAAAGTATCCCTAAGAAAAGATATGTCACAAAGTGCTTCTGACGTATTTTCTTAAACAAGCAAGCAAATCTCTTAAACTTGACGAGCTGGAAGCTTCTAAAACATGGTGGCAAAAGGCAAATACGCTCGCTCCCAACGTCTTCGCCAATCCATCCAAGGGCCAACCGGAGGAGATAAATCACGGGCGGCTACTATCCTTTGGAATAGTAACTAGCACATAAGGGAGACATTTACCGGAAGCTTCTAAAACATGATTTGCTTGCAGGATCTTCTTTGTCCTTTATAGTACAAATTTCTAAAAAAGAACGATATAACAAGTGCATGTGTTCTATTGTGGGACAGTTGGTGGCCACACAACCAAGGGATCATCAACTTGGCCTTATGATAGGTCGCCCTCGGCCCGACACTCACTCCTATTCGTTGGCCGAGTGAAGGAGCATTGTGCCCGATCAACCCTAGGCCCCGATCGGCTGAGGTTGCGGGTCGGGGTACTTGTCACGCCCCAAGAGAGTCTCTGCCAAAGGAAAAATCCGGCAGCATCTCCCCTGTACCGATGACAATCTAAAACATAACTGCATCCACAAACAAAATACATCCGCCCACACGGTTGGAATATACACAACCACACAGTTATATATTAAACAACCCACATGACTATACTAAAAACACAACCACGCAGTTATATATACTAAACAACCCACACGACTGTACTAAAAATATAGTGGAAAATGAAAGAAAACTCATACAAATAAAAACAACATATAGACTATTAGCCGGCTAGGTTTACACAAACACAACAAAACAAAGACAACTCCACATAGCAAACTCCAAAACAAAGTCGAACTTATACAACTCCAAAAATAATAAAATAGCCACATGGCTAAACACCATCACAATGCTAAAACAATAAAGAATATATGAAAAGAAATCATGATGCGAGGTAAACCATCTTCTGATGTGACGTGGGGACTGGCAGACAGGGTACCTCCAAGCAACTGCTTAATCATCTACCTGTAATAAAAATAATGCAACGGTGTGAGTTCAACAACTCAGCGGATATCAATCTAACAGACATAGTAAGAAATAGCTATCAGTAATAATCTTGGAGTACAGTCTCCTGACTAATAACAGGAAATACAAAACTGGACAAGGGTAGAAGAACTGTACTCATCAGGGCCTCTTATCATGATATAAGGGTTGTCAGAACAAATACATAATGTGACCTGTATGCATGTCAAACATATGCATCCACAAAAATGCAACATCCAAAGTGCAGCAATCACATACAATAAATGCAATCCATGCATATGATGCAAAAATAATATGGTTATCCCTGACGTCAGTCAGCCATCTCACATGCGATGGTGAGACCGAGTGGGTAGGGCTATGACAACCGTACACTCTAGCATCACTGCTCCTGAGTGACCGAGTGGACAGGATGCTGTCGGAGTACACCTATCTGTTGGAACCCCGAGGTTGTTTTGGTGTGATCAACAAGTCAAGTTAGGTCCTGCGTTGTATTTAACCTTGTGTCTAAGTGTGCAGGAGCTTAGGAGCACAGGTACTCGAGCGGAAGACACAGCTAGCGAGAAGGACGGCACGCTGTGCGTCCGAGGGACGAGGCGCTGCGGAAGAGTACACCGACGGATGAGAAGGAAGCGCGCGGTGGTTCCGAGGGACGAAAGCCAGAGCGGAAGATTGCTCGGGGAGCAAGAGACGCAGCTAGCGAGAAGGTCGACGACCGAGGGACGAAGACTGCGGATGAGTACGCTGGTGGACGAGAAGGGACACGCGGAAATTCCGAGGGACGAGAAGCCGGAGGGAAGCACGCTCGAGAAGACCGGAAGATGGGTTCAGGTGAGCCCTATTCTGGATGTCAGAGATCACCCAGCAAGCGGAGCCGGAGCAGAAAGACCCGGACCAGAGGCGAGCTGAACCGGAGAAGAGAGCACGGACCAAAAGTCAACAGGGTTGAATTTTGGCTCCGGGGCGCCGGGAACTGTCCGGGGCGCCCGGAGCTAGCTGTCCGGGGCGCCCGGAACTGACTTTTTCCCAGGATCGAGCTTTGACTCGATCCAACCGTTGGGGGATAAATTTTATCCCCTCAGGGCGCCTGGAACCCTTCTAGGCGCCCCGACCAAGGCTATAAATACAGCCTTGGTCCAGAAGCTTTTCAACAATCACGATCATTCTATTTCCAAACACTTGTATGCTTTAGTTGTAGTTAAGCTTCTGTTTTCTGTGCCTAAACGCTGTAAGAGGCTTCTCCGCCTGAAGGAGTTTTTGAGCTTAATCTTCCTTGGATTAACAACCACATCGGTTGTAACCAAGTAAACATCCGGTGCCTCGTTTTTATGCTTTTATTTATCTGCTTAATTCATTTTACAAGTGTTAGCTTAATCGTTCGAGGAAGGGTTGTTTGTTTTTAATTGACAGGTTATTTACCAACCCTTCTAGCCGGCCCAACGGTCCTACAAGTGGTATCAGAGCCGAGACGCCTCAGAAAGACTAACCGCCGTCTGAAGCAACAAAACAATGGCCGGAGCTAGCGACTACCCATCAGCATTCGAGGGGGAGCTTGCTTCTTGGAAGCAACAAATGACGGTATTTCTTAACTCTGATATTGGTATTTCTTTAATAATGAAAACAGGTTATGAAGCACCGAAGAACACGAACGGAGAAAGACTCGATCTACGCCTCTGGAACAAGAAGCAACGTGACGAGTCAATGGCAAACGGTCGGGCAGAGTTTCACATTCTAACCGCAATACCAAATGAAGATTTCGATAGAGTTGGCGAATACAACAGCGCAAAAGAACTTTGGGAAAAGTTCTTAAAACTCTACGAAGAACCAACTGAAGCTGAATCCGACTGTTTGATGGACACCGAGCTGCCGACAGAACAGTCTGAGATGGAAGAAATTACCGAGACAGCCCCAACAGCCGAAGTACATCCCGAGAGTGATGAAGGGGGAGAATCTTCGGATAAAAGCAACTCGACAGGGGGAGAATCAACTACCGAAAAGGTAAGTCAGGTATGGACTCGAACCTCTGATCAATTAAATGACTCAATCGAAAAATTGCCTGAAGAGTCTTTCGAATCAGAAATTGAATCATCGAAAGAATTTTACGAATTAGAAAATCAATTGTCAAACTTGCCTTGCAAATTATTATTAAAAGAATTTTGCAAGTTAGAAATTTTGTCGAAAAACTTTTGTAAATTGCAAAATATTTTTTCGAAAGAATTATGTAAATTAGAAATGATGTCAAAAACTTTCTTCGAATATTTTTTCGAATTACAAATTACTTTCTCGAAAGAGTTTTGCAATTCAGAAAATGAGTCACCGAAAAAGTATTTCAAATTAAGAAATCTATTATTAATAAATTCCTGCAAATTAGAATTTTTATTAAAAAATTCTTGCAAATTACAAAATATTCTTTCAAACGAATTTTGCACATTGTCGAAAGAATTTTTTATAGCATCGGAAAATTTTATCAAGTTAGAATCTATACTATCGAAATATTTTTGTGAACTTGAAATTCAAAAAATAATAGAAATTAACATGATACAAATTGTTGCATGTTTAAAATTTTTTGCTTTAAATCTGAAAAAGTGTGACTTAAGAATTTCTGATAAATTAAAATAGAAATTTAAACCTTCTGATTAAAGCATAAAATATATATAAATAAATAAATGCATAGAAAATTTCTCTTTATGTTATTAATTCTCTGAAATTTTCTTGCATAAAGCTTTCTGTTTAGAAACTTCTTAATCTTGATGTCGAATGACTTAGAAATTTGTCTTGACTTAGAAATATTTCCCTGAAAATTATTGAAAAATATTTTCAAATTTTTTTTAATGTCAACCCTTAGATTTCGTTAGTACCCCATTTTTATTGTGATCAAAGGGGGAGAAAGGAAAATATAAGTCTAGGGGGAGGTAGAAAAAATTGAAAATTAAAATTTTGAAATTTTTGAAATTTAATTTTTTCTATCATGTTGCATGTTATTGCAATAAACTGTTTAATTTCATATCTATTGTTGACCCTAGCTTAACTTGGGTTGATCACACCAAAAAGGGGGAGATTGTTGGAACCCCGAGGTTATTTTGGTGTGATCAACAAGTCAAGTTAGGTCCTGCGTTGTATTTAACCTTGTGTCTAAGTGTGCAGGAGCTTAGGAGCACAGGTACTCGAGCGGAAGACGCAGCTAGCGAGAAGGACAGCACGTTGTGCGTCCGAGGGACGAGGCGCTGCGGAAGAGTACACCGGCGGACGAGAAGGAAGCGTGCGGTGGTTCCGAGGGACGAAAGCCAGAGCGGAAGATTGCTCGGGGAGCAAGAGACGCAGCTAGCGAGAAGGTCGACGACCGAGGGACGAAGACTGCGGATGAGTACGCTGGTGGACGAGAAGGGACACACGGCAATTCCGAGGGACGAGAAGTCGGAGGGAAGCACGCTCGAGAAGACCGGAAGATGGGTTCGGGTGAGCCCTATTCTGGATGTCAGAGACCACCCAAGCAAGCGGAGCCGGAGCAGAAAGACCCGGACCAGAGGCGAGCTGAACCGGAGAAGAGAGCACGGACCAAAAGTCAACAGGGTTGACTTTTGGCTCCGGGGCGCCCGGAACTATCCGGGGCGCCCGGAGCTGTCCGGGGCGCCCGGAGCTGTCCGTGGCGCCCGGAACTGTCCGGGGCGCCCGGAACTGACTTTTTCCCAAGATCGAGCTTTGACTCGATCCAACCGTTGGGGGATAAATTTTATCCCCCCCAGGGCGCCCAGAACCCTTCCAGGCGCCCCGACCAAGGCTATAAATACAGCCTTGGTCCAGAAGCTTTTCAATAATCACGATCATTCTATTTCCAAACACTTGTATGCTTTAGTTGTAGTTAAGCTTATGTTTTCTGTGCCTAAACGCTGTAAGAGGCTTCTCCGCCTGAAGGAGTTTTTGAGCTTAATCTTCCTTGGATTAACAACCACATCTGTTGTAACCAAGTAAACATCCGGTGTCTCATTTTTATGCTTTTATTTATCTGCTTAATTCATTTTACAAGTGTTAGCTTAATCGTTCGAGGAAGGGTTGTTTGTTTTTAATTGACATGTTATTTACCAACCCTTCTAGCCGGCCCAACGGTCCTACACTATCCTCCTACCCCAAACAGAGTGGGGGAGCTCAATGCTCTCATCTCCTTGAGTCAGTCCAGAGGAGGGATCCCTGCTCGCTACCACGCTGCAGTCACACTACCCATGAGCGGACCAACGGAGCCCTGACAGAGCAAATTACACACACCTTGCCTGATGTACCACTAACCCATAAGTGGTTGTGTGTGTAGATCATGTAACTGGTGATGTGCTCAACTATAAAGGAGAAGACAATCGCTCAACATGCAATCATGCAAAATGGTGCATGACACTAAAGCATGTAACTCCTGAAAATATCAACCTCCATATAATATGTATCAAAAGGAAAACCGAGTCCATAACAAGGATCTAGGTATACATGCCAGATAATAAATCTATGTAGACATGCCAGATAATAAAACTAGGTACACATACTAGATAATAAATCTAGGTACACATGCCACGTATATCCAGTAGTTAGGCCTATACTCGGTAATGCATTATATGTCACTAATTCTATGAACATAAGAAAAGATAGGTCATAAAGTGTTTTTTGTTAGTGCAATTTGCACTAACGGACTAACTCAAGTTTTGATGAATGACAAGTTAAGTTCGGTTATGTTGTGATCTAACAACTTGATCAAGTGTGCATGTCACGCCCCAGAGGAGTATCTACTAGAGAAAAATCCAGCAGCATATCCCCTGTACTAGTGACAATCTGAATCCATAAATACACAGCCCTCAGGGCCTCTCAATCCTCGACCAACATGGTCGAAACATAAGCAATACTTTAAATATATATATATATATATATATATATATATATATATATATATATATATCAAACCTACTCTACTACAGCGAGGAAAACACAACCCACAATGGAAAATCTATTAGTTAGAGCCTTAAAGTCAATCATATGATGATTGTTGTATGGACTCGCTGTATCATATTCCTATATACTTATAAAGGTATTTCTTTATGGTTATTATATTTACTTGTATTGGTGTCAAATAACTAAGTATAATAGCATCCTTGAGTAGAAGGTTCTTATCTATATCAATCGATTGGTTGAATTGATAGTGAGATTATATAGAGAACACTACTCTTAATCATTCCTAGTCAAGTATTAACATTCAGGGACAATGTTAATGCGATGAGACTAGCATGTACGTCAACTCGATGACTTGATCTCACAAGTCATGGATATAGAGATATCAAGTTGACACATGAGTATGCATTGGAGAATGTATACTGAATGACCCGCCATGAGAAAGTATCATGGATCGTTATATGAGTGTCATATACTTTCTCATGTGACTATTAGTATGACTATCAGTCTTTGGACCTAAAGTCAACATAGTTCCCTATATAAGGAGTTGCATACTTTGCCTTCGTCAAACGTTACCCGTAACTGGGTGGACTATAAAGGCGATTACTGGGTATGTAACAAATTATGCGGAGGGATGTGAGTGATGTAGATGAGATCTATCCCTCCTATATGACGGGAGTGACTTCATCATTCTTAATAGAGTGAGACCACTAAGTGCATGGTCATGCCCAAATGAGTTAATATGAGACATTGAGCTCATTTGATTATAGTGAGTCTATTTGGAGTTTAAGATATAGATTGATTAGAGGATGACACGTTTTATGCCTCAATTGATCAATCTAAATGTCTAGGATAGAAGGACATTATCATATATTGTGATAGTCACAATTAGTAGTCACAAAGGTGATATTGGATCTCAACATTCTTGTAACTTGTGTAGTAATGATGTGTTGCTAGATACCGCTCATTACTTATATTTCCAAATGAGTTTAGGAGCATTGTCAACGTTACAAGAACCTATAGGGTCACACACAAAGGACAATTAGATGGAGATTGAGTTCATATGATGGACCAAGAGGATTAGGTTCATATGATGAACCAAATTGGATTAAGAGTAATCCAAATTAGATTAATTGAGTTGGACTCAATTTGATTCATGTGTCCAATGAGTCTAATTTAGATTATGATTTATTGAGTCAATTTAGATTATAGATTATGATTCATGATGTCCTGAACTTCATTGAATGAATTATATAACACACGCCGCTGAAGATAATTACTTTGTTATTGGGCTTTGATTAAGTTGATGAAATAATTAATGTAAAAAATTTGAAATTTTTAATAAAGTTCCATTTAAAAAACAAATGTTTGAACTAATTGCACTGTTTTTTTTTTAGGATTATAAATAAATTAAATATTTATAAATAAATTTTATGTTTAATTCAATAAAATTAGTTATTATTATTATTATTATTATTTGATAATTTAGTATTCATATTTGATCCGGTCTGAAAATAATGAAGGCGGTGAGTTGAAAACGAGGCTCCACTGTTGACTCGACGAAGACTCCGCACTGTCTTGCAACATAAAGAGCATTAGTGTCGAGTCAAGGAAAGGGTCCCCGATATTGGTCCTCCGACGCTCAAGTCATCACACGGTTTGAAGGAAGAAAATGGAGGAAGAACATTGTAGCAATAAGTGTATCGAAATGTAGAGCATCAAATACTTCCGCCTGTAGATGGAAACTCCTTTTATGATGTAAGTATTGCGTTATGCATATATCTCAAAGTATCGACACATTTTCCAAAATATCCCTAAGAAAAGATAGGTCATAAAGTGCTTCTGACGTATTTTCTTAAACAAGCAGGCAAATCTTTGAAATTTGATGAACTAGAAGATTCTAAAACACGATTTACCCTTGGGTTCTGCTGTGGGCCAGTCAGTGGCTATAGGAAATGGGGAGAGTGGGGGCGTGGGAACATGCCCACGTTCCCCACTATTTTTAATGGAAAAGTCCATTTTACCCTTGGGTCATTTCCCTATATAAATGGTGCATCCAAAGATCATCAGGGGTGCAAAATTGCGAGAAGGCAATGAGAGCTAGAGAAGGACATCTGAGGCGGTGGGATTTGGTTCGTGGAATCATGGAGGGCTTTCCGATCTTGTGATCGCTCTTCCGACAACGAGTTTTGCCATTACTGATTACGGATCTGCAAGAAATTATTGTAAGTTTTTACCGCTTTAATTAATTTGTCTTTCATGCATTTAGAATAATCTACATTGGTATCAGAGTGCATAGTTAATTCTAAATGCTTAAGATGAATTATGAAATCGTCGTACGAATATTTTCTTGTTTTGCCATTTCTTGTGGTTGTTTTGCACGACTAATGTGTCGTAGCAAACAAGCGTCGTCGACTACATAACGCTGCAGGGATTTACTGGCGACAGCAGTCTGTGGCCGTCGATGGCGTCCTAGCTGGCTGGCTATGTGTTGGTGGCTAGGACGGGCAGAATCATCATCGGCGATCTTGTCAGGCCTATAGAAGGTTTTTTGGTACCGGAGAGGACCGACGACCATCCTAGTAGGCCGGAGATTGGCCTTCGTGGCCAGCGACTTTGTCTATCACGGTTGCATGGAGGCAATGGGCGGAAGGCGCAGCATCGGCGTGGTCGATCGTGGGCATGGCGCCGATGGAAAAATCGTGCCTTCGTGAAGCATGGTGCAAAAGACGTGGTTTTTTTTTATATAAAAAAAAACTAAAAACAAAAAAAAGTTGCCGCATGCAAAATAAAATTAAAATAAAATATATAACTCATGCACGATTGAATTTTTCCCATGCATACTTACTGTTAATGTTTCATTAATTTTATTTGCATGTGTTAATTAATTAAAAATTGAGTTCAATTAATTCATCATGTATATAATGGTCGCTAGCAATTTTGGTCCACTTAGACCTGGTTCAGATTTAAACCATTAGTTGGTTTAATTGAAAAATTGTAATCCAAATCCGAATCAATTTGGGTTGATTAATTGGGCATAGACCAAATATGATCAAATGATCAGATTTGTTCTATTGGGTCAAATTTGATCAAAATGATTAGTTTTGTTCTAATCAGTCTGACTTAAATCAATGGACATTGGTTTGATCAAACGGTCCTGAGTTTGATCAATAAAGTCTTAAATTGGTAGAAATGGACTTAGTCAAACAGTAACAGAACATAGGTACAAAAATTCCTGTCCAATTAGATTAGTTCTAATTAAGGACAATGGACCGAGTTTAGGATCTGGATTCCTAATCAACCGATCCAATAGGTCTGACCAATTAGATCAGTTCTAATTATCGACTTAAACTCCTAAAAATTGAGAAGATTTGTTTTTCTTGATTTATTATGTTGGTACTATGCCTATATAAATTGAAATAAAATCGGTTTTGTACTGGTTAATTGGTTTTGTACTGACTTATTTTTATTTCAATTTTTCAGATGGCACAAACGATTACCACATTGACTCGTCGCGGAGTGCGACGAAATCAGCTCAGGGAGGAGATTCAAGAGATAGAGTATAACTCTATTTATGGAGTTGACGGACACATTGGACGGCTTAATGATCTGTTTTGGAAACTTGAATGAGAAGAGTTTCCAGTCTTAGACAATTATAGGATTTGAGCTTTGATGCATTCATTTCCAAAAAATCCAAGGATGATAGCAGACTATATTTGGGGTGTTATCAAGGACGCGTCACATATTCTGTATTATGTGAGGAACTGCTTCACCATATGACTAAAGAGGATCCTAAAGAGTTCGAAAAGGACCCGAAAATGATCGAGGAGGAACCAAAAGAGGATCCAATTGAGGATCCTATAAAGAATCTTGAAGCTGTCCCGCCTGAGATTGCCCTAAATGAGTCCAGGCTGAAAGGGATAATATTGGCCACTGCACTAGTGTCTGTCCTAGTGGGAGTGATAGTAGCCTATCTAGTTTACTAGAGTTCTGTTATTACTATTGTCGTTATGTACGAACAATATTTAGTCCATTTTCATTTATGTCAGTTAGTTATATGTTAACATTATGCAACATAATTTTATGTTAATGATGTGTTCATTTATTTATGCTATTTACTTGACATGATGCATGATTAGTTCATGAAGTATTAAATGATTAGTTCGTTTGTTGGAATGTATGTAATAGAATTGATTAATATTAATTTGATTGGTCATACGAATGATGAGTGAAAACATAGTTATCACTTGATTTTGTAAACCAATTCAAAGTAATATTGAGTCAATCATAAATTACATGCATATGATTTACACTGAATACTAAATAATGTGTTTATTTATGATAGATTATGGCAACAAAAAATACAATAGCTGAACTCGACAAAGGTGAAAAACTTAATGGGGATAACTATAAGATCTGGCATCTCAGAATATAGTATGTACTTGAGGAACAAGAAGTTCTAGAGACTGTAAATCAGGTTATGGAAAAACCTGTAGATGGTCCCACTGCACAACACAGACGAGATCTTGATGCCTATAAGGCATGGAAGAAAAAGAACTCCACTGCAAAGGGCATATTAATTAGTTCCATGGTAGACAACCTAGATTTTGAGTATGAGTCATATCTTACGGCTCATGCAGTCTGGGCAACCCTTAAAGAAACATATAGTGGAGTAAGTTTGAGCAAGCTTCAACAGCTGACAATCAAGTTTGACAGCTACAAAAAGCGTCCGAATGTATCAATGGTTCAACACCTCAGGGAGATGTCGAACATGATTCGGGAGTTTAAAACTACAGGTCATGAGTTGACTGATGAACAACAGGTTCGAGCAGTTATTCGTTCACTTCTAGATTCTTGGGAGGCCATGAAGCAGACCTTAACTCACAGTGAGAGTATCAAGACTTTCACTGATGTCTCACGTTATATAGAATTGGTAGCGGAGAGAGTTGAATCCGCAAGGATTTCTGGACAAGCCTATATGGCTGCAGGTTCTGCTAGATCATATGGATCCAAGAAAAAGAAATGGATCAAGAAAGGGAAGGGAAAGAAGGAGGAAGCTGCTACTGTGGACGGGGCCCAATCAAGAAAATAGTAAAGAAGACTGGAAAGAAACCTAAAAATAAGTTGACTTGTTTTAACTGTGGCAAGAAGGGTCACTTCGCTCGAGAGTGCACTAAGCCGAAAAAGGTAAATCCAAGTGTGTCTTATTTTCAAGAGCATTTTGTTGCTAGCTCAGTGTTGTTAGCTGATTCTTATCCTTTGTGGATTATAGATTCGGGAGCAACCAACCATGTAGCTCGAGAGCGAGTTACATTTGTTGAGTACCGTCGGGTACCAGCTGACAATAAGTGAATCTATGTGGGAAACAATGCAAGAGTTGAAGTCAAAGGAATCGACACTTGCAAACTCAACCTCCGTGGTGGTAGAGTTTTGTTTCTACATAATGTCCTGTATGCTCCTGAAATTCGACGGAATCTTGTTTCTGTTATGTGTCTTCTTGATCTAGGGTATTGTATTAATTTTTACAGTCGGTCTGTTGAACTTAAGATTGACTCAGTGTCAATCGGACATGATTTTTTAACAAATGGTTTTATGGTTCTTGATGTAGAACCAGATGTCAATTATGCTATTGATGGTTATTTTTCAAACATTGCTCTAACTAGTGATGCAGATATAACTGATGAGATTTGGCATGCTAGATTAGAACACATAAGACAAGAACGTATGAATCGGTTGGCTAGAGAGGGTTTATTAAGCACTCGGGCTAAGATTCAATTGTCTATATGTGAGCATTGTCTTGCTAAAAAAGTAACTAGGAAATATTTGGTAAGGCTATTAGATCTGAATCAACATTGCAGTTAATTCATTTGGATATTTGTGGTCCAATAAATGTGAAGGCTAGACATGGAGCTTCCTATTTCATTACATTTATTGATGATTTCTCTAGGTTCAGCCATGTGTATTTGATTTCTCACAAATCTGAAGCATTAGATTGCTTCATTCATTATATGAACGAAGTTGAGAATCAAACGGAACGTAAAGTTAAGACTTTACGCACTGATCGTGGAGGGGAGTATTTGTCTAATATGTTCAAGACAATATGTAATGATAGAGAGATTATTAGATAGCTGATAATCCCTGGAACTCCACAGCAAAATAGGGTAGCTGAAATAAGAAATAGGACTCTTCTTGAAATGGCTAGGTCTATAATGGCGCAAGCTAATTTGTCAATCTCCTATTAGGGAGATGCATTATTAATTGCAACATATATACTTAACAAAGTGCATTCAAAGTCAGTTCCATCTACCCCATATGAACGTTGGACAGGCAGAAAATCAGATTTGAGTAATCTGAGACCCTGAGGGTCAGCTGCTTATGTTCATGATAGTTCTCACAAGTATGGAAAACTGGGACCTAGGGATAAGAAATGTATCTTTATAAGATATCATAAGACCTCCAAAGGTTATGTTTTCATAGGTGAGCAACTAGATGGAACCATCTCCGAAATAGACTCGAGAGATGCGACTTTTCTCGAAACAGAGTTCCCAATCAGAGGTGATGTTGATAAAAATATTCCTCTATTTGAGGAGGATGAGATATTATCAACAAGAGAGGTGTCAAAAGGAACACCTGAGTTTAGTCAACCGAGTGGGAGTGATATGTCGAGTCATGAGTTGACTTCTCAACAGCCCAACTTACGGAGAAGTGTTCGTAAGATCAAACCAAGAAGAGGTTTGATATTGAGAATGAGACATTGGTTACACTTCCAATTGACGACGACGAATCTCAATCCATTGAGGAAACATTGGGATGTAGAGTTAGAAAAAAATGGAAAACTTCAATGGTTGAAGAGATGAAGTCCATGATTCATACTCATGTTTCGGACTTAGTCGATCTTCCTCCGGGCCGAAGGGCTATTGGGAATAAGTGGATTCTCAAAATAAATAGGAAAGCTGATGGATCGATTAACAGATACAAAGCTCGTTTAGTTGCAAAAGGATATACCTAAATGGAGGGTATTGACTTTGAAGAGATATTTTCTCCCGTAGTAAAATTTATGTCAATACGAGTTATTTTGGCCTTTGTGATACATTATGACTTGGAATTACATCAAATAGATATAAAAACTACTTTCCTTAACGGTGATCTTGACGAAGAAATCTATATGGTTCAACCAGAAGGTTTCATTGCTGAAGGCCAAGAGCAGAAAGTATGTAGACTTAGAAAGTTTATATATGGGCTAAAGCAAGCGTCAAGACAATGGAACATAAGATTTAACGAAGTCGTTTTATCTTATAGTTTCGAGATGATTAATGAGGATCATTGTGTTTTCCTGAAAAGGGAAAAAGGAAAGTATGTCCACTACAACAAAAATAGCTTTTCGCAGCGCGCTATTAACAGCACACATTAAAAGCACGTTGTTAATAATATTATTAACGACATGCATGTTAATGTGCACTGTTAATAATATAAATTTAGAGAAAAAAATGTATTAACGGCGCATATTAAAAGTACGTCGTTAATATTATTATTAACGATATACATAGTAATATGCGCTACGAATAATTAATAATAATGATTATTATCAACAGCGGACAATATGCTGCAAATGGAATTATAAGAAGTACTTCATTTTCCCCCCACCGTTTTCATTTTTTTTAGGCCTCTTTATTTTTTTCCACCTTGTTTTTTTTCTTTCTGTCTCTTTCTCAAAACTCTACTCTTCGTCACCTCCCTCCTCATCGTCCTCTTCACTACCTCCCTCCTTGCCTCCCTCTTCGCTGCCTCAACGTTCAGCCTCGTCGCCTCCTCCTCGCCGCCTCGACTTTCAACCATCTTTGCTGCCTCCTCCTCACCAGCGCCTCCTCCTCGCCGCCTCGACTTTCAACCATCTTTGCTGCCTCCTCCTCACCAGCGCCTCCTCCTTGCCATCTCGACTATCAGCCATCTTCGCTGCCTCCTTCTCACCAATGTCGCCTTGACTTTCTCTGCTAGTATGTCTTTGATGTCGCCTCCTCACCAACGCCGCCTTGAATTTCTCTGCTAGTATGCCTTTGATGTCGCCTCCTCACCATTTGCTAAAGAAGATGCCTTTAGTGATGTGGTAATCCTTTCTTTTTCTTTGTCAGTAGGTCTGAGTTTAGGTATGAAATGAATGTCTAATGGGTAGCTTAGACAACTATTAGTGCAAAACTTCTTAATGATTTGTTGACTCAAGTGTGCGGATTTTTTTTTCTTCCATGATTAAGCATAAGATTGTTTCTAGCTCACATGTTAATACCTTAATTTCTATTCTGATATTTTTCCTTTGGTTTTGAACCTTGTTGCAGGGTTTTAGTGGTGTTAAAAGTTCCACACTGAGGAAAATTGAAGCCTTGACAAGAGATAGGGAAAGGGAGATTGTACAAGTAACATATTTTGAAACATTTGGATTGTCTGGTCAGTAAATCCATCTTATTCATTTGTGGGTTGGTGTTATGAGGTTCAATGGCTATGTGTATTATTATCATCTAAATGTTTCATTACTTGATGGATAATTTTTGTTAAAGGTTGCAGAATCAGTGAATGAACTTGTTCAGATCATGAAAGATCTCTCAGTCCTTGTCATAGATCAAGTAAGTTTTTCTTCTGATACTTAGTGACCTGGAGTTTTTGTGGATACCATGCAACATGTTATGATACATGTGATATTAACAGGAAACCATAGTTGACAGGATTGATTACAATGTACAGAATGTTGCAAGTTTAGTGGAAGATGACTTTAAACAGTTAGAGAAGGTTCTCTCTCTTATTGTTTTTTTTGTCTTGTGATTTGTCCTTTTCCTTTCTTTAATTGTCTAGATATCTAAAAGATGTGAGTTGGTTATGTTAGTCATAGAAAATATTTAAAAATTACCTCTTTTTTACTGGTTATTTGCGATTATGAAGTAAATTTTGGTTGATGCCATAAAAGGAATTTGTTTGATGTCGATGAGCCAAATGGAGATGAATAGATAACTAAGTGGCCCCTTCACTTAGATAGGTTTTGGAACATATACCTTGGTTGGTCCATGCTCTATGTTTTTTATCATGAGCAAATATTTGCTCATGCATCTTTTTTCATTGTTCTACTCATTTTCACATTCTTGAATCTTGACTCTATATTACACTTTTATAAGTTTTATCAGTTGCCTAACTCTTATGAATTGCCATTTTATTAGTGTTCTTTTTCTCCAAACAATGATGTCTTTTTGGAAGTAATAACATTATTATGCATCAGTATTATCTTTATATACTGTTATTTCAAATAAAAAATAAATTAACTGTCTATAAGAGTGAACACGTAGTGTCCTCTGAGCTATAGACAGAAAGAAACCTCAACAAACTTTATACGTCTATAGCGTGGTCTAGACTCTAGAACATGCATGTCAGCTGAACCAAGAGAAATGATAAGTTATTGCCTACATTTTTTCTTAACCAATTAGATACACCTCTTTATATGTACTCTTCACATTAATATTTTGGGACACTAGAGAAGATATTAATGTTTGAACCCTCTAATACATGCTTAGTGAAGCATACATGCAATTTGAATTCTACTTCTATATCTTTGTTTTAAACTGCATTCTCTACATTTATAGAAATTGTATTTTGTCATGTAAATTTGATGTTGTTCGACCGTATACAATAAGCAACTCTACTATCTTAATCAGTTGTGGATTTCTGCAGGCAGAGAAAACACAGAAAAAAGGTGGAATGGTCATGTGTGTGCCACTGTGCTACTTTTATTGTGCCTCATTGTGCTTGTCCTTTTGATCTTGAAAACCATACTCTTCTGATCCACTTCAAGCCAGATGGTCCATTTGGCAATTCTTGTGAACATTCGACGCCGGTCTCCAGTTATCAAAGTGTGTTGGTCTATCTAACAAACACTCGATGAAGTGAATTACTGAGATAGGTTCTTTTTGCTTCATTCTGGGTGCGGGATTGATCCAAATATTAGATCACAGTTATCCTAGGAGTATCTCCTCATATAGCAAATAGTGAGAAGCATTAGGTTGGTGCTGCTAGCATTGAGAAATCTTCTATCGAAAGGTCCACATAATAATATATTTCTATTGGGTGTATTTTACAATGAATTACAAAATCTCTTTAATAGCTAGTATGTTAGAGATATTGTATCTTGTTTTGGATCTTTAGACCTTGTTTTGTTTTGGTATAACGAAAAACAATGACTTTGATTAATTTTGTGTGGATTAGATTTGTATTAAATTTGCTATAAAATTCTGGTTTATTATTTTTATCAATAAAATTAATTTTTTTTAATATAGATAAGACCATCAACAGTGCGCAAAGCACGCCGTAGAAAATAATATCCGCAGTGTGCTTTGTGCACCGTGAAAAATATTATTCGCAGCGCGCAAAGCACGCTGCAGATAATATTTTCTGCGGTGTGCGTTATGCGCTGCGGATAATATTTTTCGCAGCGCGCAAAGCATGTTATCAATAATTTAGGACTTTCAACAGCTTTTATTTGTGCAGCGCGTAATGCGCACTGTAGAAAGAGAATTTGCACGCTGCGGAAAATTATTTTTTTTGTAGTGGTCATTTTATCATTATATGTTGATGATATGCTGATAGCTGGAAATGACATAGGATGTGAATGAAGCCAAGAAGTGGCTATCATCACAATTTGATACAACTGATATGGGAGAAACTGAATACATCTTAGGAATGAAGATCATAAGAGATCATCCTAAAAGACTTTTGGGTCTGTCACAAGAGTCTTATATAAATAAGATATTGCATCATTTCAGCATGTTTAATTGCAACATAGAACATATTAGTTAGTCCTAGGAAAATGTACCGATTTTACTGTACAAAAATTTTGTGTACAAGTGTCAAACTTTTCCTTAAATAACCTATTGTGTTCTTTAGAAGTTAAATTAGGAATCGCAGACGGAACTTAACATCATTGATTCCAAATTTAACTTATCTGTTTTTAATGGTTTAGATTTGAATCGCAAGCGGAACTTAACACTATTGATTCAAATCCACCTATGTTATTAATTCCATTAAATATTAATTTTCAAAATTGGCTTCCAGGACTGCATGGCGAGGCACGTGGCCTTCTTGGATATGGGAGCAACCACCATCGCCTAGACAAAGCCTTTTAAGGAAAGCTAATATTTAATTTCCTTAAATAACTCTAGGTTAAGCAAAAGGAACAATCGAATCACAAATTTGAAAAAGAAGGAAACACAAACTCGAAAAACTAGATCTAATGCCTCTTGTGTTTTGAATTCATACAAATAAAAATAAACTAGCATGATGCGGAAAATAAATACTAGTAATACCTTTCTTTGTGAACTTTAATGACCTCTTGATCTTCTACCGTATTCCTCTTCTAACCTCGGACGTTGTGTGGGCAACAATCTTCCGAGATGAGAACCACCAAGCACCTTCTTCTTCCTTCTAGGTTTCAGCCACCAAGAGTCCTTCTTGATGGATTGGTTCGGCCACCACCAATGAACCAAGGGATGCTAGAGACTAGGCTTCCTTTCTCTCCTTCTCCTTGCTTCATCCGGCCACCAAGAGAACTCCACCAATGAAGAAGTTTCGGCCACAATAAGGAGAGGAGAGAAAAAGAGGGGGCCGACCACACCACCAAGGAAGAGAGGGAGGAAGAAAAAGAATAAAGTCGTTACTCATGAAGGCACCTCTACCCCCTCTTTTATAATTCTTGGTCTTGGCAAATAAGGAAATTTAAATAAAAAAACTTCCTTAATTCTTTTGCCATGAAAAGAAAATTTTATTTAATTAAAAATAATTTCCTCTTCTCACATGACATGGTCGGCCACATCTATAAGCTATAAACAAGGAGAGTTTTAATTATAATAAGAATTAAAACTTCCTAATTTGTCTCCGGAAATTTATAAAAAATTTCTCCAATAATTTTTCCCTTCATGGTGGTTTGTAAAAAGGAAATTTTATAAATTAAATTTTTTTTTTAAACATATGGATGATTTTCAAAAAGGAAAGTTATCTCTAAAAATTAAAATCTCCTTTCAATTTACAAATAAGGAAAGATATCAAATCTTTTCTTAATCTTTTGTATAAACTAATAAAAGAGAATATTTAATTTTTAAACTCTCTTTTAAATCATGAACATGGTTAAAAAGGAAAATTTTCTCAAAAATTAAAATCTACCTTTCAATCTACAAATAAGGAAAGATTTCAAATCTTTTCTTAATCTTTTGTAGAAAATTATAAAAGGAAATATTTAAATTTTAAACTGTCTTTTAAAATCATGGAATCCACATAAGAAAAATTTTAAAAATAAAATTACTTTTTATTTTAATAGGGTCGGCCACCTAAGCTTGGGTTCAAGCTAGGGTCGGCCACCTCATGAACCCATGAACCATGCCTTTGGCCGACCCTAGCTTGGACTCCAAGCTAGCTTGGTCGACTCCTATAGGATGGGTAAGAAGGTGGGTATAGGTGGGTATAGTACTCTATAATTAAGAGGCTACGATAGGGACCGAGAGGAGGAATTGGTTTTGGTCTCCCGATGAAATTAAGCATCCCGTGTTCGCCCCGAACATATAACTTAATTTCATTAATAATAATTCATTCCACTAAAGAACTATTATTGAACTACCGCACCAATCCCAAATTACATTTTGGGCTCCTTCTTATTATGAGTGTGTTAGTCTCCCTGTGTTTTAAGATATCGAATGCCCATTAATTCAAATGAGTTATGACAACTCACTTAATTAATATCTAGTTCAAAGAGTAATATCACTCAATTTTATCGTCATGTCAGACTAAATCCACCTGCAAGGTTTAACATGACAATCCTTATGAGCTCCTCTTGGGGGCATTCTCAACTTAGATTACTAGGACACAGTTTCCTTCTATAATGAACAATACACACTATAAGTAATATCATTTCCCAACTTATCAGGCTTATTGATTTATCGAGCTAAATCTCACTCATTGATAAGTCAAAGAAATTAATACTAAATATATGTGTTTGTTATTATATTAGGATTAAGAGCACACATTTCCATAATAACTAAGGTCTAGTTCTTTTTATACTTCTTTTATCAAGTCAGTATAAAAAGAACTTACCTCAAATGGTCTTACTCAATACACTCAGAGTGTACTAGTGTAATTTATTAGTTAAGATAAACTAATACCTAATTACACTACGACTATTTCAATGGTTTGTTCCTTTCCATCTTAGTCGTAAGCAACTATTTATAATTTATAAAGAACTGATAACATGATTTTCTGTGTGTGACACCACACATCATGTTATCTACAATATAAATTAATTGAACAACTACACTTAACAAATAAATGTAGATATTTGACCATTGTGATTCTTTATTTCTAAATAAAAGTTTATACAAAAAGCTAGGCCTTTAGTATACACTCTAACAAAACATACACCTATTATGAAAGGTATTGTGTTGAGGAAGAATATGTATCCTAAAACTCCTGAGAAAATAGCTAAGATAAATAAAAAACCATATGCTAATGTTATTGGTAGTTTGATGTACACTATGTTGTGTACACGTCCCGATATCAGTTATGTTGTGGGCTTGGTCAGTCACTTCCAGTTAAATCCAGGACCGAGACACTGGAAGATAGTAAAAAGCATATTTAGATATCTGAAGGCGACAATAGATTATTGTCTCTGTTTTCAAGAATCAGATATGAGTCTGAAAAGTTATTCAGATGCAGATTGGGTTGGGACCTAGATGATAGAAAATCTACATCAGGCTATGCATCTTGCTAAATGGTGGCGCCATCTCCTAGAACAGCAAGAAGCAAGCTTGTGTAGCTTTGTCGACTATGGAAGCTGAATATGTGGCATGTTCAGCGACTGTGCAAGAAGCAATCTGGTTGAAAAGGTTCCTGAAGCATCTGAAAATTGCTAAGGATAGTGGGAGTCTAGTAACTGTCTATTGTGACAATCAAGCTACAATTGCTTTTTCTAAGGATCCCAAATATTATAGCAAAGACAAGCATATAGAAATTAAATATAATTTTGTAAGGGATATTGTGGCTAAAAAAAATAATTCTTGAGTATGTCCCTACACATGTTATGCTTACAGATCCTTTTACTAAGTCAATGACTAAAGAGTCATTTAAAGAACATGTAAAGGCTTTGAGACTTCATAGAATGTAACAATATTGAAATAACAATCAGACTTTGTGTTATGATTGTGTCATTTGCCATAATTTATTCAGTGTATATGTTGTATTTCTTACATTCATATAAGATCTCGATGAGTATGTTGGCAGGTAGAGATTGGTCCACTCACATGGACAATCATCTCTGTTTGTTAAGTACAAATAGGGATAAGACCGTTATTTATGGAATAACTTATGTAGCTGAAATTAGAGACAGATCCATAAGTTGAGGTCGCCTTAATAATTGTGTCAAGATGAGATCATTTATGTGTTAATAATAATCGAAGTAAATGAACCCACCATTCACTGAACCTGTTGAAAGTCAGATTAGAATTCATATGTTGAATTCAAGATTAGACATTAGATATGTCTAGATCAAAATCTGTATAATGTTAAATTTGAAGACAACATGTATTCTTTTTAGTAAAGAGAATAATATCGTAACATGTGATTCATATCACATGTGTTATTGTGATAATAAAAATAATAGGAGAATGAATCTCTATTTCTCTGTTTCACTAGGGTCTTTGACCTCCTTTTTAACTTTGACCAATTTTTTCTATTTTGACCTTTTTAGAAATCCACATTTATCACCATATGAATACCCTTAATCCAATTAAACATAAAGGTACATGGTCTTTTCGCTTGTTCGTTCTCGTTCATCCGATAAATTTAAAAGTTTCATTGTAATTCGTCCAGAAATTGACCTTTACAATCGAAAATTTACTGTATAAAAACAATAAAGTGAAATGCTATGTAATCTATTCTTTAATATTCATAATTTTCTTCAAGAAAAATTTATTTTTTATTTATGTAATTTAAACTATCAATAATAATTTTATATTAAATTCATTGAATTTGATAAAATTTGTTTATATTTATTCAATAATAAAAAATATATAAAGCAAATAAAATTAAACACTAATAAGATTAATTTCATAATGTTCATAATCTTTTATCATTTTTATTAATTTATATATCAAATTTAATTATATTATATAATTTTACATTTTCCCATATAATATATAAAAAAATAACAATAATATGAATTTATATATATTAAATAAATATTTAATTTCTCATGCACACTAGCTCACCCAGGGAACGTAGATGAGGATTTGCTCCGCTGTCTAAATGCTACCGGCTACGCCGGTACACCAGTAAGCCCTTGAAAAGTGTTCTCACCTCTGCTGTAGGGCTGTAGCGTCATCGATCTAAATAGCTCTCTTCCTCTTCCATTTCATCTCCCTCGACTTCTCCTCCTTCTCTTCCTCGAACCCTTCGGCGATTTCCTCTTCGCCGCTTTCAAGATCTCGAGCCGCTGCTATCAGTGGATTCGTAGTTTGATCCGGGTTGGAGATCGCCTCTTTGAAGGTGATTTCGTCACATTCTCATCCAAGTGGAGTTCGAATTTTGTACTTCAAACGCACGTTGGAAGCAGATCTGGTTTCTGACCCTCTTCTGGAAGTATTGTTTTGATGGCGAGTCTTTGTGCGGGGTTTTGATCTTGCTCTCTTTTGGAAATGGAGGGCTTGAGATCGAAGTGCAGAATCGTAGCTCTGGTGGTTCTGTTCGTGTGGGTGGCTTTTTTGGGGCTGTACGAATTGCTGAAACCAGTTCCGAATGGGTGCATCATGACGTACATGTATCCGACCTACATCCCTATCCCCGCGCCTGCCAATGTCTCTTCGAACAAGTACGGGCTGTTCCTGTACCATGAAGGCTGGAAGACGATTGATTTCACTGATCATATAAAGAAAATTGATGGCATTCCTGTTCTTTTTATACCTGGAAATGGTGGAAGCTATAAGCAGGTAAGCCCCTGTCGTCACTCTTGTTAGTGTATAGAGTACAGTGCTCCACATTCTCTAATTTTGTTAGCCTTGAAAAGTCCTATTCTTTATGTGAAAAGATTGTACAATGTTCTATCCAAGTTATTAAGGAAAATCTCGTGCTCAAAGAGAATGCATCCTCTACAAAAAAAGGGGCACTAAGGATATTGCTGTGACTTATACTTTGACATTAACAAGTTGTTGACTAGAGATATACTTCATTTCAGTTAGTGGAATGTTGGTGCTTTAACATTTATCAACTCTTTTCTTGAAAGCAAAACTGCACAAATGCAGCATGTCTACAAGCAATCTTTTAATTTGCTACAATAGTTCTATCAAAGTCCTTGACTTTGTATACACTTGATCAAGCTTGCTTAAAAGTATGCATACTAACTTTATACTATTGGTCCGTGTCACCAGTTAGTCATGGACCATCGGTAATTTAACATGTAAATAATAAATCCACTTCTCTTACCTAATATTTATGTAATTTCCAAAATGTTAATCTACTATGATATTCAAAAAAAATATAAATAAATAAAATTTCGATATGCGAATTAGCATTTCGTTTTCTATCTTTTGAGTTTTCCTTGCATTGATTATGAATTTTTCTGGTAAGCTATTTCTAGCTTTTTTACGTTTTTATTGTCTTTCTAGGTTCGATCTTTGGCCGCTGAATCTGCAAGGGCATACCAAGGAGGACCACTTGAGTTATCTTACTACAGGGAATCATCTATGATACTTGAAAAAACCGGAGAATTAGATTTTTCGTTGGAAGATATGGAGAACTTTGCTCTTCCTAGCCAATATAATCGCAAGCTTGATTGGTTTGCTGTGGATCTTGAGGAGGAACATTCTGCAATGGATGGACAGATACTTGTGGAACATACTGAATATGTTGTCTACGCAATCCACAGGGTATATTTATCATTTCAACATTCAAGTGTTTATTTATATGTGAAGGGAGGATTTACTGTACTTGGCTAACAATGTATAGGCCTTCAGAACTTTTTCTATGTGCATGATTCAGGGCTATTTATTATTATTGATTCTGATCTGATAAGAATTTACTGAGTATAGCATGCAAACATTGATTAAATTTACATTTTGCTCGCGTTGAAGGATCTTTTGGATTTTGAACAAGAATATACAAGTGGTTTTTTTTGACACATATCAGTTTTGTATACTAAGCTGTTAGTATTCTTCTGATCATCTAAAAAATTCACATAATTCCAACCTTCACACGTTAATTATATATTTTTTTTCTCAATATCCATCACTATATGTTCTTACACATGTAGTCATTAAACATGCTCTAGTTGTTCAGTCTCTTTGCTAGCTTGTTGGGTTTTCCTAGTAGGAGTATTTCTTAGCAAATTATAAATTGTGTTGATGGCATACCTCCCAACTTACTTTTACTTTCAATTCTTAGTTCGGATCTCAGCAGTTAATTTAATGAAAGATTGCAATTTTTATGCTGGATTATCTTTTTTAACCTTCTTTTCCTTTGAAGAGAAACAATATTTTGATCTGCCATCATGCATGTAAATAGTTAAACATTGCTGCTGACACATGTCCTATATGATCTTGTAGATCTTGGACCAATATCGAGAATCTCAGGAAGCACTGTCTAAAGAAGGTGCTGAAATTTCTGGAGGCTTGCCTTCGAGTGTGATATTAGTTGGGCATTCAATGGGAGGCTTTGTAGCTAGAGCTGCAACTGTTCATCCAAACTTGCAGAGCTCAGCTGTGGCAACTATAATAACTCTTTCCAGTCCACACCAGTATGTTCTCTTACCTTTGTTTGTGCACATTATCAAATTTTTTTTGTATGGATACTTAATCCCTGATAGACTAGAGCTAAATGGTTTCCAGATCTCCTCCAATTGCGCTGCAACCATCTTTGGGACATTATTTTTCTCAAGTTAATGAAAAATGGAGAAAGGGTTATGAGCCACAAACCAATAATGGTGGCCAAATTATCTCTAGTCCAAAGTTATCTCATGTTGTTATTGTTTCGGTAGCTGGAGGCATATATGATTACCAGGTTTTTCTCTTTTTTTTTTCTGCGTGCTAGAAGTTTTTACTTTTCTTTTGATAAATTGTGGAAGAGATAATTGTTATGCATATATGCTTTCATGTCTTTTTTCCTTTCTGTTAATGTATGGTACAATGTGTGTTCCATACTTGGTTTTATGTTTGGTGATTGCTTTCCAAATCAATGGTGTAAGTCATTTCAAGCCTTGATTTATGAGTTTAAAAATGACAGCTTTATCTATAGCATGCACAATGTGACACCTTCCCATTTTTTTTCTCTGTTGTATTGTTCCTGCATCTGTCTTTTTGCCATTCTGCTCAAAGGTCCTTTGCTATCTGTGCAAAATAGGACAACATCCTAGTTCTTGTTCTAAATTTTTAATGGAGTTGTCCACATTTAGGGTTACACATTTTTTTCTATTTTGCACAGTTGGTGTAACCAATTGTTCATGCTCATGTGAATGGTGACTTTGATGATGAGAGTATTTTCACAAATATTCTAACTTATGGCAGATACATTTTTTTGATGGACGTATTTACAGATTCGTTCCAAATTGGCTTCTTTAGAAGGAATTGTTCCATCTACTAATGGTTTTACAATAGGGAGCTCTGGTATGAAAAATGTTTGGCTTTCTATGGAGCACCAGTGTATTCTTTGGTGCAATCAACTAGTTGTACAGGTCAGCACATTTACAACCTTGTATATGAATAGGTTTGGTCTATGAATCATTTGCGTGCCAATGATTTTTTGCAGGTATCACATGCTCTTCTTTCTTTTGTAAACTCTGGTACTGGTAAAAAATATCCAAGTGTAGCACAAAGGATTCTTGTGTTGACAAAAATGCTTCAGAGTGAGATCCCTCGCAGTCTAAATTGGCCAAGATTTGTGAAACCATCTGTGCCTTCAAGGATGTTTCCTCTCGAGGATGTTGGACATGCTACTGGTAGTTTTCATCTCATTACCCAGAAAATTAGTTTCTTCTGAACAATGTTTAAAGTTGTTTGTGCATGAACTTGTTCAAACTAAAGACTTATCAGTACAGGTTGATTGTCTTTAACTCATATGTTTATGTTCCTTTCCATTCAAAAAGGAGAGTTTATTCTGTGTTATCTTGTTAAGATATAAACATGTAATTTATATTAAGTAAACATAATTTTAGGTTTGTACATTCAAGTCACAAAAAGGAAACATGTGAAAAATTGTCATTTCCTCCTATTTTCTGGGGATGACCTATTGATATTATATATTTCACAAAAATTGCTGTATATGCTTTCTTACAGTGCACAATTGAATAATATATATATATACATATATTCCTTTTTTTAGTAAATATCAATTGATCGTAGTCTAAATAATTTTTTAAAAATATTTTATGGAGTTGTTATAAAAGGCAGTGGCAAATATATCCCCTTTTATTTTTCTTTTCATTTTTCAATTTTGTTTCTTAAACAAACACAAAATTAGAATTATGTAGTATTCAAACCTTTTCACATTCTTTGTGTTAACAGTCTAACACTATGGCTTATGTCAACATTGTTTTTCTTCTAAAAAGCAAAATTGTGAAAGTTTTTTTTACTAGTGCCTAATGCGCTGAACTCTTATTTAGTAGAAGAACTTGAAGTTTTTCAAACTAAACAACTGCAGATCATTTTGTTCATTCTATATCCTTGAACCTTACATCAACTAATTTGATCTTTATAGCTTTTCCCAATTTTTTCTAAATTTGATCATTTGTTTTTCTTGTGGTAATTTTTACATTGTTGTTCACATTCTCACATTTTACAATTTTCCTTTTGGCCCTCCTTTCTCCTTTATATTGTTACTTTTTCTTCTTGATTTGTCTGGTTAATCCTTCATTAGATTAGAGTTTAGAACCTTGTCATCTCTTCTAAACCCTGTTGATGGATATCTTCTAAATGATAGCTTTTATTATACTTTTATAACTTATATATTGACACTTGTGTTTATTATTGTTAGATACATTTTGAAGCAAATAAATGATTGTTTTTTGTATTGCTTTTGGACTATTAACATTTTATTACTTATTGACTATTTCATTATAATTTTCTTTTACATTATCAAGAATTTATGGTAACTCCAAAGAGTTGTATTGCTGCTCTTATTACTTCAGAGACAACCTGATAATATTGTGATTCAAAGTTCTAAATAAGGATACTGTTACTGGGCTTGCAGAACCATCAGTACAGGATCGATATTCTTGTCTTCCCTCTTTCAACTGGAATGAAGATGACCTTGAGAAAGATCTCTACATAGAATCAAGCACTGTGACTGTTTTGGCAATGGATGGGAAAAGGCGTTGGTTGGACATAAAGAAACTGGTAAATTTGACCTAGTCATAACATTTTTACTTATGGGTGTGGACTGTGGTATAAACTGAATGTTTCTTTCTTAGGTGGCTCCGTGCTTTGTTCTTTGGTTATTTTTTTGTTTTGGTGAGACTTAAATGCTTGTAGAATGGGTTTCAAAGTTCCAATACTTTTCTCTGTAGACAATAGATGCTATTGCCTCTCATTCTTTACTCAAACTGGTATTTATAGACGATATTACTAGGTACAATCCAGTAGGTTGTTCTAGTGAACTTGTTAAATCAGTGATCTTGAGTTTAAAGAGTAATTCTCTTAGACTTAAAACTAGTTTATTGCCTTGGTTGTGAAATGAAAATACAATGAAATTATCTATTGATCATTTATCCCCTCAGTGGGAGAGAATTTTTTGGTGATGATTATCTAATTTAGTAAACTTGATTTGTTGGTCCTCCAGAGATTTGTTGTTGACTCATTTGAATGATTTTTTGTATTGCATAATTGAAATTTCAACTACTTTCAGGGTTCAAATGGCAGAGGACATTTCATGTTTGTAACAAACCTTGCCCCTTGTTCTGGGGTTAGACTTCACTTGTGGCATGAGAAGACAAAAAAGGTGTCAGCAAATGAACTTCCTGTTAGTAGGAGAGTTATAGAGGTGACTACAAAGATGGTTCACATTCCTGCAGGACCAGCCCCAAGACAGGTGCCAATTCTGCTACATCTTCTGCTGATTCTTTTCAAATCACAATTTATTGGTTTCAAAAACGAAAATTTCTTTGTAAATTTGCTCCCATTTTTTTTCCCCAGAAATCTTGTTTTCTTAAATTAAGCACATAAAGCTTCTCCTTTGATGTATAGAGGCAATTTATGTTGTAAAGTCACTGTCTATCAGATTGAACCAGGAAGCCAAACAGAACAAGCACCTCCATCCTCCTTTCTTCAATTAAGTCCTGAGGAATTGCATGGTTTCCGATTCTTGACCATTTCAGTTGCACCTCGATTGGTATGGTCTTCTTTTCTGTGAAGCTTTACCATGCATTGCATTTACATTTAGTCATGAAACTTTTGGAGATTAACATCTTGTAAAGGAATTATGTTTTTGTCTGTTATTGGTGTGTGATGTGCCCACGCAAATTTTTGCGACCCTAATATTTGCATGTTTGAAGCTATTAATAAATTTTATGCTTGTAACTTGACTTTGCTTGTGTGAGTTAGGATTAATGCCCTAAATATTCTTTTGCCAACCATTTGGCTCTTCAAGAAACTGGATTATCTAGGGGGGATTGGATGGATGTTTATATTGATCTAGATTAGGTAGAGGCTTCTGTTGACCTAAATTATGGAACTTTGGAGATATCATAGATGATATTGGCTAGTTATCATGGTAAAGCTTCATATGTACCTAAGCTCTCTCAAAAAGGAAAAATGACTTTTGTTTTCAGTCCTAAGCATTTTTTGGTCTGCATTTTCAGAATCTAATCACACCAATGTTAGTGTTTTCAATTCTCCAAGTGGCTACTCAAAGATGCTGAGTGTTTATATGTGGCGATTTCATTGGTCAATTTTATCCCATGGTCACTGTCAGACCTACTTAAGAACATTGTGTCCATTATTAGAAAAAGTAAACTCATTATTGTGCAGCTGTTTTTTATCCTAACTTTTTGGGCCATCTATATGAATTTTATCCTCCATTGAGTTCTATGTGAGCCCATATCACTTCAAAAATAAATAAACCCTGAATTTTATTTCCTTAACCATCATTTCTAGGCTTCTGTCATTTCAGAAAATTTTTGTAACCATATAAGTTATTAAGTAGTTCCTGTTTTAAGAAAAGAAATGCACTTGCAAGATTCTTAATTTAATTATTTTTCCTTGTCCAGACTGTATCAGGTAGACCTCCCCCAGCTGCTTCTATGGCAGTTGGACAATTCTTCAATCCTAAGGAAGGAGAAAGAGAATTCTCTGTCGCCACACTTCTTCATTCTAGCTATGTTCAAGAGGTTCATACTTAAGAAGATAACAATAGGTTATTTTGGTTAAATTGAGTATTGGGTTTGTGCCACCAAAGATATTTGTTCCTTTTCATTTTAGTAAAATATACGTAATCATTGATCGGATTGTTGCAGGAGATTTTGCTCAAGGAAGATCATCCACTTGCTGTCAATTTGTCATTCTCCCTAAGCCTTGGCATTTTACCAGCTACTTTGTCACTGAAGACAATAGGCTGTGGGATAAAGACTGCTGCTGAGCAAACTCCAGAGGAGCAAAGCAGTGAGCTTTAGTTAAACCTTTCTTAGTTCTTCCAATTAAGTTTTGGTTAACATCTAGGTAGTCCTTTCTTTCGGACTATTATATCTTTGTGTTTGTGTATGATTGTTGTGTTTCACTGTGTATACTATAGTCCTGAATACCTTAAGCACAACTAGTTTTTGTTGAGGTCATACTTATGTACGAGGCGCTAGGTGTTTATTTTTAAATATGTCATTCATGATAATGTAATGTAGAAGTGAACTGCCTATATAGCGGAGTTTTAGATTTTTCAACTTCAATATGCCATCTATGCCCTGTGCAACTGCTCAATCACATGACCTTTCTTTTGATTCTTTTGTGTGGCTTATCATCTGTTACAATGATCTCCAATAGTCTTATCTATGTAGCAGTCTTCTTGCAGCCTCCCAGAGTCAAATACATTATTTTGACTAGCTGTGGCCAACCATCTTAAATGAAGAAAGCACATTATTATTCATAGAATAGAATGGCTCTAGGCACTTCTTACACCTTTCCAAGCACTAAATAAGGAAAGAACAAGTGAAACCATACAACTTCAGTTCACAATTGAAATTGCTTGGAAAGGCCAAGCATTTGCTTTAACGGTTGCTTTTTCATCTTTCCGTAGGGTCCTTTATTTGGTTAGATTAGAGGTGGCTAAAGAGTCAAATGTTTGGAACATTGAAAGTAGGTGGATCATGTCTGATTGAATTGATGAGATCATGAAGGAATAAGAAAAGTTCAAACTGAGAGAGAACATAGCATAATGATGTTATATGATGAGAAGAGATCTCTGCAAGTTATGTGCACTAAGCAACCTAAAGCTACTACATATTGAGCTTTTTCTCTTTGTCCAGGTTTCATACCATGATATTTACCCAATGTTGACAGTTGTCTGCATTTGCAGAGTTTTGCAAACTTCGCTGTTTCCCACCTGTCGCTTTCGCTTGGGATCCACAATCGGGTTTACATATCATTCCTAACTTGTATAGTGAGACTATAATTGTGGATTCTTCACCTGCAATGTTTGATTCTAGTTCAGAGACTGGCAAGACAATTGTGTTATTGTTGGTAAATGCACTGTTGCTTCTTGTGTTTTGTTTTTAAATTTTTTATTATTTTTAGAGGATTTAAATGTGCTCATCTTTTTGCTCTGTGGTATTTTTTTTTTGCATCAAATTCATTGCAGATGGATCCACATTGTTCATATAGTATGGGCCTGTCTGTCTCTTTACCTACTGCTGCCAGTAGATTCTGTCTTTCTTATTTTTCACAGGTGAACTTTTTTTCCGTGATAGATGCCTTCAAGGTTCTTGCACTCCTTTTCTGTAATAACCATATATTCTCCACTAAAATTGCATAAGATAAATGTTCAATATTTTGTGAAAAGTTATAGGAAGCTAATTTGTTAATAATAAATCTTCAACCTTTGGGCAAAAGTTAATTCAACAATGGACATCACAAGTAAAATAGCTTTCTTTTAAAAAACTAGGAAAATAAGAATAGGTCTTTCTCCATGTGATGATAGTTATGACCTACTTTGGAATTTTTGGATAGAGTTATATTGTGATTTTAATTTGCTAGATCACGTTGATATTTTAGATATAGGATTTTATCACTACGTACATCTACATGTAATTATCTGTCACAATGGAATAGGCATTACCATCTTTCCTTTCCTCCTGACTTATTAAAATTGATGCATGCACTTCTTCTTCTTTGTGGCTGAAACACTTTTTCTCGTTGCAGTTTTTCATATTTTTCTCTAACATTTATTGGAAGTTGACACAAACTATTCAACTTTGCAGATCACTGGTTTCATGATCGCTGCAGTCTTTTTTGCTCTGAATCGGCAAGCACGGGCTTGGGAGCTCGATACATCTGTGCCTTCCATTTTGTCAGCAATAGAGTCTAATTTGAGAATGCCACTCCCATTCTTCTTCTGTGCTATGCTACCAGTTTTCATATCTTTTCCAGTTATATTACTGACAAGAACTCAGTTACCTCCAATTGCAAACTACATTTCAGTTTCAATATTGTGTTATTTAGTCGCAAATGGAGCCATCATGATTTTGATCTTCAGTTCTCTTCTAGTCCTATACACTGTTGCAGCGGTACATGTTTATATTAGGAAAAGGTCAGTGCTTTCCTTATTGGATCTTTGTGCAATCTTCAACTGCTTACACAGTACTTATGACCGTCATCTCGTTTTTAGTTGTCAAGGAGCCATTCATGCTACGAACATTTTTATGCATCCATTTTTCTAATGATAAGGGCGATTTTACATGCCTGCACTTGGTTACTCAGCACTTTGAAGCCAATAAATTGCTTGTGCTGGTATATAAATTGTTAAGCTACATACCTTAAAACCTTTCCAATAGAGTAGTTCACTTTGAGAGATGTTCCTTCCCAAGGAAAAATCTACTCTTAAACAAACATGATATTCCTAAGTTTGGTTACTAAAAACGACCTTGGGATACCAATTCCCATAGAATTATGATTCCCAGTTCATAAGGAATAGCTAATTGCTTACTAGCAATTATGGAGTCTTTTCCAAATATTTATTGGTTAATCTTTGTTGATTTTAAAAATATTTATTGGCTTTCAGCTGGATGGCATGGGAAGACAGCTTTGTCCTTTTTCGCCAAATTCTTAGGTTTACCTCATTCTTCTGTTCAATGAAGGTAAACTACTTCTAACTCTTCCTATTTGTTATATCTCTAGCATCTGCGCTTCACTTTGAACCACTCAAACAGATAGTGCAGGTTCTGAAGAACAACGCAAGTCTTGTGGTGGCATTTGTTGCAATTCCACTCATCTATTTCATTCATCCAGCTCTTGGCCTTCTTGTATTCCTTTTATCTCATGCTTTCAATTGTCATGCTGCTCTATGCAGGTATTCTTCCAACAAATTTAACGTTTCACTTTGATCAATTTATTACATTTTTTTCTCACGAAATTCAATATTTCATCCTCGACAAACTTTGCGACTGCAACTTTTTTGCCTTGGAAATTATAGTTTCTACAGGCTAACTTGTGCTGGTTTTTCAACTAATTCTGTCACATTCTTCTATGGAGTCATTAACTAATACAAGATACTTGTGGGAGAAAAATACATAATATTCACGATTTATATGAACTTCAACTTCATTATAGCCTGTTTCACCTTGGATATAAAATACCGCCATCCTATTTATTTTGCTACTAATTCTTTTGCCCATTAGTTCAATTGTTCAAGTAAATGTTGGATGCTGTACATTCACTTGACCCTTTTTCTTCATCGATGTTTGGCCTAGTTCAACTTTCCAAAAAATAGCACCTTCTAATTATGGTGATATAGAACTTTTTATTTAGTTTCACTAATGTCTATCTATATGGTTATTTCAAAAAAAAAAAACAGTTCTTTCTATCTTTAGTAAACCTTCTAATCATTGTCTTCAATTTTACCATTCTAAGAGCTTATTTCATTCTTGTAACAGCTTTTTAACGGCTTCATTGCGCAGTCATGCTCAAAGGAAAGAACACTCTGATTCTAGAACTTATCACAAGCCATCTATACAATCCCCTGAACAAGCCAATGATGGTTTTGACCCACTACTTCCTCTTGACGAAAGCTATTCCCCTACCACATCGAAAAGCTTCAGTGACAGTCAGCTTGAATACTTCAACTACCAGCTCAGCATACTGATCTTGCACCTTCTTGCGTTACTCATGTTTCTACCATCGCTAATTGCTTGGTTCCAGGTATGGGTTTTATATTCCTGAACATCTGCGGCCCAAAAAAACTTGTAGCACCGTCCCAACTTTCATAATGGATGTCGCATGTGATTTGTATTACTTGTGCTCATCTTCACCCATTTTCTTAATTTTCGTTTCAGAGAATCAGGTTGGGACAGAGCTTCCCTTGGCTTATTGATTCTATTCTATGCACCGGGGTTATTCTGCATGGCCTTTTCGGCTCAAGGCCAGACGTGAACTCCATTTCTGTGCCCATACAGTGGACTCGTCGAAGCGAAGCTGGTCTAAGCCTTGCCTACCTTCTTGCCGGATACTTTACTTTTATCAACGCTCTCTTTTCAGCCCCTTATAAAGCACTCTATGCAATGGCTGCCATCGGCGCTTTATGTTGCATTGTAAAGATTATCGATAGAAGGAACAGGTCTAGAAATAAGCGGAGACATTCTCATAAGCACTGACTACAGACTTATCCACGGTCCACTCCACCGCAAGGAAATCATCCGTTTCATTTGGCCATTGCCTCATGGTTGGATTTGTATTCATATCCTGGATTACCATATACATATCGAGTTGGCAAAATGCAGGTCTTATTTAACTTTTCACTGTAGAGTTCTTTTCGCCTTCTCCAAGTTGCTATTTGTTCCTTAAAGCCAAATTTTAGGTGTGCATCATTTTTGAAGTGACTATGCATCGATGTGAGTTGTTCCTAAGAATCTATATCTAAACATTTTCTATGTTTCCTTTTAATACAAAGGCAGATGCTTTATTTTAGTCCCAAGTGCACGATATTGTAGCAAAGATTAAGGGGAGCCTGAGTGAGTCTTGCTATATTTTGCTATTTTACTCTGCATATTCGTTCGGTAATACTCCTGTACAACTCTGGATGCCTGGATGCACTAAGGGCGCCGCAATTTTCAAAAAGTGAATCGAGACGTTCAGAATTGTAAATGTCGCTTAGGAGTGTATATAGAACGGGTGTGTAGAATAATAAATCTCTCTCTCTATATATATAAATATGATACCTTGCACGCTCATGGACGATTCTTTGTGGTTCGAGCGTTCGGAAATAGTTTCGAGTGCGTTGTGTTTCGATTCATTTTGGAGAATCAAAGCGTCGGAGAGTGTTTCCAGGCGTCTGGATTGCAAAGGGTCGCCCATGAGTGTGCAAGATAAGGGTACGTAGGCAAAAAAAATTCTCCTTCTCTATATATAATTTTGATATGCTGTGCATCTTGCTTTCGTGCCCCTGTTGTATGATTGAGTCAAGGCATGTGGAAGTGATTCGGGCACCTCGAGCAAGTCAAAGTCAGATCGCCTAAATCACTTCCAGGTGACCTAACTCTTGGTCGCACAGCTAAGGCATACACAGGGTGGTGTGTGTGTGTATATATATATATATATATATATATACACACACACGCGTGTGTCGGGCATGCTAACATCACTCTCTATATATAAAAGGAAATGATATGTTATTCGATTCTCATGCCTAATTTCTATTGGTACAAGTTGCACTAACGGTCTAACTCAGGTGTTGATGAATGACAAAGTTAAGTTAGGTTTAATGCGATCTAACGATTTAACTAAGTGTGCAGGAGAAGTCCAAATAGGTCGACGGGTTGACTGGATATCTGGCAAGAAATCTAGTTAGGTCGACGGGCTGACCGAATATCTGGAAAGAAATCTAGTCAGGTCGACGGGCTGACTGGATAGCTGATATAAAGTCCAGATAGGTCGACGGCTGACCGGATATTTGGCACGAAGTCCGGCTTGGTCAATGGGCCGACCGGATAGCTGACATAAAGTCCAGACAGGTCGACGGGCTGACCGGATGTCTGGCAAAGTGATAAGTTAAGGTAAGTCATTAGAGGAGAGTGACTTGGTGAGAATGTGTTCCCCGTTTGAGGAAGCAGTAGGCGTCGATCCAACTTAGATCCATTTGGGAAATCTAAGTTGAGATCTTGACTAGATTCTGATCTTGAGGAGACGGAATCTAATTACTACTGTTGGTTATAATTGTGTTAACACTTGTTTTACAGGGTAATATAAGTTTTATTGTCTCAGACTAACTTTATTTTACATGAAATAAAGGCGGCTAGAAAAGGTGGTTCGGACGCTCGGAATGTCCAAAATAAATCTTGTCGCCAACTTGGAGCACGTTGATTGGATGACTGACGTCACTGTCCAGGCGCCCGGAAGGGATCCAGGCGCTCGGAACTACCTATATAAGCAGCCTTCCACCTGGAGCACAAAACACAACTTCTCTCTGCAACTGCTTTCTTGCGTGCTGCTCCAAAGACGCTCCTACGACGCTGTGAAGCTTCTCCGACAACCTGCGACTCAGTTTTTATTTTCCTTGTTGTCGGTAACTTTATTTTATAGTTCTTATACTTATTGTGTAACTCTTTTGCGAATTATTAGTGGATTGCCCAATGAAACACTCTCACATGTGGGCCTTGGAGTAGGAGTTGACGAAGGCTCCGAACCAAGTAAAACTTTGTGTGTTAGTGTAATTTTCATTATTATTTTTCGCTGCGTATTTTGATTCGATAAAGATTTTTCAATGATCGCTATTCAACCCCCCTCCCTCTAGCGTTCTTTTCAATCTAACAAGTGGTATTAGAGCAAGTACCGCTCTGATTTGGTGCAACCACCAATCAGGCAAAGGGGGTGAAAATTTTTGTTTTTCTCTTTTTGGTTTTAAGTTTTTCGACATAATCCAAATTAGTACAATTACCTCTTTGGAAACATTTTATCGTAGCAATCCAATCTGAATTGGTACAACACCAATTCAGTCTTAATATTTTTATTTTTATCCCACACTACTAATCTAAGACCAAAAGTCTTGGGACTATCTTTGTTTTTCTTTATTGTGTGCAAGAGCAATGACCCAAAACGAGGGATACAACACTGTCCGTCCTACCCTCTTCAATGGTGACAACTTCCAGTACTGGAAGAAGCGAATGGAGGTCTATCTGAAGATCGACTTCGGTCAGTGGTTCAACATCACCAGAGGCTACAAGGCTCTGGTCAATAACGCCGGAATTCCAATGGACCCGGAACAGTGGAATCCGGAGATGAAGAAGAAAGCCCAAATAGATTTCAAGGCTCTCAGCACCCTCCAGTGTGGGCTAACGAAAGAAGAACTGAACTACGTCGACCCACACGAAAATGCAAAGGAACTGTGGGACAAGCTCATCGAATTGCACGAGGGAGCCATCAACGCGAAGGTAACCAAAAGAGACCTCTATCTGAATAAACTATTTAATATAAAAATGTAGGAAGGAAAAACTGCGAGTCAACTCCACGTGAGGATAAAGCACATCCTCAACGGGCTTCACAACATCGGCAACCAGATGGAGAATCGCGACCTGATAAGGTATGCCTTTAACGCGTTTCCTTGAAATGCACTGTGGGCATCCGTCGTGGATGCTTACAAGATTTCGAAGAATCTTTCTAAATTAAAGCTAGATGAACTATTTTGTGAACTCGAACTCCATGAACAGACTAACTCAAAACAGGTTAAGAAAGGAATTGACCTTTTTGCAGGTTCCTCTAAAGACAAGCCAAGAACCAAACCTGAATCTGAAGGTGAGTTTGACTAAGACCCAGGTGACGAAGAATATTTGGTGAACTTGGTAAGAAAATTGTTCATCGGGAGAAAAAAGAACTTCAGCGGGAATGATTTGCAGAAGATCAACTCCACCACTGATCCTAACAACAAAAACGTGATTTACTTCAGATGCAATAAGAAGGGGCACTACAAGAACAAGTGCCCAAAGTTGAAGAATGAAAAAACCAAGAAGAAAGCACTCAAGGTGACGTGGGACGAATCATCTTCGGATGAATCGAACAGCAAAGAACAGAAGCACCGTAGTTACCTCGTGCTGATGGCCTGCGAATCAGAATCGGAAGACAGGTCCAAACCCGAATTGAGCCACGATTCCATACTCATTTCCGAAGGTTCCGATGAGGTATACCTTAATTTAAGCAAAAAAAAATCAAAATAATTGCATGCTTAAATAAAAAATTAATCGAAAATGAAAATCAAAATAAAATGCTTCTTAAGGAAAATCAACACCTCAAGGAACAGATCAGAAATTCTAATCCAAATCAAGTTGTAAAACTTGAAGAGGAAAACTCAACATTAAAAATTAAAATTAATAAACTTAAAGGGCTATTAGAAAATTTTACATCTAGATCCAAAAACTTGGATCTATTCATATTTTTTTGGAGCAGAGCGAGTACCCACAGTTACCCTATTTAGGTCAGTCTCCCTTAGAGTTCAGGACTATGTCCTTTATAGGGTCTTAGTCTCTTGCATTTGTCGTTGACCACTCGCGACGTTGCGATGATGCATCCCTTTCACTCATTTTTACTGTATGTCTTCTGTCATAGATTAGATATAGATATTAGTTTACATATTTTTCATGTCATTCTTTACTCAGCTGGACTCATCACCAGTAGACGGGTTTACATGCCCTATTACAACATCTTCACCGCATACATTGCCTCTTTAGGTATTGATATCATGAGAGGTGATGTCAAAGCCCCGACTGAGTTTGACATGGTAGGATCTAGAAACTTTTCTTTAGGTGGTATTCATACAGATGATGAGGGTGTCTTGTCCTAGCGGAGGGGGGCCCAACACCAGTCTGACCCGGACATTGAGCCACAACCAGATGCTGAGGGGGAGGAGGCAGGGGTGGATGAGTTCATGGTTATGCTTTTTGGCTATCCCCCTGCAGCACGTCCCACCCCTCGCACTCTAGCCGACCAAGTTACCGGCCTTGAGTCAGCTGTGACTAGCCTTCGACAAGATATCACCAATCTTCGACGGGACATGCGGTAGGAGATTTCTGATCTTGGACGAGATATGCGGCAAGGTCTCCGATCTTTGACGGGGCATGCGGTAAGAGATTTCTAATCTTGGATGGGACATGCGGCAAGATGTCTCCGATCTTCGATGGGACCTATCCAGCTCTCTGAGGATGACCGGGCTCGTCACACTGAGCTGATAGAGATGTTCCGCTCTCTGGGTTCTGGACCACCCTCCTCATCATCACAGTAGATTAGGTTACTATTATCTACTTGTATTTGCCTTGATTATTGTTACTATGCATTGTACATTTTTGACTTACTATTTACAGTCAATTTTTCTTAGTTTATTTGTTACAATTAGGAATGTGCTTAATAGACTAGGACTCTTAATTTCAAAACTACTTTCAAAAATTATTCTTTAAAATTCTAGGGTAAAATTCTTTATTTTTCTCAAAAGTTCCCTTATTTTTAGAATTTTCAAAATTACTTTTAGCCTTAGTCTAGATCAAACCCTTAGAAAACATGCTCCTATAGATGTAGGACTTGAGCATCTCACCAACGCACTAGGATTACCTTGTTTATGTATTGCTAAACTTAGAAAGGGATGAGATGCATAGGCAGATTGCTTGAACTTAAGATGCTTATATTAGTGCATCAATACAAGTCTTGGCATTAAATATCAAAGTAACAGTAATCAGGTTAAGTTTTTCCAGTTTAGTCAAACACTAACTGGATAAATTAACTTAACCTAACTAATCAATTGAAAACTACTATCTCTGATAGTTAGTAAGTAACTAATGGTTAGACAGTTAAGGACGTTTTTTTTTGTTGTCTATTTTGAAATAATGTCAAGTTCAGGGGGAGGATTAATAACTTGAAAATTTTGAAAGTTACTTCATTTTTTTTACTACTAGCATTTTCAAAACTGTAAAGTTTGTAAACACTTCGATTTTATCACCCTTAGTGTTTTTAAATAATAGCTTTGTAAATCAGTTTGACCACTATTTAAGTTTTTGAAATATTATTTTAAAAGATATTTAAAAAAAAGTTTTCAAAATTTATCTTAAAAAAATCTAGTTATTTTAAAAATATTTCTTATTTTTTGAAAAAATAATTTTAAATTTTCTAATCTTAAAGTTATTTTTACAAAAACTTTTCTTTTGAAAACCTTATGAAAAATTAGTAGATTTTAAAACAATTTCAAATTTTCTAATCTTTAAAGTTGTTTTTACAAAATCTTTGAATTATCAAATTTTTGTATCTTTTAAAAATCTTATATTTTGAAAACTTTATAGATTTAGAAAATAATTTCAAAATCACCTTATTTTCGAAAATCCTGACATAAAGTTTTACTTTTAAAAATCACTTAACAAAGATGTCTTTAAAGAGTCTCTTCAAGTTAATTAATTTATTTTCTAAATTTATTTTAATAACCCTAAGTAATCCTGAAAATTTTCTATTGTCAAATTTTTTTTTGTTAATTTACTTAGCAAATTTTTTCCATGTATTGTCTATTCCTATTTTTTGATGAATGTCAAAAGGGGAGGGTTAAGTTAATTAAGTTAGTAAAATACCAAGCATAACATCAAAACAAGACTAGCTTAAAAAATATGTCATTTATTTTTGCATATTTCTATTTCTTGTTTTTTCTTAACTTAACGCAGGTTATCATTGCATCAAAAAGTGGGAGATTGTTGGTGCAGGTTGCACTAATGGTCTAACTCAAGTTTTGATGAATGACAAAGTAAGTTAAGTTAGGTTTAATGTGATCTAACGATTTAACTAAGTGTGCAGAAAAAGTCCAGATAGGTCGACGGGTTGACCGAATATCTGGCAAGAAATCCAGTTAGGTTGACGGACTGACTGGATAGTTGGTAGGAAGTCTACATAGGTCGACGGGCCAGATATCTGGCACAAAGTTTAGCTTGGTCAATGGGCCGACCAAATAGCTGGCATAAAGTTCAGACAGGTCGACGGGTTGACTAGATGTCTGGCAAAGTGGTAAGTTAAGGTAAGTCACTGGAGGAGAGTGACTTGGTGAAGACGCATTCCCCGTTTGAGGGAACAATGGGCGTCCATCCAGCTTAGATCCATTTGGAAAATTTAAGTTGAGATCTTGACTAGATTCTGGTCTCGAGGAAACAGAATATAATTACTACTCTTGACTATAATTGTGTTAACACTTGTTTTGCAGGGTAATATAAGTTTTATTGTCTCAGACTAACTTTATTTTACAAGAAATAAAGGCTGCTGGAAAAGGTGGTCCGGGCGTCCGGAATTCCCAAAATCAATCTTATCGCCAGCTTGGAGCGTGTTGATTGGATGGCTGACGTCATGGTCTAGGCACCCGAAACTGCCTATATAAGTAGCCTTCCACTTGGAGCACAAAACACAACTTCTCTCTGCAACTGCTTTCTTGCGTGTTGCTCTAAAGACGCTCCTGCAACGCTGTGAAGCTTCTCCGACAACCTGTGACTGATCAGTTTTTATTTTTTTTGTTTGTCGGTAACTTTATTTTATAGTTCTTGTACTTATTGTGTAACTCTTTTGCAAACTATTAGTGGATTGCCCAACAAAAGCACTCTCACGTGCGGACCTTGGAGTAGGAGTCAACGAAGGCTCTGAACCAAGTAAAAATTGGTGTGTTAGTATTGTTTTTGTTATTATTTTCCGCTGCGTTCTTTGACTCGATAAAGATTTTTCAACGATCACTATTCACCCCTCCTCCCCTCCTCCCCTCCTCTAATGTTCTTTTCGATCCAACAATTTTCGTATTTGACTCAGTGTGTTGGGTGTTCGAAAATGTGAGTTAGTCATCGACAAAGTCGTGCACGGACATTATATCTTAACTCTCTCTATATACATAGAGGAATGGATATAATGCACATCTAATGTATTTGTTTTCAACTTCTAAACCTTAAATACTACGTCCGAACTTCCTAGTTCCATGCCAACTCCCTATTGGACTTACGACCGCTAAGAGTTCGATCAACTTTTGACCCATCTAGACTTTCTCCTTGTGCCAAGTGTTCGGTCAACCTTGACCCACTTGGACTTATCATCTCGTGCCAAGTGTTCGATCCTCCATGACCCACTTGGACTTTCTTCTATCAGATGTTCGATCACCCTTGACCCATCTGGATTTCCTCGTGCCTAGCTTCACTCACCAGGTCTTTCCATTGCCCGGCTTCACTCACCGGGACTTTCCCCTGTCTGGCTTCACTCACCAGGACTTTCACTTGCCTAGCTTCACTCACCAGGACTTCTACCTGCCTGGCTTCACTCACCAGAACTTTCCCAACTGCCCGGCTTTACTAATCAGGACTTTCACCTAGCTTCACTCACTAGGACTTCTCAACTGCCCGGCTTCACTCACCGAGACTTGCACCTAACTTCACTCACTAGGATTTTTATCTGCCTGGCTTAACTCACCAGGACTTCCCACACGGACAATTGCACCTGCAATCTCCACGACCTGTCAGTCTCCATGTATTGTCGAACATCAAGACTCAAGCTTGTGCCAACTCAAGCTTAGTCAACCAGGTCAACCTTGACCTAGGGAATATTGCACCTTTCTCTCCACCTTTCTGAGATGACTAATCTAAAAGTCTACACACATGCTTAAGCATTCACTATGATCTTCTTATTCTCAAATCAAATACGAAGGTTGAGAAACCTTTATAAGATGATTTCTTCCTCTTACAAGATGGAGTGAGTTTGGGAGGAAGAGATTGTGAGTATGAAAGCTTGGAGATCACTTGGAGAGATTAAAGATGTTTTAGCATGAATAAGTTTTTTTCCTAGCTCCAAAAACTTCTTTTATATTTTTCATACTAGTGTTCACATCAGTTGATTGATGAGCTTCAACAACACTCAGGGATTTGTGGGATTTTTTGTCGTCAACGGTTTAATGGTCACGGATAAAGTTGTTGCCATGTGACCAAAAAGTCACGAGTTTGAATCATGGAAACATCCTCTTACAAAAAAGCAGGATAAGGCTGCATACAATGGATCCTTCCCCGGGACCCCGTATGGCGGGAGCTTCGTGCACCGGACTACTCTTTTTTTTTTTAACAGCTTAATGGTCACATACCAGTTGACAGGGTTTGACCATCAGTCGACTGATATAGATCATAGAATGTTGCCAACATTCTGTGAGTTTTGATACAGACACCATTCAACTAATGAAAATACAAGTCGACTGGTACACCTCAAGACTAAGGTTTAACTTATTTAAATATGATTCTTTCATACTTAAAACCTTTCCCTTAGCTTATACTTAAACCTTCAAGCATCTTACATCAGTCTCGCACCCTTAGGATGCTTCCGAGCCCACGGCTCCTCATCTTTGCGCTTGCCTTCAAGTGCTTCCTTCGACTTCATCATGCCAAGTCTTCCTTTGTCAAGAGGTCGTGCCTCTGAGACTTTACCACTAAGAGCTATGTTCTCGGATTTCATTTGTTAAGACTAACTTCTTGAACTTTCCTTGCAAAGTTTTCATGCTTGGGCTTTCATTATAGTTGTCACTCAACATTCATATTAGATAGTCAACATTACCTAATTTAAACTTATTTAACCAAACATCAAAAGTGAATGATACTTGAAGTAAGATTGCACCAACACTCAATTGGTTAGAAGATAACAAATTTACTATAATAGGACAAGAATTAATTCCCGATTGACATATGGCCTTGGAAAAAAAAATTCCTTTCACCTCCTAGTCACTTAGCGGTTGATTATAAACTAATCTCATGCTTTATCTCCTTTTACATAACCTGAAACGAACTATAAAAGACATATGAGATGAGCATAATTACTTTTTACTAATGATCACCAAGTCTTTCTCCTTCTTAATTTGACATCCCATCAATTGTTTTTAAGTGTAATCACTAACTTTGTCCTTCCTAATCCTACACACTTTGTCCTTAATCCTGCATTTCAAAAAGATATCCACGGAAAGAGTTCAAAAGAAAAAGAAGACTATCATTGCCGAGGTTATTATTATAATTATTATTATTATTATTGTTATGGAATTTGATAGTCTAAAGATTGATCGAAACTTCAATGAGAGGGAGGAAACTTCCAAGGTGATCATTTAATTATTCATAGTGGAATGTGCAATTATTTCTATAGTGAGCATAATCATTTTACTAATATATTTTCGGCGATTGACCACGTGGCGTATTTGTTGCGGAATTCTTAAAGAGTATATCTAAATTTTAAAATTTTCAAAAAAATATATTTATTTTTTGTTTTACCCACCAAATTTAACTTTTTTTTTCAAATCAAGAATTATTTCAAAAACATGACCACACTCCTCTGAATTATATCTTTAAAAATAGGGTGGTTTTCAAAATACTATAACACAATTATATTGGTTTTAAGATTTAGAGAAAATTATATTTTTAGTCTTGTAATTTATTATTTTTTAAATTTTAATTCTGTTATGAGTCAATTTACATCTTTAGTCCTTTAACTTATAATATTTTTCAATTTCAATCATTTTTCTTCTAAAATTGAAATTTTTCAACGGAAAATGATGAGTTGTAAATTGAATTTGGGGATTTTGATTTTTTATGACCCATGTGTTTTTTATATTCAAACTACAAATTAGACATTTTCCGTTGAAAAATTTTAATTTTGAAAGAAAAATGACTGAAATTAAAAAATATTACAAGTTACAGGACTAAGAACGTAAATTAACTCATAACAGAACTAAAATTGAAAAAGATGTAAATTACAAGACTAAAAATATAATTTTCTCTAAAATTTATGTGGCATGTGCATCACCAATGTTGATTTTAGAAATATAGCATCACAGTAATATTGATTTTTGAAATCTAAAATCACGTTATTGACGAGAAGAATAAAATGAAAAATAAGTGCCCTCTTTTGAAAATCTGAAAGTTAAATACACTATTTGAGGATTTCACAATTTTAAATACACCATCAATTTTTGATATATTTTCATAATGATTCTTCCCCCACTTATTAACGTCGTTATTATCGGTGGAAGGATGCTCCAAAATTATGACTTGAGTGAACCTGCAACTGGCCTATTGCTTGTCCCTAGTCGCAAATTATGACTTAAGACCAACATGAGCAAGACTTACATGAGTACGCCGAGTAACGAAGGCACCTCTAAATAAATTTCTAGTAGATTGAATAGGTGTAATCAAGCCAAGCCAAGTTAAGCTGAATAATAAGAAGTTCGAACTCAGATTCAATCAATTTGAAACCTAAATAGTTTACGAACGACTTAACTCATTTATACTCCTAAATTCAATCAATTTGAAAATAGGATCAAGTGAGCTAAAGGCTTTTTCCAATAGATTAAAGGTTGAACAATCGACTCAGCAAGATTTTCATTGAATTGTCCAAATAGTTATAATTTATTTTTAAAAAATATAAAATGTAATTAAAAGATGGAATCTAGCTATGTCCTGAATGTCACATAAAACACCAAGAATGAATTGATTACATAAAAGAAAAAGAGAAAAACAAGCATCTGGAGTCATAAGTTGAATGATGCAAGTAGACAAAGGAGAGGTTGAATCGATATATGAATTGTTCAGCACAAACAAGAAGATGATGGAGACATTGTAGGAACCACCCGACAACCCCAACCGAAAAAATACAGTCCACTTTTCTCTTTGTCGAACTACTAATGAGAGAAAGGAGAAGAAGAAGAGCAACACCACCACTTGAGATCCATCACCATTTGAGAGCATGATAGGACATGGAATCTACTTGCTTGTTCTTGGTGGTTAGGTGTAGTTGTAGAGAGGTCCCACCCATCCTTCACTTTTCCTCCTCTTCGTGGATTGTAGTCCCTACTTCGAGGCCTCAATCATAGAGCAAGTCGAAAAATCAAGGGTAGGGTGAATATGCGATACTTGATTAAGACAATAAACCTATACTAATGAAGGATTTCTTAGATAGAGGGTCTATATTTGAAAGATATTCCGATTGAATATGCTTCCTCTCTATGGAGCCTAAAAAAAGAGCAAGGGTAGGCCTTCTTCAAGGATGAATACTTGTATTGGACGAATCTCAATTAATGATGAATGAATTTCTTAGATAAGGTCTTTATATATATATATTCAAAAATATTGAAACCAAAGGAGCGAGGGTAGACATTTTTCATGGTAAATTCTCATAGAGAATTGTTGATCATGTTCGAAAGCGGTGAAGTAGTTGGCTAGGAAACGTGGCTTTGTTGTTGATCGAATGAAGACTCCACGCTGTCCTGCGTAACACAGAGAGCGTTAGTACCGGGTCAGGGAAGAGATCCTCTGCATTGATCCTCCGATGCTCAAGTCAGTGATCGAGTTATGAGAAAATAGTGGAAGAAATTGTAGCAACGAACGTTTAGAACTATAAAACATTACATACCTCCGCCTATAGATGAAGATCCTTTTTTATAGTGTCATTGTTGTGTCTGTGCACATATCCCAAATCATTTGCACACATTCCAAAGCATTCTTAAGAAAGAACAAGTCATAGAGTGACTCTAACACCTTTTCTAACATGAGACCGTAAATCTCTGCAATTTGACAGGTTAGAAGCTTCAAAAGCACGATTTGACAGGTTGAAAGCTTCAAAAGTGTAATTTGTCTGCAGAATATCGTATATCCTTTGTAGCATAAAATTTTTTTAAAAAAAGTACGAAGCCATTGGGCCATGGGGCCCTCAATGGGCTGACCGACCACTCTTCTAGAGGACCGCTAGATCGGCCTTGCAGAACGTGGCCGGTGACTCGATCTTCACTCAGCCTCTTCATTGGCCCCAAAGGCACAGTCTATCTGATCAGCACGTAGGTCCGATCGGCTGGAGCAATTGGTCGAGGTAATTAATACTTAGTCTTGAGCTTTGTCCGCATGTTGTAGGTTGGGACATGAAATACGGCCGATCGGAAAGTCCGGTCGGCCTGATTCTCACTACTCCTTGCACTCTGCTACATGTAAGAGGATTTGCACTCGGACTCCAATGTCCGATTGGCCATTCAAGGTCTGAACAGCCAATCGAGCACCGATCGACTGTATGGCCCGTTCGAGTGCGTCCCTACTTCTGTGGGTGACTTTAGAGATTGACCACTTCTTAATTTTGACTACCTCGAGAGTCAGTCTTCTCGGCATTGACTTGCCTTTTGAGGGTCCATTTTTATCATCGTATCAATTGTCTTAGATAGTCTTTCGATTTGAAAATGCCAAAATCATGTCTCCAAAGCCTCGTCCCTCTTCGAAAAGCCTCTACTCTTCATGGAGCATAGCTCCTACTCTGAGGAGCCAACTTCTTGCAGCAATCGAAAGCATCCTCTCTTTACAAAGGCATTCCTCTTTTTCCTCCTCTTCATGGAGTGACTTGGTCGAATCGAAAAGAGTTTAACTTGTCATTTTCAAAAGAAGAGGAGGGAATCTGAGAAATTTTCACTGTCAAGGGCCTTGTTTATTTGTTTGCCCTTCTTTGGCCTTTCAATGAGCACATGATGCCCTCCACTCACTAAAATCTATGCACTGCAATAATAATAATAATAATAATACTAATAATAATAATACAAAAGGCCTCAAGAGATTCTCCTTTTGATATGTCAAGCCAACAATGATAATGTTGTTGTAAACATTATCAGCAGTCATTCATTTCACAAACTCCCATGTTCACAATGAAATGTCATAGATGTTTCTAATGGAGTCTATATAATGCTTCATACATGCATTATCACTCAAGGGGATCTCTTCTTCTCCTTTCTATCAACCACAACTCTATTTCTTCATCAGGTGAGCAACAAGTAACACATATTGAGCTCCATACATTGGTTTATCGCTCGAGAGTTTCATTTCATTCCGCGCCTAGTTTCACCGTACTCCTAGTGAGTGTTGTTTTGTGTGATGCTATCCAAACTTGTTAGTATTACAATTGTTTCTCTGAGGTTAGATGGAATCCAACCCAAATTTAGTTTTTTTTTTAATTATCTATGTAAATTTTTTACTTAGCCCACTAAAATCCACTCCTTCCACCCCAAAGGCCAACCTACCTCATTAAGTTCAAGCCCCTCCCAATTCTATAACTCCTAGTAGTGACTATCATGATGGACTTAGCCACCCAGATGCATGCACCCATGGCTCATTAGCACAATGGCAATCTCAAGTGATCACCAACAAAGTTGGCACTGTGATGATGAAAGTGGTGCTGCAGTGCAAGGGACCAACTTAGTGGAAACTTTAGAAAAGTCTGTAATGAGAAGATATCATTATGGACTTTCTTTGCCCAATTGCTTCAACTTTAGCTGTTGGAGTTTGGTAACTGATGCATTTTCACAAGACACAATTGTTGCTTCAAGGCCCCATCATGTTCCCCATGATCAATCTTCTCGATATCGAATACGAAGAGATTCGGATCCACATCGAAAAGATATTGAAAATATAAAAAGGCAAGGGCCAACAAGAACAACCTCTGTGCCTAAGAACAAAGAAAATGATCATGGGGCCTTGCCTGCCTACTCAATTCTATAGCTTGAGTAAACTATAACTGAACCGCTTTTTCTGCGAAAAAAATCGTAGCACATGTCTCCAGCCGCGGCCTGAACTTCTAAGGGAGAGAGATCGATCGATCCATCCATCGATCGGGGAAGATGAAGTTTATGAAACTCGGAACAAAGCCAGACACCTTTTACACAGATGAAGCTGTGAGGTTAGTAAAATACTTGAACACTTGTGTTGTTCTTGTGAATGTTCTTGATTTGATTCTGCTGCAGATCAGTGCCTTCTGATGTGCCGACTGACCTGATTGTTCGCATCAGCCACACTACTTACCTCTTGCATAAGGTTTAGTCTTATAAAAATCGAACAAATCGAACCCAAACACAAACACTACACTACTGATGAACTCAATGCAACTTGAATTTGAATGCAGTTTCCACTTCTAGTGAAGTGTGGCCTAGTCCAGCTGCTCTGCTCCGACGGCGGAGACAATGAAGCCGGCGAGGCGACCCCGATTGCCCTCCACGACATCCCGGGGGGAGAAGAAGCCTTCGAGCTCTGCGCGAAATTCTGCTACGGGATCACCATCAACCTCAGCGCTCACAACTTTGTGGCGGCCCTCTCCGGCGCCAAGTTCCTGCGGATGAACGAGTCGGTCGCCAAAGGGAACTTCATCAGCAAGCTCGAGCTGTTCTTCCACTCCTGCATCCTGGAAGGGTGGAAGGACTCGATCCTCACGCTCCAGGCGATGTGGAGTCACTCCGGCTGGTCGGACGATCACAGAATTGTGCAACCTTGCATGGATTCGATCATCGAAAAGATCCTCATTCATCCATCACAGGTTTAATTGCAAGCACTAATTGTGTTCTAAACCATGATCATTCATTCATTCTTTGCCATTTACACAGGTTTCATGGTCTTATACTTATACGAGGCCTGGCTACAACAAGAAGAAGCAGAAGCACGCCGTCCCTAAGGATTGGTGGACTGAAGATGTGTCCGATCTCGATCTCGAGCTCTTTCGATCGATCATTTCGACAGTCAAATCCACCAAGAAACTCCCCTCTGCGCTGATTGGGGAAGCACTGCATGTCTATTCGTGCAAGCACATGCCGAGCCCGCTGGAGTTGCAGAAGCATGCGCAGAGCTCGGTGAATCAGAGCAGCGAGCTGGGGATGAGCAAGCACCGACAAGTCCTGGAGGCCATCGTGAGCATGATCCCGGCCGAGTCGAGGGCGGTTTCCGGCAGTTTCTTGCTGAGGCTGCTGGAGATCGCCGGCCATGTGAGAGCCTCGTCGTCCACCAGAGCCGAGCTGGTGAGGCGATCGGGACAGCAGCTGGATGAGGTCGCGGCGAGTGATCTTCTGATTTCGGATATCGGCATGGTGGAGGCGGTGCTGGAGAGCTTCCTCCTGCAACTCTGTCAGTCGGTGCCGAGAGAAGAGACGGAGAGAGTCGTCGCCTCCATGGCCAAGGTGGGAAGGACCTTCGATTCGTACCTGCAGATCATCGCCGGCGACGGTGCTTTGCCGGTTTCCAAGTTCATTGAGCTCGCAGGGTCGTTGCCTGACATGGCGCGAACAGAGCACGATGGACTATATCAAGCTATCGACATTTTCCTGAGAGTAAGATTTTTTTTTTCACAAATATTAGTTTCATTTCTTTAAAAAAAAAATAATGAAGTTTTGATATGACCGTAAAATTATTGTCGTGTGATTTTATAGCCACGGATTTGAATCCCTCCGACGAAAGCTTTGTGCATTGGACTATTTTTCTTAGTTGAATTCTTTCATTAAAATCTCCAGAAAAACTCTCCTTCCCCTTTTTTTTTGGACTATCATGCTATTAAATTTTTTATTTTACATTTCTCGGAAGGAGAGTCTTGGTATAATAATAAAATTATTATAGTATAACTTTATAATTATGAATTTAAGTAGTAAAAATAATCTCTAACCATATAGAATAAGACTCATCCTTTCCCTAAAACTCTGTATTTAAAAAAAGTTTCATGCATCAGACTATTTTTATTGATCATAATCTCACATTTCCATTTGGTGAACTATCATACTATTACTAAATTGTCTAGGAACTAGTTAAGAGTAAGTAAAACTTTTCATAAATATTAGTTGCATTTATCATTATTGGTCATAGATTCAAGTAGTAGAAATAGTCTATGTAATTTAATTCTTTCTCAAAATCTCATATTGACGGAAGTTTTATGTATCGGATTACCTTATTAGTGGTATTCTTGATAATAATCTCAAAGAAATCTAACCTTTTTTCTTCTGTTTTATTTGTGAACTATTATGCTGTTGCTACATTAGGAACACCCGGAGTTAAGCAAGGCAGAGAAGAAGAGGCTCTGCAGGATGATCGAGTGCCGGAAATTGTCAGCCGAAGCTCGCTTAGATGCCATCGGCAATGACCAGCTGCCACTGCGCACCATCGTGCAGCTTCTCTTCATAGATCAAGAAACGAATGGCGGTGTCGGTGCCGGAGCCGGTGCCGGTGCTAATCAAGAAGTATCAGTTGCCAAGGTAGCTGCAGCTCAGGACGAGGAGAAGAGGTCTAGAAACAGAGCTGAAACTCGGCACCATCACCGAGAGCCTGCTTTAGCTACGCGAGCAGAGAGAACGAGGGTGGTGCCATCGCCATCCGAACCTACAAGAACAATTAAACATGTTCAGAGTTGAAATGGAAGATCGAAGAAGAATGAAATGTCTCATCGTTGTTCTGCGTTAAATGATGATTTATTGGTATTTAAGAAGAAGTATTCATGATTCTTTTTTTTCAGTGGAATTCGACTAAGTTTAGTTTCCTACTGTTCAATGATTTCAGCTTTAAGTATTCATATAACAACAATAACCCACTAGTTATTCATGAAACAACAAAATAGCTAGGTAATTGTGAGTCTCCTCTTGTGCCTAATAAGAAAACTAGAACTAGGATTTTTCATACCGTAACCAACTTCTTAAGGAAATCTAGCACTAAAATCCTAATGGATTATTGGGGTAAAAGATAATATTGTTGATCCCAAACAGTCTAGTATATTATCAACCCCATTATTGGGATTTGTTTGTCGTTTTTTTTCTACAGGCATAGCTGAATTAGTACTCGAATAGTATAATTGTATTAAAGGAGCAACGTTCAAATTTCTTAGGATTCATTTCCATAGAGAATTAGTTCCTTCGAAGGTTGCTCAATATCATGATTTATCTCCTTTCCATAAGACCTTAGGACAAAGAATGGAGGAACGCTTAAGATGAACATAATCACTTTTGCATCACATATTTAACCCGTGGTTGGTAATAATTTTGTTCAAAGTTATTATAGATTATAATTTTAATGATAATAATGAAGTAAATTTGACAAAATTAGAATGTTTTAATGATATAACACTGCTCAGTAATTTTGGTTAATCAAAATTATTATAATATTTTTGAAATGAAGTTTTTTCATGATAAAAAAATGACATGAAGGTGGTGTTTAGTTTTATTTTTTTGTAAGTTAAAATATCCTTTTGACTAACAAAAATGAACTACACTCTTTAAATATTTTGTAAAGACATAATGGGTTGAGTAAATAAACAAACGTGAAATGCTTTTTTGGCAATTTTATTTATCTATTTAAGTAACTTTTTTCTTTTAATATAAAAGTTAATCATTTTTCTATTAAAATGAACGGTATCTAGAACGATTTAAGTGATATTAAAAGTATATTATACACTTTAAAATTATTTGACATTTTATAAAAGAAACCTTCAAATTTATTGGTTATTTTAGAACGGTAAATTAGAAAAAAAAAAATCTTCAATCACAATTTTAACTTTATTTGCAGTCCTCAATCATAAAAAAATTTTATTTCTGCTCCCTGCATACAAAGTTGTATCTGCTTCAACTCCTTCATGCAAATATTCTTACCTAATTGTCTCTTAGATTTTTTAAGTACAAAAGGTCCAAAAATAAGTATAATTTCATTTAAAGTCAGCATTTTACACTAGAATTAAGTACATTTTCTATTAAACTGAGTACGACTTTTTTCTGCTTAATATAATTTCTTCTAAATTTAGCACCATTTACAGTAAATATATATATTTTTCATCCAATTAATAAAAAGAATCATTCTCAATTTGATAGAAAATATACTAAAACGAGTATAATTATTCTTAAAGTAAGACTTATACTGGAATCAAGCATATTTTCTTTCAAAATGTCTCTTATATTTGTTATGTACAAATAGTTTTAAAACGAATATAATTCCTGTTAAATTCAGTATTTTAAATTACAATTGAGTATATTTTTTTATTAAATTGAGCCCGACTTTTTTCTTACTTAATATAATTCTTCCTAAATTCAGTACTATTTAAAGAAAATTTAGTGTTATTTTCATCCAATTGAGTACCATTTAAAAAAAAAAATCTAGTATAGGAAAAGGAATCGTACTCATTTTGATAGAAAAAATATACTATATTCTAGTTTAATGCACTGAATTTAAGAGAAATTATACTTATTTTTAGACTTTTTTATACCTAAAAAATCAGGGGTGATCCTGTCCGAAAGTCGATGAGATGGATGCTAGGGATGTGGCGCTCTTGCTGACCTCCTGTGGACTTCTCTCCAATCCTGCAACACAACCAGTGTCAGTGCCGAGCCAGGGAAGAGGTCCCCAACGATGACCCTCCGACGCTCAAGTCAAACTCCGCCGAAGAAGAAGAAGCAAGTAGCGGAGCAAGAAGAAAATTGTACCGCAACAGTAGAAATCACATGCAATGCATACCTCCGTCGATGTTTGGACCCTTCCTTTATATAGAGCTCTTGTAGTGCGTGTGCACACTTCCCAAGGCGAGCATGCGTCTCAAAATTTCCCCTGAAAATACGTGTCAGTAAAGTATCCCTGACACAATACCTTAACGGGCCGAATATATCTTTGAGGTGACAGTGGAAGTTTCCGCTATACAATTCTCTGTCTGACCATGTCGCATGCCAGCGACACTAGTTCCCAAAAGGATGTCGAAAGATATCCTGCTGTGTCTGTTGCTTGGCCGAGCGGAATAACCGCTCGGCCGGAACTCCACTATCCACATGTTGTCTGCTACCGAGCCGAGCGGGATAGCTACTCGGCCAGAAGTTCACTATCTGTGTATTGTCTGCTGCCAGGCCGAGCGAGATAGCCGCTCGGCCGGAAATCCTTTGTCCTCGTGATTTGTGGTTGGGCCGAGCGGGATGGTCGCTCGGCCGGAAGCTCATTGTCCGCGTGCTCGGCTGATGTTGAGTCTGCTGCTCCGCCGAGTGTGGTAGTCGCTCGGCTCGGCTTCTGCACATTTCTCCCTTGAGCGTCGAGATTGAATGCTCCCCGTGTCGGGGGTGACAGTAGATCGGATCCTTTCTCCCGGTCGGGGAATGTTTCGCCCGGTCGGGGAATGCTCTATACGCATTGACCGTCTTGACTTTGATCTCTTTTAACTTCTACCGTGATAGTAGGGTGGGGCTCCTCTTCATCATCACATCAAGAGGTAATTAGATAAATATATTTGAATAAGAAGTGGAAACAAAGATTTTTATTAATAGAAATTGTATGTAAAATTTTATTTACTAATGGGTATGTAAAGTTTCATTTACTAATGGGACTGCAGGCAAATTTCCCTTAGAAAGTCGTTTTGGATAAAACACCCCTTCAATTTTTCTTATTAAATATAAGCTCAACTTTTGTTCTCCTTTTTACCTACTAGTCTCCATTTTCCTTCGACGAGCTCTCTTTTCCTCACGCTTCGTCTCGACCCCTCGCCCTCCCGATCGAACTCGCGGAAGCCCTAGACTCAGAGGCAGGTTCATCATTTTGATTCCTCTTTGTTGTTCTTTTCGATTTTGAAAACTTCAGATCGAGTTATCTTTCACTGCCTGCCATATCTTTTCAGCTGGTTTTTTTTTTTTTTTGTAGGTTTCTTTGATTTGGATTCGTTTGATGGGGGATTGAATTCAACGAATTGATCGATCTAAGAGAGAGACCTTTCAGCTCTTGTTCTGGTGTTGTGATTTTGGTTTGAGATTCTAAACTTCGATTTGATAGCAGGAACTCCGAGGATGTTTAGTAGGCTTTTAGGAAAGCCCAAAGAGCAAACCAGCGCCTTGGCAACTATCGAGAAATTATATGAGGTACTTCGATCTTCCCATCTTGTTTCCCGTTTCTTGACTACGAATCGTAAGCTAAAACTTGATCGGTTGGACTTCGTGGATTGTGAAGCTTTTTTCATGTTTGTTTGGATACATGATGTGGAAGCCCAACTTCAACCTGTTCATGAAAAGAAAACAGTTCGGCTTTGCCTAATAGAGTGGTTTAATCTGTGAATAGTATGCATAAGAGCATGAACACATGTTTTGGGCCACAAATTTAGGGTTTTTTTTTTGTTGTTGTCAGAGTATCAGTGGATGATACATTTCTAATCATCACTCTATATGTTTCAGACACTTGAAATGCTTGAGAAAAAGGAGAAAGTTCTCCTTAAGAAGTCTGATGCTGAGATCGAAAAGGCTAAACAATTCACCAAAACTAAAAACAAAAGAGGTGAGATTTATCATCTGGCCGTACAAGTTTATGGTTCACTTTTTTGTCCATGACACGATATGTTTTTCAACAAAGGTGATCTAGCCAAAATACCAAATTGTTCAATCACAAGTTATTTATCCTGTGTGACAAGTATTAGTTTGTGTATGAAGCTTCATACTTATGCTACTACATACACTTGTTGTCATATGTTTTTAGGTTAAAAGATTGTCATGCTAATTAGATAGAATAGATTGCTTTGGGTCGTATTTATACCTTTTTTGGTCATTTGCTTAGTATGATAAGTTTCTTTTTATCTATAATATTTGGATATCTGAACTTGTTCATTTGACATACTATATGCTCTTCTTGATTGTTCAATTTTGAGTATTTTATGGTGTTCCCCTTATGTTCATAAGAATAAACTTGAGTTATGAGCTTATTGGGAACTAAAAGAATAGAGAGTAGACAGAGATTTCCTACAGAACCGAGAAATATAACAATATACATGAAAAATCATCTTTCTTTAAAAATGCTTTTCTTGGATTCATTTGAATAGAACTATTGGTATTACTAACTGAAGATGGCTGGTTGTAGGTCTATCCACCTTTTTTGTTGTTTTTTTAGAGAAAACCAACCAAATCATATTATTTTCACCCAACTATGATAGGTTAACTACCTTACCAATATATATGTATATATACAAATATATATTGGTTCTCTCAAAGTGCTAAATTTTTTCGACAAGAATTTTCACCTAAGGTGATCCGTGTTGCTCATGTAACTCTTCACAACCAAATAGGTATAGTCATTCTTTACATTTATGCCTTTTTTGCTTTGAATTTGAATGCCCCTGCTGTACATATTAATAATCTTGTAGCGTATTTTTATGCCATTTGGTAAACCTTTGTATCTGAACTACGAGAATACACTTACTCTATTCCATGTGGATTTAATCAAACAGCACACTAGACACCATTGACATAATAAATTGTGAGATTTTATGATTCATGTTCATTTTTACCTTTCATAAAATAAATACTTCTACCTTTTCCAAATTTGTTTATCATGTTCCCTATGCCCTTTGGCTTTGTAGGCATCGATATGCATGCTCTGTTATCAAAGAAACATTCTCTAAACAATTTGCTAGGTTTTAACAATCTGAAAATTGTGTTTTCTTCTCTATTAGCTGCTATACAATGCTTGAAGAGGAAGAGACTTTATGAGCAACAAATTGAGCAGCTTGGAAACTTCCAGCTGAGAATTCATGATCAGGTTTTGATCAAAATTTAGGACTTCTTGATTTTTTTTTGCTTTATTCTTGTGACTTTCCTTTTGTAAACATCGTTATCATCTTGTATTTATGCCCTTATGTGTAATTCCAGATTATACTATTGGAAGGTGCAAAAGCTACGACAGAGACCGTCGATGCATTGAGAACAGGAGCATCTGCAATGAAGGCAATGCAAAAAGCAGTGTGAGTAGATAAAACAACATTGCATAATAGTATTTTCTGTTCTAAATGAACTAATATTCTTCCATGTCAGTCTGCAGTAATTCTATGAATAAAAATTTATTAATCATGCTTGACAGTTAAAATTGATTAATTGCATGTGCCCCATGCTACTGATTTTTATTTGCTCTTTTATTATGTAAATTACTAATAATTTCCATGCTTCCTGTACCACTCAATTTGTAATAGAAATGTCGACTAATATGACTGGTTCACTTTGTTTTATACAGTAATATCGACGATGTTGACAAGACAATGGACGAGATCAACGAGCAGACGGAGAACATGAAACAAATCCAGGAAGCATTAGCCACTCCGATCGGCTCTGCAGCTGATTTTGATGAAGTATACCTTCACTCCATGTTCTGTCTTTTGCCGCTCCATTTTCCTTGTTCATGCTACAAATCGAACTTTGTTTATCAGGACGAGTTGGAAGCAGAACTGGAGGAGTTGGAGGGAGCTGAGTTGGAAGAACAGCTTCTTCAGCCAGCCGCAGCTGCTCCGGTCGCTCCGGTGCATGCTCCTGCTGGTAGACTACCGACTCGCCCTACTCCCCAGAAAAATACTGCCGAAGAAGATGAACTTGCAGCATTGCAAGTTGAGATGGCACTGTAGTCAGCTACCATGAATCGTTGTGATATGTTCCATGTGTAGTAGATTAGGATCAACTTTAACAATGAGCGACTAAACTGATTGTTGTACTAATAAAGTCGATATTCTATAATTGGGAGTGCCTTGAGTTGGAGACTTTTGTTGGGTTTATAATGTTCATCGTGTATTTCTTGAAGGTAAACTCATTATTGATCAAAAGCGTTGCTAACAATTCTTATTTCAACAAAACACGGATCAAAAAATGGGCCACTTTCCATCATTGGTGGAGAGTGATGATCCACGTATAAAATAAGTGGGGGTCATCACTTTCCACCATTAGTGGAGAGTGATTCATCCTTTGATCCGCGTTTTACAGACCAAAAAATTCATGCTTCATAAACTGTAGTCAATTTCGAACTCCTCTTATCTACATAATTTATCACTTTTTAAATGTTTATCATATATTTTATAACACAAGCCGAATAGTATAAAAAAACGTGAAAAAAAAATCGTTCAAACTCGCGAGCTCAAGTCTGTAATCATTATTTTAATAATTTAATTTAGTATTAATTAAATAAATAAAATTGTTTAAAATTTATAAATAAGTTTTATTGTTGCTTTACTTTTTTTTTAATGGGTTGAAAAAATTTTAGAACTTGTTTTACAAGTTACAAAAGAAACTAATAATAAAAAGGTTTCATTTCCATTTTTAAAAAATTTAAAATCGTTTTAGAAATAAAAAATATATATATTTGACAAAGCGTGCAGTCATTTTCATTTTTTGATTCCCTCGTTTTTGGCTGGAGAGAGTGAGAGTGAGGTTTTCCCTTACCGTCGAGACTCGAGAGAGACTATCAGTGCTATCCTCCTCCTCCTTAGCCACCGCTGATGGGCTGCCGTCCTTCTCCACCAATGCTGATGGTAACTTTCCTCCTTGTCTTTCTCGCTCTACACAGGAGTGGATCCTTTGGATCGCGGGCGCAGATCTCTTGGTCTAAAAAAAAAAAATGGACTAGAGAATGGTCTATTTTCAATTACGGTCGTAATTGTAATCCGGTTGTAATTAGTTGCAATCTCTTTTTGGGTTCATCATCCCGATCAGATTTTAGTTTGGGTCGGAGCGGACAGCCAGAGTTCGTCCGAAGACCACCTCCTGCTCAGCGTCTGACAACCTGGACACTTACCTACTTCCGCAACCTCCGGACGGCTTCCGACAGTTCACTCCGACCCAAACTATAATCTGGTGAGGACGATGAACCCAGAAAGGAATCACAACCAATTACGACCAGATCATAATTGTGATTCAACTGTAATTGAGAGTGAATCATCCCCTGATTTACTTTTTTATGAACCAAGAGATCCGATGAAAAACCAGAGTTGGTCCATACATTTGTAGTCCAGATGATCCTTCCTGGCTCTGCACCACCCCACAAGCCAACAGTTATGTGCTAGTTGTTGGCTCAGAATCGGTGAGTAGCAGCAGGATGCAGCGAACAAAAAATAAAACAACGAAAGAAGAAATTGCCTCACTTCTGTTCTCAAAAGAAACACACAGCACTAAAAAAAACGCACAGTGAAAAAAACGTAAGAAAATCTTTACTGTTATGGAATTATCAATTACAGCTTCGAGGGCCTCTTTAAATACGCCACAAAACAAGACTTATTCCACTACTTATCCCATTAAAATAGGAATTAAAATAGGAAGACTAATTCAATGTTTATCCCATAGGAAAGGCTAAGATAGGAGAGATTAACGTGGCTAACTTAATTATGTCGAGGATTAAATTCTCACATTACCCCTCCTAATCCTGACATGACTCTAAGTCTCGGATGCCGAGTAGTTGTCGCATAGTAGCTAACTTCACTCCTGGCAATGCTTTAGTTAAAACATCCGCTCGTTGTTCTCCGGTATTAACGAACTCAACCACAATTTGTCCCTTCTCAACACATTCTCTGATAAAGTGAAACCTTGTGTCTATATGTTTGCTTCGACCATGGAATACCGGATTCTTCATGAGTGTTATAGCAGATTTGTTGTCAACAAACAAAGTTACCGGCTTTGGCTTTTCACCGGTTAATTCGCTAGTAAGACTCCTCAACCACAAAGCATGACAGGCCGCAGTTGTGGCTGCCATGAATTCTGCCTCACAAGATGAAAGCGCCACTGTCTTCTGCTTCTGTGAATTCCAGGACACCAAGCTTTCATTAAAATAGAAAGTCATTCCACTTGTGCTTTTCCTCCCATCGAGATCACCGGCTAAATCACTGTCCGAGTAGCCGAATATACTAATTTCCGGGGGTCCCTTTATGTAAGCAAGTCCAAAATGGATTGTACCTTTCAAATACCTGAGAATCTGTTTGACCACTTTGTGATGCATGGTTGTAGGCCTTTCCATGTATCTGCTCGTCATCCCGACAGGATATGACAAGTTTGGTCGTGTGTGTAGCAAATATCTCAGGCAACCAATGACGCGTCTGTACTCTGTGGCATCAACTGGAGTCCCTTCCAAGTCTTTATGCAGTTATGTCTTGGGTTCCATCGGATGTTTTGTGGCATTACAATCTGTCATCTTGAATTGAGACAGAATTTTCTTAGCATAAGTTGATTGTCTAAGTAAAATTCGGCTCTTCTGTTGTTCCACTTCAATCCCTAAGTAGTAGGAGAGAAGACCCAAATCACTCATCTCAAATTCTGTCATCATTTGTTGCTTGAACTTGTTGATTCTTCCTGTGTTACTTCCTGTCACGATGAGATCGTCGACATACACTCCAACAAGTATACTTGTTTCTCCTTCACCTCTTGTATATACTGTATGTTCTTGAATACATTTTTTGAAGCCGAGCTCTACCAGACTCCTGTTCATCCGCATGTTCCAAGCTCGTGGAGCCTGTCGCAGTCTATAGAGGGCCTTGAATAACCTGTACACCTTATGTTTCTAATTTTGTACCTCAAACCCTTCCGGTTGAGAGACGTATATTTTTTCTTCTAACTCTCCGTTAAGGAATGTTGACTTCACATCTAGATGGTGTACCTCCCAGCTTCGATTCCCTGCAAGTGCAAGAATGACTCGAATAGTATCAAGTCTAGCGACCGGTGCAAATACCTCTTCAAAGTCGATGCCTTGTCTTTGTACATAGCCTTTAGCAACTAATCTTGCTTTATGCTTAACAACTTTCCCAGCTGAATCTTTCTTCAGTTTGTACACCCACTTTAGGCCAATAGGTTTGTGGCCTAATGGGAGCTCAGTTAGGGTCTAGGTCTTGTTCATCTCAATAGTTTCCAGTTCTTCCTTCATTGCTTCGTACCAGCAAGCCTCGGTTGCAGCCTCTTGGTAACAGGTTGGCTCTTCAGACATCATCAGCATTACCTCATTCTCTTCTTCATCAATACCAACCACTTCCTCAGTGTTGGCATAGATATCAGCAATGGATCTAAAACGGACCGGTCCTTCATAAGACTCAGGTGAGTTTGTTATCGAAGGCGAGGAAGCTGTATGGGTGTTCGATGATGGTGTAGATGGACTTGACGCTGCTGGCGATGTTGTGACGTCTTCTGTTCCTGCCTCAATGTCTGCTACAACAATCACCTCGTCGGTGTCGAGTACATCCTCCACCATAAACTCCGGTAGGTTTTCTTCATGGTTAGCACCTGCAGTCCATGTCCATTCACTATTTTCTTGAAATACTACATCTCTACTTACTTGTAGCTTGTCATGCCTTGGATCAAATAGACGATGAGCTTTGCAGCCTTCCTCGACACCTAAGTATACCATAGGTGAACTTCTGTCGTCAAGTTTCTTCAGGTGAGGGGTTGTATTTTTCACGTATGCAACACAACCGAATACTTTCAAGTGGGCGAGATGTGGTTTTCTCCCCATCCAGGCTTCAAATGGGGTACGGTCTCCTAGTGCCTTAGTTGGGAGACGATTTAGCAGATAGACAGCATGCCTAACTGCCTCTCCCCAGAACCTTGCCGGCATATGTGTACCCTTGAGGAGAGATCTTGCCATGGCCATCACAGTGCGGTTACGGCGCTCCACAACGCCATTCTGTTGGGGTGTGTAGGGAGCCGTAAGGTGCCGCTCGATTCCTTCATTTTCACAGAATCGAGTGAACTCTGTGGATAGAAATTCACCACCACGGTCTGTCCGAAGTGTTTTGATCTTGTACTCAGTCGTGTTCTCCGTCACGGACTTGAATTTCTTGAATGCTTGGAATGCATCTTTCTTTGCTGCCAATACAAATACCCACATCCATCTTGTACAATCATCAACAATCAACAGGAAATATTTGTTACCAGCCAGTGTACTTGGTGAAATTGGCCCGCAAATATCAGCATGGAGAAGTTCCAACGGCTTCGTCGCTCTAAAGTTAGCTTGGTGCGGGAATGGCGACCTTCCATGTTTAGCGACCACACATACCTCGCAAAGCTTGTTCGGCTGAGGCAATAGTGGCACATCAACCGCCAACTTCTTCTCCCCCAACAGCTTCAAGTCATGGAAATTGACATGTCCAAGCCTTGCATGCCATAACCAGGTCGGATCTTCTAGGCTTGCTAGGAGACAGATTTGCTTGAATGTCTTCAAGGTTATCTTGTACAAGCGATTTTGCGTTCGCTTTACCAGCATCAAGAGCTTCCCGCTTCTATCAATTATCTTCATGGCATCTCCTTCCATGTGCACCTCGTTCCCAGTTTCTGTCAATTGACCAAAACTTATGATATTACTACAAAGTCTCGGAATGTAGTATACCTCGTGGAGAGCCTTCTGATCGCCGTTCTTGCATTCGAACACAACCGTTCCCTTGCCCATGATCTCAATGGTTGATCCATCGCCAAACCTCACCCTCCCGATGATGGTTTCATCCAACTTTTGAAATTTCTCACGATGGCCAGTCATGTGGTTGCTGGCACCATTGTCAAGGTACAAGACGTCCTTATCTTCTTTCTTAACGCCTCGGTACATCTCCGGTGGCAACCTCTCTTCACTGAGTAGAATGGTATCCTGTCGCTCACGCCTAGCGTCAGACTCCTCGTGGGACACGGTCATCATCAGTGTCGGCTCTTCATCGGTGGCACAAGTGAGGTGAGCCTCATCATCACGCTGCTTGTTGTAGCATTCGGACGCATAATGCCTCATTTTCTCGCAATTGAAACATTTTATATGTCTCTTGTCTCCAGTGCCACTGTTGTTGCCGCTAGTCCCTCCTGCACTGTCTTGGCGTTGCGTACCACGGCCACGACCGCACCCTCACCCACGTCCACGCCATTTGCCACGACTAGGGCTGCTGGACCCACGCCCCTTTCCTCCTGACGAAGTGTCCACGTTGCTCCCCTTCTGTCGCATTTGCCATTCGGCATGAGTTAATAGGAGCTCACCTTCAGTGCCGTTGGTGTTGCTGCGTAGTCGTAGCGTTCGTTCTTCGTACGCCTTCAGTCGTCCTATAGCCTCCTCAAATGGTATAGACTCAAGGTCGTAGAATTGCTCAATACCAGCAACAATAGGAAAGAATTTATCAGGGACAGAATCGAGCAATTTTTTTACCAACGAGGAATCTTCAAGCGTGGCACCAAGGGTGGAGAACTTGCTGCTTAGGGCACTGAGTTTGCCAGCAAACTCATCAATCGTTTCGGTTTCTTTCATCCGGAGAGCGTCAAACTCGCTCTTCAATGTTTGTACACGTGCCTTCTTCACCCGATCACTACCAAGATACCTCGTCTTGAGGCTGTCCCAGACTTCCTTCGTCGTCTTCTTTGTTGCGATCTGGAGAAGGATGTCTTCGGGGACACACTGCAGGATGTATGCACGTGCCTTTTTGTCCTTCTTTGCAACCACCTGGGCTCCTTCCGCTGGCTCCACCGCCTCCCAGACTCCCTGGGCATCAAGGATCGCCTCTGTCTTTATTGCCCACACAGTATAATTGTGAGGACTTAGCATCGGATAGGGAAATGGCACTCCGCCGTTCTCCTTTACTGGGATGCTCGACATTTTATGGAATCGTAGATTCTTGGATGTCTTATACTACCAACGCTCTGATACCAAGTGTTGGCTCAGAATCAGTGAGTAGCAGCAGGATGCAGCGAACAAAAAATAAAACAATGAAAGAAGAAGTTGCCTCACTTCTGTTCTCAAAAGAAACACACAGCACTCAAAAAAAAACACACAGTGAAAAAAACGTAAGAAAATCTTTACTGTTATGGAATTATCAATTACAGCTTCGAGGGCCTCTTTAAATACACCACAAAACAAGACTTATTCCACTACTTATCCCATTAAAATAGGAATTAAAATAGGAAGACTAATTCAATGTTTATCCCATAGGAAAGGCTAAGATAGGAGAGATTAACGTGGCTAACTTAATTATGTCGAGGATTAAATTCTCACACTAGTGAGTTTGTCGCCCTCTTCAGAGGCTTCTCCGCCATCCGGGTTCTATCCAACTCCTTAATATCGGTGCATATCCTGAACGGGGATAGAGAAGTAGACAATTCGTGCCGCCACCTGATTCTCCAAATTGCTGCCACCGCCTCCCTACTTCGGTCCGTCTCCTTCTTCTTCACCTACCAAGAAGCCAATTCTCCGGTGGATATCCTTTCAAAACGCTGCCATCCCGACGACAAAGAATGGATTTCTGACGATAGCATGGCCGGCGACTACCCTGAAAAATTCCAGTATTTGCTCTGCATCGACGCCTTCAACATATTCCACCAGAGGAAGTCCAAGTAGCAGCTCCCACCGCCGGGGCTGACTTCCGGTGATATGAAAACATGTCCCGATAGATATCTATTGCTGAAACATTTGTTCAAATTTTGTGATGTTTGCTTTTTATAGCATAAAACTCCATATGTAACTTTCCATCTTAGGCTGAATCATTGTTCCTTGTGAATTTGTTCCTGGAGAATTTCTACCTTATTATATTTTTTTTATGTTTTGAATATTTTGTGGAATGGTTGATGATTACTAATTCTAATTCTGGTTGATTGTCAAATAATCTGATTTTGAAATTAGGAAGTCAAATATAGTCAATTTGTTTAATTTTGTTTAATAAGATAATCAGAGTTAAGTTAAACCTAAAATGAATCAAAACATCGAAATGGTTATTAAGCCTAGTTTGATTTTTTTTAATGAACTCTTTAAGTTTGATTTGAATTTTATTTATTTAAATACTATCTAACATTCAATTATATATGATTTAGAAATTTTTATATTTTAACTATTGAATTTGATAATATATGCTTATTTATTGATTTTTAAATTGATTTTTTTGTTATTTATCAATATTATTAATAAGAATTTATTGATGAAAATATGATTCACAAATTAATTCATTCTTGAATGTTATTAATTAACGTTCATAATTTATGTTTATGAATATTAACAAACTAAAAATATATGTGTTTAAATTGAATTTAATAAATTATTCAAATTTATTAATATTTGATTCCTTTATAGTCCGGTTTGAAATTTTATTTATCAATAAATCTTACATGACATTTGCTAGATTTAGTCATTAAATTTAATTTGTATTGCTAGATACAATCCATTAAACAATTGTTTAGATTCAATTGTTCCATATTAGTTTATTATCTTTTGATTTATTTTTGGTAATCTTAGTATCCAGTTTGTTACTAATTCTAGAGGTGATGAGCTCATCCTATATAAATTTTACACTAGTCAACAGAATAAATTGGGAAGTATTTATGGAGACTTATTCAAACAGCCAATATTTTTAGAATTGTTATCTCACTAAAGAAAAAAAAAAAATCTTACATTGGTGGAGAAGGATGGAGGCATCGTGTTTGTACCTAACTGACATTATTACCCCGAGACCATTTATTATCCTTTTATGACTAAACTAGTATGAGTTATTAAACTAGTATGAGTTATTAGATCATCATTAAATTATCTTGAATGATAAAAAAACTACTATCTAGTTTTTTTAAAAAAAAAAATTAGGTAACAAATAATATTTTTTTATTTTAGTTAACAAATAATACGATGATATTAATTATCATTAGTTACGTTGTTTTGTTAACACTCAAGTAATAATAATTAGGTAGTTGAGAAAAACCTAGTTGTTAATTATTATCATTAAAAAGTTAACAGAGTATATTAAGAGTATTAAATGGGTAGGTTTATATTAGTTAATTAATCATTAATTTATCCAAACAATTTCTTCCAAATTTTTGAATAATTAAAATGATTTATGCATTTTAAATAACCAAATTAAACTATTTGGAAATGGATAGATTTTACTAATAAATGTGTAAATGAAGATTAGCCTAACAAAATGAGACAATTCAGACGGGTGTTTGTGCAAGGACGGATTCATGATTTTAAATTTAGGAAGACTATTTTATGTACTTGGAGGCACAGATGAAGAAAGGAAAGAAGTCCACATATACGAGAAAAAAGACAAGGAAAGTAAAACAGCAGCGTTTACACTGTCACAACAAGATTACGATTTACGAAGATAGATACATATGTATAAAAAAAATAATTTAAGGGATAAAATTCTCAAACCGTATGATAAATCATATAAATATCATGAGTTTTAATCCTCAACAGTTGAAGTAAACTCACCAAGCAATCTACTCTCATGCCTCATAACCAACACTGCATGAACATATGACACTCGATGTGGTGCATTCACATTTGCATGCAATCAAACATAATCCGCACGTGGCTAGATGTCGGGCCTTCATCTTTCTACCACCACCCTTGTAATATCTTCCAAAAATTTGATACAACTCTTCAAAGGATTTGAAGTTGTACTTGATCTCCAACCATCTCTTCACCTTGCACCAAAGTTTACAAACCACCGGGCATTCAAAGAAGAGATGTTGATTTGATTCTTCTTGTTGTTGGCACATGACACAATCCTTGTTTGGCTCATACTCCATTCTATCCTTGGTTCTCAAGCTCCCATGAGCTAGCATCCATAGTGTGAAGCGATGCTTTGGCATGATTTCCGGTCTTCACACCATAGATTTCCATGCTACTTCCGACCCCCTTGGCATGAAGAAATTGTATGCATTTTTAACTCCATTTTCTACCCCAACAAATCAATCCATCATCCTCATATTTGCACTTCCAACGTCACTTGAGATTCTCACGATCTTGTTCCAAATTTCTATAAGCCTCTTGATCAAAGGGGAGTCCGAAGCCTTGCTTTCCCATACCCAAAAATCTGCACTTTTTATATAATGATGGTGTACCCAATTTATCCATAAAGAATTTGTTTTGGACTTGATATTCCATGAGATTTTGCTCAACAAAGTCTCATTCCATGCAAGTAGGTCTCTAAGGCCATACCCCCCATCTTGCATTGGTAGACAAATTTTTTCCAAGATATAGGAGGGCATTTGGAAGACCAAACAAACATACGACAGAGTGCTTTAATCTTATCTACAACTCCACTAGGAATTGAAAGCATTAAAGGTCAAAAACATTCCATTCCTTGTAGAACCGTACCTATCAATTCCAAACTTCCGGCATATGACAAAGTATGTTTGGGCCAAGAATTTATCTTTCTTGTGATTACCTCTAGGAGCGGTCCATAATTAGCAATTCTCAATTTTCCACCGCCAATGGAATGCCCAAATATCAAAAAGGGAAAGAACCTTCCTGAAAACCCAAAAGATCAAGAATTTGGGCCTTCATTCTTACTTCTACACCGGCCATGAAAATCTACGTTTTTTATGGATTTGTCTTTAGTCCCAAAGCCTTTCTAAAGGAATCCAAACAATCTGCTAAGTGTTGTGTAGAAGATGTATCTGCTCAGCAAAATAACATAAGATCATCCGCATAAACAAGGTGAGTGATGCCCACCTCCTTGCACATTGGGTGGAGTGAAAAGATGGCAATCTAGAGGTAGCTTTGAGTTTTCTTGATAATACCTCAATACATAATCCAAACAATAAGGGAGAGAGGGGATCCCCTTGCCTAAGTCCTCTTTGCCCACTGAAGAAGCCATAAACTCCACTATTGAGAGAGATTGAGTAAGAGACCGTTGTGACACATTCCTGGATCCAATTGTAATATCGTTGGAGAAAACCAAAACCAACGAAGCAGTTCTTGAGTCAAAAGCTTTTTCCAAATCAACTTTGATCATGCATCTAAGAGAAACCTTTTTCCTTGCATATTTCCGAAGCAATTCTTGAGTCAAGTATATGTTGTCACATATAGAACACCCCTTTATAAACGCTACTTGAGCCGGATCCAATAAGAAATCTATAACTTCCGATAATCGTCCAGCAAGTATCTTTGAAATAACTTTGTAGAAGACATTGCAACATGAAATTGGTCTATAGTCCACTACCCCCACCGCATGGTCCCCTTTCGACACAAGTGATATTAAGGAGTGGTTCCATTGCTTTAGTAGTTTGCCACTTTGAAAGAATTCCTGCACAGCTGCAATAAAATCGTTACCAATAATATCCCAAGATGAGGTAAAGAACTTCGAACTGTAGTCATCCAGACCCGGGGCTTTTCCACACCCAATATCATGCAAAGCGGCTTTTATTTCTTCTAGCATTACCGACTTGCTTAGGTTCACGATTTGCCCCAAGGTGAGCCCGGTGATCTCATTGCTGTCCAAAAATGTGCACGCCTCTTTTTTACCAAATAAGCCATGAAAGTAGTCAACAAACTCCTCCACAACTTCACTTGTACTTGTGGGTTGGTCCCCATTGTGTTTCTTGAGTGTGATAATTGCATTCCTCTTGTTGTTCCTCTTTGCCACGTCATGGAAAAATTTTGTGTATTTATCCGCACTCTTCAAGTATGCATTCTTAGCCCTTTGTTGATAGAATTGTCTTTCCGCTTCGGCTAATAAATTTGTTTTCTTCCTTATGTGAGTGTACTCTATAGGAGTTGGGCCACCATCTAGAATGCTCCCTTGGACCTCTTCTAATTCTTCTTTTGCTCTCTTTGCCTTCTCTGAGATGTGCCCAAAGATGTTCTTGTTTAGCTCCCTCAAGCACCTTTTCAAGCGGAACATCTTTGCCTTGAGAATATATTGAGCATTTCCTTATATAGGGGCTGCCCATGAGTCCTTCACAATCTTCTCAAAGTCTGCATGCAATGCCCACATGTTGATAAATTTAAAAGCTCTATTCAGAGGCCGGTCATTGGGCAAGGTGTGCACAATAGTACATGAATGGTCCGAGAGATACTCCGGTGTCGTAAACTCCGCATATGCATCAAAATCTGCCATCAACCAAAAAGAATTAACCAAAGCTCTATCTATCTTGTAAGAAATGTTACCATTATGCCATGTAAAGCGGCATCCAATGGAACGGAAATCCACCAATCCACAAGCTTGTGTAAAAATCTATATATCTCTCATCTCATGATTTATGACCGGGGAATCACCTTTCTTTTCATCAATAAACAAGAATGAGCTGAAATCACCCATAATCATCCAACCATCAGTAATATTATCTCCCAAATCTACAAGTGTCTCCCATAAAGGTCTTCTTGTGACACTTGGATGAAGGTCATAGACAAAAATCACAAAGAAGCTTCTACTAGAGATACGACATCAAATATGGCAATGTATATATTGATTTGTTGTCATAACAATATCCAGATCAACCTTATGTAAATCCCAAAGAAGTAGTATGCGACCATAATTAGATAAATGGAAATTATGTGCATGCCCCATACCTGAGAACCTCCTTTGTAATATAGGACTTAGTGAGTATTTCTTGAGTTTTGTTTCCATTAACGTCATAACTTGAATGTCTTTTTGCTGAAGGAGATGTTGCACCCCTTCGTGCTTTAGGGGCTTGTGAAAATCCCTAATATTCAAAGAGGCAATCTCCATTTATGACCATTGCAGGGCTGCTCACACCCGTTGTCTTGTATCAATCGTCAGTGGTGGATCCAAGAATTCAAGTATGGAGGGGCAGATCACGATAAACAAGGGGCGGTATCCTCCATCTCCATCGGTGGAACCCTATAATACTAGGGGTTCCATCGCCGGTACTAGATGATGTAGCAGTACTACTAGTCGTATCCCCACTCATAGATGATGTAGCAGTAGGCAATGAGGAAGATGTTAATGCCTCCGATACCGTATGAATAATCTCATTTGCTGCCCTATCTTCTTATGATGCTGTGGAGGAAGAAGTAGAGGAGGAGGATGAACTCCCTTCACTTGAAGTTGCTGGCTGCTGGACCACTTTCGGTGGTTGCACTTGCTCGATTTCTCTAGGCACCTCTTCATTGGTTTCCACCTCTTGAGGGGGTTGTTGTTGTGACATTTGGCCCTCTCCTTATTGGGCTTCATTCTCACAATTGGGAGGAATTATATCCATCGGTATAGGGTTGTTCACAACGATAATTGCAAGCTCTTATTGATCAACCAGCACCTCAACATTTGGCCCTTTTTGCGTTGGTCGCCATTGTTGCCTTGTATGGTTTCCATATCTCGTTGTTGTCCTCCCATGACCTCTAGTTGATTGAGATCTTGGCCTCCCATATCCTTGCACATTTGGATCAGTTTGGGGGTTGTTTCATTGTTGCCCAACTGGTGTAGTCTTTCCTCGGTAATTCTTCCATTGATGACCCAATTGGTTGCATGTTTGGCAAAAATCCGGGACCATTTCATATATGATTTTCAAATCCACTTGAACACCAGTAGGTAGGGTGATGAGTACTTCATGAACACGTTCACCAATAGCCGGAATCTCCAGTATAAGCCTTGCATACTCCATCTTTGCCCGGATGACGACCCATGAAGCAACCAACCAAACAAAACTCCATTGCATCCTCCACGTTGTCCATGTCTTCAAAACAGAAGGCTAATCTTTCTTCCTTTGCTTCGTACTGATCTAGATTCATAGCAAACTTAGTTTTGTGATTGTTTTTGAAGAGTTCAGCCCAATCTTGCTTCTTTGGTGGTTGATCAGTGCTCTCCTTGTTCACAACATTATTCCTTCGTTCCGGCAAGGTGTTAGGCGTCGGAACTCCTTGTTCTTGCATCTCTGGCAAGGTCTCCACCTCCTCCACCGGTGGAGGAGGTGGTGGAGGAGTTCCTTGGGTGTGAGGTTGCTGGAGAGGAGTTCCTTCTTGCTGTGGCATGGCCACATCATCAGCCACACAGACCACATCCTCCATGCCATCAAAATCCGGTTGGTCCACATGTTCAAGTGACTTTGCCACATGAGATGCTTCATTTGTCACCTCATCTTGGTTGGTCACCTCACTAGTTGACTTTTGACGTGAATACCTCTTGCTCTTCCCCTTTCCCTTAGCCATGCAAGGAGAGGAAAACAGTTGAATGTTGGAATTGCTTCACCTCACAATTTGCCCAATGAGAGCCCTTGTATGTGTTGCCTTTGACCAAACTTCCAATGAGTAGGCAGCCTCCACACCTCCCCCAACCACTTGGCAGCACAGGAGTGGAGGGAGGGCCGGCCCCGGCCGGAGAAGATGACCGGCGCCGGAGCAGTTCACCGGAAGTTCGCAGGAATACACAAAAACTGCCAAAAGACACTAGGTTGAGGGAAAAAACCACTATATGCACACTTACCTTGCTGGTTGGTCCTCAAAACAACCACAAGAAAGTCCCCCCACAGGTCGTGAAAGACACCCACAGCGAGAACGAGCCCTCATCCTATCGGTGAGGAGAAAGGAAACCTCCGTCGGTCATGATGGAGGGTTGTCCATGCAAACAAACTACCAGAGCACCAAGAATCTTAGAGAGAAGTTGGAGCTTCTCTCACTAAACCTCCCGGCCCTCACTGAGAGCTCTTTAACAAGGTTGCGACTCACGAGCACCTCAACGATGACCTCACAATGGGTTGCAAGGTCGGACCTCACCCGCGACCTCAGACAAGGTCCCAGGGTAGGACCTTGCACATGGTGAGATGATCTTGTCTGAGAGCCCACTGCAAGAAGATAAGATTTCAGAGTCCTATTTTAAAAATAGAATTAAAATTTATTTTAAATTTTAGCAAATCAAAAAATAAATTTATACTTAAATAAAATATAATATATATAAAAATATATTTGAGATGGAATTTAAAATGAACTAAAAATAATTTATAAAATAATTTTTTATAAATAAAAATAAATAGAATTCAAAATATAATTTTACAGGAAATTTTATTTGTAAAAAAAAATCTGTTTATAAAATTTTAAATAAAATAAATTCTGTTTTAAATTTATATAAATTTTAAACAGAAGTAAATTTCATTTCAATTTATATAAATTAGAAAGGAATTTGTTAAATAATTCTTATTTTATTTTAATAAATTAAAACCATATTCTATATATTAAATCTTATTTTCTTACATGTATTTACCGGTTTGTTATTGTTGTATCTTCCCCGCAGGGAGGACAGCTCTACTCTCTCTCAACATGTATCGGAACACACTCCTACGTTGTTCAACCCACGAGTACCCTTTTTTTAAAATTATTTTTAATTATTTTTTATATTTAATATTACAACTCAATTATTAAATTTGTAAAATCTGATTGACATAAATCACTAAAATTAATTTGAGTGAAACTCATATTCTCTTGATAATATTTAAATTAATAGATGACATATAGTAGCTTCTTCATAAAAATTCTAAACTTTTTAGAATTTATTAAATCTTCACCTAGAAAGAAGTAGGTGAACATAATCCAACTCATATTTAAATAAATTGTCATAGCTTCGACATAAATAATGAATTTTGGATAAATTCAAATTTATCATATAATTTTTTGCCACATTTAAAAACTTATCATATAATCCTAAAATTAATTAATAACATCAAAATAACTTTAAAATTATCATCTAAATATTAAAATAATCCTAAAATTATCATCTAACCGTTGAGGTCAATAAAGAAAAAAATAAATTGGACTCAAAGATTTAAAGTCTGAAGGCAAAAAGAGTAAAAAGGTATCACCACCTAAGTCAAACTGACAAAAGTAAACATGGTGATGTCTAATAAAATTGTCTGAAGGCAAGAAGAATAAAAAGGTATCACCACCTAAGTCAAACTGACAAAAGTAAACATGGTGATGTCTAATAAAATTGGAAGGATATCAAAAAAAAAAGGTACTAATTAATAAGTCAAGAGAGAGACAAAAGACTCCTTGAGTCTATTAGGATATTAAATGGATAAACAAGATAAAAAAAGGAACTTAAGTGATAGAAAAAACACTTGTGAAACTATACTAAATACATACGAGAGGGCAATGTCTATATAAGGCCCTCCCAAAAAGTAGCTTTCTTCTATATTTGTGGACTATCCTTCTATGCATAAACAAGCCACATAAAATTTAGGTGATTAAAATAAAATATGATTTTATATCACAATAGATAGTTCGTATAAATCTAGACCTAGGAGACCACATAAACAAAAACTTACAATAAACTTAAGTTATATATCTAGAAAAAACTAATCTATCTAGAGTATAAAAAGCAGAAGGAAGAATCCGCCAATCGACAATTGATGTCAAACAGATGAAGAATTTCACTTTCACACAAGACTCAATTGAATTTGTTAAATATCGCTTTTGTCATTTGCAATGCTTTTCTTGTGTTTAAACTTATATAACAATATTGACTCAATTGAATTTGTTAAACATCACTCTTGTTATTTGCAATGCTTTTCTTGTGTTTAAACTTATATAACAATATTAGCTAAAGAGGAAAAGGAGTACCAAATGACAATGACTCAAGAATCGTCAGAGCAAAAGCCGATGAGAACACTAGCACGGAGGAGAGAATTGTCAGAGCAAGAAACGGCGGAGTAGAATCACCGCAGCAAATCAAGTTTCATACATAGGAGAAGGGTATAATTAGGTTTTTCTACGTATTTTTGTGACAAAACTTAAGAGTTTAGCAGCGAATTTAATTCGTCACTAATATATTTGCGACGAATTATCAATAATTCGTCGCTAATATATTTGCGACGAATTATCAATAATTCATCGCAAATCATTTTTTTGTGACAAATTGTAAAAATTCATCGCAAATAGTTTATTTTTGCGGCAATTTAATATTTCGCCGCTAACACCATATTTTAGCTATGAAATATTAATTTGTCATTAATTTTTATCACTATTTTAATGATTTTTTGTAGTAATCTCACATTTCTAAAGTAATTACATTTCGGACTATATCTCTCATTTGCTGATATAACATACATACTTTATTATGTAGGAATCACTATATGATTAAATAACATAATCTTAAGTAGATAATCAAAATTACAATAGTCTTCAACCAAACATGTTCTAAAGGTAAAATCCAATTAGTTTAACCCCTAAGGGCGGATCTACATTATGACATGAGGGGGACCACGACCCCCCAAAATTTTTAAATAGCATAATTTTATAGAGAATTTTTAAAATTTTATTAGTATATATATTACTTTACCCCAATTTAAAATGTATGTATAATTGGTCTAATGATAAGTTTTGTTTTTATTTTAACACACCTCTTGTTCAAATCTTTGTAGGATTGGATTTTAATTTTTTTTTCTCTATTATTTTTCACATTTCAACTAAATATACATTATGCATTTAAAAGTTTGAAGAGATCATTATAAGTTTAATAATTATTTTCGTCATTTAGTATATAATCCTCCAAATCTAAAATCCTAAATTCACCTCTATTAATCCTAAAAATAAAAAAAATAAAAATATTATCAAACACTCTAAATATATTTAATTTTTTTACTTAAATATTAGATTAACACCATTTACGGTAATAGGTTTTTTAAAAGGAATGATTTAGTGTGAAAAAAAATAACGAGAATGTCATTATTTTATTGTTTCGGTGAAGAAAAAAAATTGTTTATGTTTCTTTTCCCCTATAATTTGTATAATGTTTCTTTTATGCCTCGATGTGTCAGCCCTCATGAGAACTGCAATCACAAGTTTGTGGTGTGCTACAACCCACTACAACTATAACATGGATCAGTCTCTGCATGTAATCCTAATTTCTTCTGTTTTCCTACTATTTACACCAGCCGCCACTGCCACGGACGCGCACGGGCAACTAAATCGGAGCGACCTGCCGCCTCCTTGGTCACACGTGCAACCAAATCGCCCGCCAATCGCTACCCGGCATAGATGAGGAGATATCTTTTGTCCATATTTTTATATATTGAGAGATGAATCATATGAAATTATAATAAGATCGTAACGACGATTCGATCATAATTCATTATGATTTTTCTTTAAATTCATCATCTCCTAGATTATAATTTGGATCAGATAAGTGTGCGAAGGTCACCTGAAGTCCATCTCGCTTCGACTATCCGTCCTGATCCAAACTATAACCTGGGGAAAAATGAATTCAAAAAGAGATCATAATCAATTATGACCAGATCACTATCACAATTCGACCAAAATTCTATGTGATCCATCCCTTTGATATGGACCAAGAGAATTTGATCTCATATAAATTATATCCTGATCCTACGTAAATCCAGCCCTAATGTCATGGACATCCCTCTGAATGATCACGTGGTGTCTTGAGCTCGAGCTCATGCTCGAGCTTAGTTAGAATAAAAATAGAAGTTATTTTAGAGTAATTTTTTATGTTGTAAATCAAACAATTACAACTGTTTGATTTTTTATTAAATTTTAATATTTTATCTAATACTTACAGTTATTTTTTGATGGTACTAAATTGTTCAATGTTTATATAAATAAATAAAAATAATATATTATATATATAATCGGGCTTGATAGGGCTTGACAAGCCCTTAAGATAGTATTAAGTGAGCTCGTAGTGATGCGGTGATAAAAGAAAGCTCCACTAATGGGTCCAAGTAGAAGACGAGTAGCAGATGTGGAGGTTAAATCAGAGTAGTCAAAGACCCAACTCATGAAGGCTGAAGCAAACCACTTGAGTCAGATAGTATTAAGTGAGCTCGTAGTGATGCGGTGATAAAAGAAAGCTCCACTAATGGGTCCAAGTAGAAGACGAGTAGAAGATGTGGAGGTTAAATCAGAGTAGTCAAAGACCCAACTCATGAAGGCTGAAGCAAACCACTTGAGTCGAGCGATGCGTCGCATGTTTGACCGAGCGTGACCATTCGGTTGGCCGAAACCATGTCCAAACGGTCGCTTTGGGAAAGTCCACGATTAAGACTTATAGTCGAGCAACAATTCTACCGGACCGATATCCTCGAACGGGAGACATGGTCGATCGGACAAAGAGCAATCTTCCGACAACAATATAACTGAACGGAAAGTAGGACAATGGCTCATTGCATTAAACTCGAACGGGGACTATCTGGCCGCGGAGCGACCAATCGGCCGCATGTGAACCTAGTGACTATTTTATCATATCTTTTTGGGAGTTTATGTTACTGATAGGAGAGTATGTCGAGCAAACAAATCGTATTTTAAAAACTTCCAAACAATCACATCATAGAGTCGCGTGGCTGCTGAAGGAACGGTATCAGAGACATTTTTTTATTTGTCTTTTTCTATTACGCTTAGAAAAACATGTCTACACTTTACGGTGCATCCACAAACACTTCATTTTCTATATACTCTTGCTACAGTTCATTTTTTTTACTCGTCGAAAACTGACTTGAATGTTAGAGAACTATCGTCGAAACCCTTTCCCTATCCGGCACTAACTACTTTGTATTGCAGGTTTCATTTTTCCAATTTTATTTTATTTTTGAAAACTGAAAAAAAAACTTGAATGAAAAAAACTTGTCGTTATTTTTATAATTTAATAAATAAATTATTTTAAATTTATAAATAAGTTTTTGTTGCTTTTTTTTTTAAATGTGTTAGAAAAAATTTTAGGAAAAAAAAGACGTGTTTGACAAGTACATAAGACACTAACAATAAAAAAAACAGGGTTTCATTTCCATTTTTTAAGAATTTAAAATCGTTAAATAAACTATATATATATATATATTCGACAAATACCTGAGGCAGTGAGGTTTCCGTTTTTCCTTCCTTTTTGGGCCGTGACTGGAGTGGAGAGAGCGAGGTTTTCCTTGGAAGATTATGGAGTGCTATCCTCTTCCTACTCCTCCGCCAGAGCTGACGGGCCGCCGTCCTCCACCACGGCCGACTGCTCGAAATCTTCCTCCTCGTCTTTCGCATTCCGCGCCACCCCATAATCCAACCGTGATGTGCCGGTGGATTCCCCCGCCCGCCGGAGAAATCTCGATCAACTGCGACGCCTCCGTCCGCGACGACCGCATCGGGCTCGGGTGCATCGCTCGCAGCCACATCGGCGCAGTGCTGTTCGCCGTGGCTGCAGCGCACAGAAACAGAGGCCGTAACTCCGTGGTCTACCATGAATTGGAAGCCGTTCTCAGAGGTCTACGAGAAGCCCTCCTCAGAGGATTCTCCGCCGTCAGGGTTTTCTCCGACTCCTTAATGTCGGTGCAGATCCTCAACGGGGACAGAGAAGCAGACGGTTCGTGCCACGGCCTGATTCTCCAGATCGCCGCTGCCGCCTCTATGCTTTCATCCGTCTCCTTCTCCTTCACTTACCGAGAAGCCAACTCGCCGGCAGATTTCCTCTCGAAGCACTGCCACCCCGATGACGAGGAATGGGTGTCCGACGACAGCATGGCCAGCGACTACCCTGAAGAATTCCAGTATTTGCTTTGCATCGACGCCTTCGGCATATTCCACCTGAGGAAGCCCAAGTAGCAGCTCACACCGCCGGTGCGGCCGTCCAAAAAGATATCTACGATATTGTTAATCTGTACCATAAAACTCCTGTGTACTGTAACAGCCCATCTAAGCTGAAACATTTGTTCTTGTTATCGATGAATCCTTAAACTATTGTTTAGATTCAATTGTTCCTATTAGTTTCTTATCCTTTTATCACTAAACTAGTATAAGTTATTAGATCATCATTATATTCTCTTGATAGTTAAACTTATAAATGATAAAAAGGATTATTTAATCTTTTTTATTTTAGTTAACAAATATTAAGATCATGTTAATTATCATTAGTTGTTTTATTAACACCCAATTAATAATAATTAGGTAGTTGAAAAAACCCGTTAATTAATCATTTGACTAGCAGTTAATTATCATTGTTTTATTAAACTAATCATTGCTAACATTTAAAATCAACTGAGAATATTGAGAGTATTTAATAGGTTTATATTAGTTAATTAATCATTAATTTATCCAAACAATTTCTTCCTAATTTTTTGAATAATTAAAATGATTTGTAAATTTTAAAGGGTAAAAGTGTCTTTTTTCCAAAATCATCCAAGTCAGAACCGATACCTCGCTTTGAATTTTTAACACCCCACTTTATTTAACCTTTATAATTATCTAATTACTCTCAAGTTGTCGTAGCTACAGTTTAATTAATTTCTATAGGTTAGTTAGAGTCCTAGAGTCAATCATTTGATGATTGTATGGACTCATATATATCATATTCTTATATATTAATAAAGACATTTGTTTGGTTATTATACTTATTTGTATTACTGCCAAATAGACTAAGTATAATAGCGTCCTTCAGTAGAAAGTTTATACCTATATCAATCGATTAGTTGAATCGATAGTGAGATGATATATGGAACACTACTCTAAATCATTCCTAGTCGAGTATTAACATTCAGGGACAATGTTAATACAATAAGACTAGCATGTAGGTCAGCTCGATGACTTGATCTCACAAGTCATAGATATAGAGATATCAAGCTGACACATGGGTATGCATTAGAGAATGCATACTGAATGACCCGCCATGAGAAAGTTGTTGGTGCAACATCCCTCAGGTCAAGGTTGACCTGGTTGACCAAGCTTGAGTCTTGGTTTGGGTTTCGATGTTTGACAATGCAAGGTTGATTGAAGAAGAGTCAAGTAGGTCAAGGATGACCGAATACTTGACTGGGATGTTAAAGGATGAAAGACAGTGAGGAAGGTAGGAGGAAAATCCTGGTGAGTGAAGCCAGGTGAAAGACCTAGTGAGTGAAGCTAGGCAATTGGGAAGTCCTAGTGAGTGAAGCTAGGCAATTGGGAAAGTCCTGGTAAGTGAAGCCAGGCAAGAGAAATCCAGATGGATTAAGGTTGACCAGACATCTGGTGAGAGTCCAAGTAGGTCAAAGGGATTGACCGGATACTTGGCACGAGAAAGAAAAGTCCAAGTAGGTCTTAGGGAGTGACCGGATACTTGGCAAGAAGAGAAAAGTCCAAGTGGGTCAAAGGGATTGACCAGACACTTGGTGAGAGAGTCCTAGCTGGTCAAGGGTGACCGGATGCTAGGTCTTATGTACCAACAAGTCATGGTTGACTAGATGTTGGTTTAGGGGGCTTTGGACTTGGTTTTGGGCAAAAACCAAGATTTGGATTGATCAGCCGATTGATCCAGCAGGTTTGGATTGATCCGTGGATTGATCAAGCAGGTTTGGATTGATCCGTGGATCGATCCAGCAGATCTGGATCGATCAGTGGATCGATCCAGAAGATCTGGATCGATCGGCCGATCGATCTGAGTCCCCGCGAACAGAACCCCTCTGGATCGATCGGTGGATCGATCCAGAGGTTCCAATCAATCAGTGGATCGATTGGGACGCTGCTGCTTCGCGCGATAAGCGCTGGATCGATCCAGGCATTTTTCCAGAGCACAGAGGCGCTCTGGATCGATCCGTGGATCGATCCAAAGCCTCCCCGATCGATTGGGAGCATTCCAATCGATCGGGATTCGACCGTTAGCGTCGATTTAAGCTGCAGGCGTTCATTTCCTTCGGCATCTCTTCACCGATTCATTCCAGATTCATCAAAGCTCCTCCCCAACACTCTCTAAGCTCCTCACCGCCAGTTCTTAAAGGTTCTTGGAGGTTCATCCAAGTCAAGAGGCGAGTTGCAATGAGAAGAAGAAGAAGCTAGGGTTTTTACTGCATCTCTTGTAAGCTTTTGCTTATTCTTTACTACCCTTTCTTCTACTTGGATTGAGAGTCTTGTAGGGCTTCTCCGCCTTCGGTAGTTACCGAAAAGGAGTGTTTATTAGTGGAGGTGTGTGTGTGTGCGTGGATCCTTGGACTAGTCACCTCTTGTGAGGTGGATACCAAGTAAAATCCTATTGTTAGCATTGTTGTAGTTTGTTTCTTTGTATTCCGCTGCGCATCACTTTGAAGAAACAAGCAACGAAGCACGACGAGCACACGCGAAGCTATTCACCCCCCCTCCCCCCCCCCTCTAGCTACTTTTCGGTCCTACCAAGAATCATGGATCGTTATATGAGTGTCATATACTTTCTCATGTGGCTATTAGTATGACTATTAGTCCTTAGACCTGAAGTCACCATGGATCCCTACATAAGGAGTTATGTACTTTGGTTTCGTCAAACGTCACCCGTAACTGGGTGGACTATAAAGGCGATTACTGGGTATATAGCGAATTATGTAGAGGGATGTGAGTGATGTAGATGGGATCTATCTCTCCCATATGACGGGAGCGACATCGGTATTCTTGATAGAGTGAGACCACTAAGTGCATGGCTATGCCCAAATTAGTCAACATTAGATGTTGAGCTCATTTGATCGAGTGAGTCTACTTGGAGTTCAAGATTTAGATTAATTAGAGGATGACATGGTCTATGCCTCATATTGATCAATCTAGATGTCTAGGATAGAAGGACAATGTCACATATATTGTGAGGAGTCACAATTAGTAGTCACAAGGTGATGTCGGATCTCGACATTCTTGTAACTTGGGTAGTAATGATATGTTGCTAGATACCGCTTATTACTTATGCTCCTAAATAGGTTTAGGACATTGCCAACGTTACAAGAACCTATAGGGTCACACACTAAGGACAATTAGATGGAGATTTGGTTCATATGATCAACCAAGAGGATTAGATTCATTTGATGAATCATATTGGATTAAGAGTAATCCAAATTGGGCTAATTGAGTTGGACTCAAGTTGATTCATGTATTCAATGAGTCTAATTTAGATTATGACTCATTAAATCAACTTAATTTAATGAATTAGATTCATTATATTAAGTTGGCTTGAATCATATGGTTGGATTAGATCAACCATGAGAGAGATTTGATCAAGTTTGACTTGATTTGAGAGGAAGAGAAAAAGTCATGTTTGACTTGACTTTTTGCCACATCACTAGTGAGTTGGCAAGATGTGGACCAATAGGATTGCTCCACATCATCAATGTGTGCCACCTCATGGAGGTTACAAGCCTCCATAGCATTTAATGTGGCCGGCCCACATTAAATGAGGAGGTTACACTTGTTGCCATGTCATTTAGTGAGGTGGCAAGATGTGGACCAATAGTGTTGATCCACATCATCCTAGAGTACCACCTCATGGGGGTTACAACTCTTAATGGTCTCCACATTAATTGGAATTAATGTGGGGGTTACACCTCCTAGAGTGGCCGGCCACTTGATGGCTAAGGGGTTGTTTTGAATTTCCTCTCATTGATTTTCATTCACTCTTCTTCTCCCTTGGGTGCTCTCTCTTCTCCTTCTCCCATTCCTTGGCCGAACACTCCATTGGTGCTAGCACACCTTGTGTTTTGGTCATCTCCTTCTACTTGTGTCCGTGTGGATACATATAGAGGTTGTCTACTTTGACAACTAGAGATCCGGCGACATCTTGGACAAGCAGGAACGCGAAGGGCTTCGCTACAAGGGTAATGATCTTAACTTTAGTGTAGATCTAAAGTTTTTACAAACTCGTACAAGAAAAAGGTTTTTTGATAATTTTGTTTACGAATCTTTGCACGAGATCCATGGCTTTGGGTGACTCGGGGTTTTCGCGACGCGAAAAAGCGGTTTTCACGGTCCGAAGAACCCAACACTATAATGTATAGTTAATGTATTTAAAAATATTCATGTTATAGTAACTATACTACCATGTGAAATACAATCTTGCTCATCTAGCATTAAAGTTGTAACAAATGTAATTTTTTTATAGTGATTATTGATCTGTCCGAGAGTCGAGGTGATAGATACTGAAAAACATGGTATTCCCGTTGACTGTTGACCGACTCCGAGTCGAAGGAACGGGCAACCACATCAACGTCAGTATCGTGCCAGGGAAGGGTTCCCCGGTGATGACTCTCGGACGCTCAAGTCAGTCTCCGACGATGTGTAAGCAAGGAAACGGACAAGCCAAGTAACAGTGTAGCTACAGTAGAAAATTCTCATACCTCCGTTGAAGCTTGGACCCCTTTATATAGGGCTCCGGGGGAGCGCGGGCATGCTCTTCGATGCATGCACGCTTCTCAAGGCTTCGTCCGAAAAGACATGTCAGGAAAGTGTCTCTGACACCATACCTCAATGACCCGAGCATATCTCTGACATGATAGTGGAAGCTTTCACTATACGATCCTCTGCCTGTCAAGACCGTCTGTCGGTGGCACGTGCTCCCAAAAGGATGTTGGAAGATCATTAATTTGTCTGTTCTGGGGCCGAGCGGGAGGATCGCCCGGCCGTCCTGCTGTCCTGATGTCTTCGGGCCGAGCGGAATGGCCGCTCGACCGTCTCTCTGCCGCTCGGGCTCTTTATTGTGACAAATGGGAGGTCGTGCTTGAAGGTCGTATGCTGGTTCCGAGACCTGATGTAAGTCTGAGCGGAATAGGCGCTCGGCTTCTGTTTTGCCGCTACTTTGGTTCTCTGAGCATTGGAAGTTCGGTGTGTGACCGAGCTGTGATAATGTCGGATCATACATTCCTTATTCCGATCGGGTAAGTGGGTTACCCGATCAGGCGATGATAGGAGGCCCGTGACCATCGTGACTTTGACCTCTAGCGTGACAGTGACCTTCTACGGAACGAGATCTGACCTTATTATCGGATCACGTTATAATACTAATTCAACTTATTCACCTAATATTATATTATAATAGCTACAAAATCTATACGGCATGTACAACCGATTTAAAATTTAGACGAAAGATAATAACGAAAATAATATTATATAATAATTAAATAATTGTAAATACGTAAATTAAGCTATTTAGAGAAGGAAAATGGATTAATTTTTGCTAATAAATACGTAGATTACGACATATTAGTGATGGTTTTTCTAAGTTTAGATTGGTCTTAAAAAGCCCCGACAAAATGAGACAACTCACACGGGTGTCGTGGACACCGGTCAGAACGGCCACGTGGTGTCTCATGAGAAGGGCCCCACTCAGTGAGGCGCGGATAGCAATGCCACGTCACCTATGGAATATTTTTCACGTTTCAACAAGAGACCGCACCCCTGAAAACCTCACTCCTTCCTCGGCGGTCGACGCGGCCGCGGCGATCTCTTCCCTGCGCGATGTGGCGGCGGTCGTCGGCCGCTTCCCGTGGCTTACGGCGCCGCATCTCCACAGGATTGTGCCGTCTCCTCTAACCATAGCGCCGGCAGGGCCACAGCAAGAGCCATGTACTCGAGTGAGCGCGCATTCTAACCCTAATTCGCCGCAGAGGTATTCCGTTCGATTTTCTTGGTCTGTTTGTTTGACCGTCGAGGAGTTCTTACTCAGGGCTGGAACACTCCAAGTGTTCATTTTTTTAATGGCGATCAAGCTTACCTTTTTGAATTAGCTCTGGACAGAAGCATTTTTTGTTTGATTTTGAGGGATCGTGATGGTGCCTTTCGAGTGTTTTTGATTGATTTGGAGAAACTCCTTTGATCTTTCAACACTTCTGGTAAAAATCCTACTTATTTACCATACCAACTTATTGTGAAGTATCCTACTAGAACTCTCCCAATCATCCATCTTCATTCCCATATTGCTGTACTAATTTAAAGCATATCGTTCCTTTAACTTCCTTTTGCCTGTAACCTCGATCACCAACAAGGTTTATTGCACATTTTCTTTATCAAATGCAAATATAAGTATGGAATGGTGAACCAAATGATCACTATGTATGAGAGGAATGTTTTCACTTTAGTATAAATTGTCTTTTATATCATCTTATTTTGAGGATCAAGTCTGGCTTACTCTATGGCTGACTATAGCAGATAAGATTGCCCTGAGCTATTTTTGCTGGAAATTTATACATGATCCAAATAAGTTGCTGTTGTTCTTTGAAATTGATATGTACTTGTGAAGAGATAGCTACATGAATTTGGTTTCCAAGAATGGTTTAACAAGTAAAATGGAAACTAGATCCTTTCTTCAAGTGTATAGTGACTCACATGTCTTACGCCCAATTGAATTAGTTTCTAGGTTGCTGTAATTGCTGTATGCATGAGAAACCTGGGAAGAACTGAAGGTGGTTCCCAGGTGATAGAACTTTCTGTGTTCCTCTGTGGTTGGAGGACCTTGTTGCTGAGAACCAATTCATCGATGCCTAATTTGTCATGGAAAAACTGGAACTTTATCTAACATGCATTCTGGTAGTTGCGTAATTGGTATTCGTACCGTGTTGCTTTGGAATGAATCTTTGAGAACTATGATTCCTTTAATTATGTACTATTCTTTTGCATGCATAAATTGCCATTCAGTAACTTTTCTTTTCAGTTGGTTCAGGAGTGCTGTTCGATTCGTATCACACTACATATGGAACAAAATGTATCCACAGTTGAGTCTAGTGATGAAGAGCTTATTAATGACCAAGATACAGAGAATCTGGAACAAATAGTTGGTTTTGAAACAGTAAAAGCACCTGAACCTGGAATGACTTTTAATTCCTTGGATGCTCTTGTTGAATATTATAAAAGATATGGAAAGCAGGAAGGTTTTCGTGTTAGTAGAAAATCAAGAACAATCTCAAGCTCGGGAAAAATAGAACATGTTACTATCGCATGTTCCCGTGAGGGGAAGCCTTATGTATACAAAAGAAACATCTTACAACCAAAGCCAACAACAAAAACTGGTTGCAAGGCTCGAGTTAATGCTACTCTTTTTGAAAATGGGAGCTGCAGAGTTAATTCAGTTAGGCTTGAGCACAGCCACCCTCTAGTTCCAAGGAAATCACGCTTCTGCATGTGCAACAGGGATTTGCCGATTGGTGCACATAGAAAATTAGAATTGAATGATATCAATGGGAATGCAGCAAATAAGAATAACAAATTTTGTTCTGTTCAAGCAGAGAATTATGAGACTGTATCACCTCTGGAAAAAGATCTCACAACTTCTGCTGACAAAGCAAGGCAGTTTTGGCTAGGCATAAGAGATGCCGAGGCAATTTTTGATTACTTCATCCGCATGAAAGCCAAGAATGCTAGCTTTTTCTATGCAATAGATGTTGATGAAGAATCCAGAATTAGAAATATATTTTGGGCAGATGCAAGGAGTAGGATAGCGTATGAAGAGTTCGGTGACGTTGTTGCAATAGATACTACATATCTGACAAACAAATATGATATGCCTTTTGTTTCTTTTGTAGGAGTCAATCACCATGGTCAATCAATTCTGCTTGGATGTGGCTTACTGTCAAATGAAGACTCTGTAACATTTACATGGTTGTTTAGAGCTTTACTTTCATGCATGTCCCTAAAGGCTCCAAATGCTATCATCACAGATCAAGACAAGGTAATGCAAAAGGCTATTGAGATTGTATTCCCTGGCACCCATTACCGTTGGTGTTTGTGGCACATAATGAAGAAGCTACCAGAAAAGTTGAAGGGTTATAAGTCGTATGAAGAAATGAAAAAGATTATGCAAAATGCAGTGTATGATTCTTTCACAAAGGAAGAATTTGAAGAAAGTTGGAGTAAATTCATTGAGAGATTTAATTTATATGATAATGCTTGGTTGAAAGGTTTATATGAAGAGCGGCATATTTGGGTCCCTGTCTTTGTGAAAGATACTTTTTGGGCCGGGATGTCAACAACACAACGGAATCAAAAGATAAGTCCCTTCTTCGATGGGATTGTATACTCCAATACAACAATGAGGCAGTTCATTGAACAGTATGATATTGTATTGGAGACTAAAGTTGAAAAAGAAGACCAAGTAGACCTTCAGACTTTCAACTCGTGGGTCCCCTGCATAACCCATTTTGATCTAGAGAAACAATTTCAACAGCTCTATACCATTGATAAATTCAAAGAATTTCAACAAGAGTTGGTTGCAAAGCTTTATTGCGAAGTCTTGTTGGCAGATGGGACAGATGGTGCATCTGAGTATGATGTGTCTGAGGATGTCGTTGTTGGGGATAATGAGGATCAACACCGTAGGATGGTGCATTACAAAGTACACTTCAATGATGGGGATTGTGAAGTTCAATGTACTTGTCGTGCATTTGAATTTAGGGGAATTATATGCAGACATATCATATCAGCCCTTGTGAAAAAGCAAATTCCCAATGTTCCAGCCAAATACATCCTACCACGATGGAGAAAGGATATGAAAAGGCGGCACATGAAGGTGAAAGCTGGTTACTGTGGTTGGAGCAATAATCCAAAGGCACAGCGGTATGATTACCTATACAAGAAGTTTGAGGAGGCAGCAGACATGGCAGTCGAGACTGACGAATACTGTGAGATGTTATGGAGTGATATTAATGATTACCAGAAAAGGATTAATAAAAGCACTGAAGATGACAAAGGTTGTGCACTCTCTTCTGGTAATATGACCATGGAAAATAGATTGCTTAATCGTCTCGCTCTCCGTAAGCAAGGGCATCCAACAAAAACAAAGTTATCCAAGGTCAACCATACTAAAAAGAAACAATCACAACACAAAAAGAAAGATCAAAGTAGCGACAGAAGGCATGACCAACAGGTGAAGATTTAATTTGAAGTTTGTACGATTTCATTGTTCATTTGAGATGATACCTAACTCGATTTTTTTTTACATTTAATTTTCAGATACCACAACAAACCGTTGGCAATGGCATTTATGAATGCAATATTGTAGGGACAAATCCACAAGGCTTAACAGGGGTTGGAACACAAGAAAGCATTTTCCAGGTACACACTATTCGAAAAATTAGAACTACAGCTTATGCTACCTCAAGAGCAGTTTTAAGTCAAATTTTTCTGTTTCTGACATTAGGCAAATGCAAATTATTGTCAATACTCTAGTCAAGTTTTAAATTTGCAAAATGTGAGCACCAACCCTCCACTTGTAGCACCAGTTGAAGGCACAGCAGGTAACTCAACTTCAATCAATGTATCCACTGATAACTTCTAAATTGGCCTAACAATATGCATTACCAACTATTCAGAAATACGAAGCCAGTTTTGGAACCCGCACGGGTTGGCTGATTATCCGATGCGTGAATACAGCGATGCTAAATGATGTTTGAGAACCAGAACTCTGCAAAATTCTGGTACCTTGCCGTTCTCTTTCATATCAGAGTAGTAGTTTGCATGTCATTTGATGTTTTAGATCTTGGTTTCAATTTTCTGCTAAAAGTTTCTTTCAAAATTTTTGCAGGATTTGTAGTGAAAAGTTGTGCTGTTGCAAGATCACTGATTTTTGGGAAAAGATTCCTCGACACTAGCTGCATATCAATTCATGTTCTTCATTGGTCGATCTCCCACTTTCATCGACTCAAAAGAAAATCTAAAATCTATATTTAAGAGGGTTCTTATTATGAGGTTTCTCTTTTTTCACAGTTTAACTCACAAGAGTAAGAGCCATCTGTATCTGGATTCATTGTTCAGTGTAAATTAATGTAAAATGAGGATATTTGCTTAGTTACCCTCGAATTGTTGTTTACTACATCAAAGACAAAGAGTTAATATTTTTTAGAAGAAGAGTTTTTGCACAAATTTGGATTATCGGGATGTTCTGAGGTTTGTGAATTTATATTTATATGAATTTTATTATTCCATTGATTTTTTTTTTTTTTTTTTTGCAAGCGATGTCATTTATAGGGGTGTCAAAATGGATCAGATCTGTGCATTTTAGTCGGCTCGAAAAATATTGAGGGTTTTTGGATTCAGATTGGAGTTTTTTGGATTAATTTAGGTTCAGGTTGGGTTTTGATTAATTTAAATTTCGGTTAATTTGAATTAGGGGTGACAATTCGGGTTGGGTTCAGGTTGACAGGTTTGGGTTGGTGGATTGATGGATTGGAACATCAAAACTCTAACTCAATCTGATTAATATTTTGGGTCAAATTGTTCAACCCAAATTCGATTTGTTTATCTGTTTTTGATCCAAACCTGACTTGAAATGATCTACAATCCGAATTTAACATGAACCCGACCTGATCTGAAATGATCCATTTATAAAAAATATTCATTTTAACCCAAACCCAATCTGAAATGATCAATTTTATTAAAATATGTTTATTTTAACTCAAATTTAATTAGAATCCGACCCAAATTCGACATGAAAATATTTATAAATGGATTCACGGGTTGTAATCGGGTCATTCAGATTGACCCGAATCCAACTCATTTATTAATTGTGTCAATCAGGCTGACTCAAACCCAACCCGAACCCAATAAAACTTGACCCTAAATTGATATTTTCGTGTTCGATTTGAGTCGTGTTAGATATTGTCACCTCTAATTTGAAATTAGGATTTAGGAGTTTTTTTTATTAAATTTAATTTAATTTTATTTTAAAGATTACTGTATTTTGTATACCTAAATAATATAATGCTAGTACAATAATATGAAATATTGAGATAAAAGTAATAATGATAAAAAAATAATTTTTTTTTATAGATCGGGTGGGTTATTTGGGTTGATCGAGTTTTTGAATTTGGATTTAAAATTTTTAGGCTGAGTTCGGATCAGATTGAGAATTTTTTATAATATTTTTATTTCAAACTAAATTTATCCGAATGGACATCCATTATTATTATTATTTTTATAATAATAATAATAATAGTAATAATAATAATAATAAGAAGAAGAAAAATAAATGTTAAGGCGTTTAGAATTGTTTTTTTTTAGTTTTAAATTTTAAAAATTTAAATTAACTTGAAATAAACATGCACAAATTTATTTATTAGAAAAATAAAGGAGTTTTAACTTTTAACCATGTAATAAAATTTCATATTAAACTCGTTTATTGAAAATGTTATTGAGACAAATTTATGCTTTTAATTCAACAATAAGTCTGGATAGATAAATAAAACCACAAACAAATATCAGATAAAATTATAATTAAATTTATTTATGAATTAATTTTGTATTAAAGAATAAGTTTGTTACATTCCAAATGAGAAGGGAGCAATCTCTTTTTCCTGAAAATCATTTTTTTTAAAATAAAATTGTGATTATAAATTTATAATTCTTTATTGGCAGTATTGAAAAATGTTAAAATATTTATAAAATGATTTTTTTTTAAAAAAAAACAGATAGTACAGGATCGAAAATTAAAAACTCATAACTCGTCCACGTGCCTCGCCGCGCCGACCAGTATCATTTATTATCTCATCTCTGCGGCCCAAATCGTATCCCCAATTCCATCTCGATGCTGCCGCCTTCGCCTCCTCCTCTTTGAGACGACGGCGAATTCGAATTCCCTCCTCCCTCGATCGGCCTCCTCCCTCTTCGTCCTCCTCAATCATTCCTAGATCGTGGCCTTAATGGCGGTGGTGCTGCGGAAGGTCTTGGGCTCCGTGCTCCATCGCTCCGGATCCAGCTCCAGTCGCCATAACTCGGAACTCCCGGAAGACCACCCTCCCCTCGGAGATCTAAACGTCATCCCCAACGACGTCTTCGTGCAGATCCTCCTGCTGCTCGGACCCCGGGATGCCGCGCGGACCAGCTCCGTGTGCAAGTCATGGAGAGCCCTGGTGTCGGGCAACGCTATCTGGGTTTACTTTATCATGAACGAGAAGGAGCCGTGGGATGCTTTGGTCTTCGCCGAAACCCACTTGCAGTAAGTACAGTGGTTAGATCTGAATTTTCATTGTTTTGATTATGTGATTTCCTTTCTTGCTTTGGCTACGGCTAATTATGTCTTGGTGTCGAAGTAAGGTATTATTGAAGTAAAGTCAGAACGTCCTGAGTCAGATGATAAGAGATTCTCGTAACATTTTCTTTCATCTGATTAAAGATTTAAATTGTACATGTTCTATTGAACATGGTCTTTCGTTGAGCAGGCAACTGATGTAGATGGAGAGACGACTCATATCAGTTGTTTACTTTTTAACATCACAAAAAAATTACATAACTAGGTGAAATATCAGTGCACTATACGTATATGATGTAGAGTTATGGAAGCAGTAGGATGGGAAGTTTGTATCCTTCTCAGATGTGCATGTAATCATGTATCCGTACACTTTTACACTCTCATGTGAATCCTATCTCAATGGATGTGAAGTGAAGTAGTCTTTGTAAGTTTCCATGAACACAATAGTATGTCTTTCTATCTAGTTTGGTTTCGGCACATGTCTTTTCTTTTTCTATGTAAAATCTGAACGTCTCTGTAAAACTTAATATAAATCTCTTCAGGTGACTTGTGTTTCTTATAAAAATTAATTAGTTAATCTTGCACAACCTTTATATACTGATTCAAATCTAGCACAATATTTAAAAATTTGTATATCACCCTCAACATACTTTTTTTTTTTTAATTTCAAATATATCACTGTTTTTAACTCTTTTAAGTGTCTGCCTTTTGATTTTAAATAATCACAGGTGCTGACATGAAAGTATACCATGTTAGCAAACAAATTGCATACAACAACAACAACAACCAAGCCTTATCCCACTAGGTGGGGTTGACTATATGAATCCTTAGCAAACAAATTGCATGCACATCAAAAAATTGAATTTGGAAGTTTAAAGTGAGTTATTTTGATATGCAATGCCAAATTTGATTATGTAAATAATCCACTTTTAAACTTCTAATTTTTTTGAGATACACCCAATATGTTTGTTGATACGACATCATGCACACCAACACACATCACGACTTAAAAAAACTTAAACGTGTGTTAGATTTGAAGCAAAATGTTGTGCTAGTTATAAAAATTTAAACGTCAGGCTAATTTAAGATAAGGTGCAAAGGTTGTGCTAGATTAATTAATTATTTTTATAAAGGATACTTCATATATGTTGTGTTGGATGATTTTGTCAAATTATGAGAGACAGTAAGTAGTTGTTGTCCGCCCCAAAAGTGTTCTACTATTGCTTGTGTTAATACCTTTCCCCCCTACATTGCAGGTTATGCTTTGTTCCTCCATCACAGTTGTCATTTATGAACATTTATTCAAAGCGTGCAATGGTTCCAGGTTCTATTATTATTGATGGTATGACTGGAACCTTTAACTTTTACAGATAGCTCATGTGCTTCAGTTTGTTTTGTTGAAGACTTTGAACTTCCCTTGGCAATAAAAACCTCTATAGCAATCCATTTGGTTTACTTTTTCATCTCTGATGATATGATTGACTTGATTGGTTCTCCAGTTCATTCTTGAATTTCTTACAATGCTCTAAAGGCAAGTCAATAACAAGTCTAGTATTTAGCATTCTTCTATGGCCTCACCCCTCCTTGGTTTATCATCATGTTTTCTAATTCCCTCTCTTGATGCAACTGGTTAGCTATTTTTTCTGGTGTTCTCAGCTCCCCTTGGCTGACATGGCTGATGGCCACTCTGCAAAAGAGTAAATTCAATGAATGGATCATACTCTATGATCTGCTTAAACGAAGAGTATTTACAATACTGATTTTCTATTTCTGACCCACATGCCCAGACTGTTATCTAACCCCTTTCTCTTCCTATGCAAAATATGTTGTTTCCAGATGGTCTGGGCTCCTTCACAAATCAATCCACACTTCCACTTCTATCGAGTCTACATTGGAGAACCAAAATATCCACCAAGTACTGATAAACATTAGCTTGGAGTTCTCATGCGATTGAATCTGGTCAATCCAGAGTGAAAGGAACAATCAGGGACTTCCAATAGAAATCTTGAAACTTTGATTTTGTATTTAATTTGTTAGCCTCTATTTGTTGACCTGTGTTTGATGACTGTAAGTTTCTATAATTTACATGTCCTCTTATTTCTGTTCCTTCCTCTCCTCATTTGCTGTAACAAGATAGTTGCACATATAAAATGGGTATAGAAAATTGAAATACCAAGATAATTACACATAATAATGTTCATTAATATGCTAATGATAAAATCTTGGTGTTACCTCTTCAATTCTACTTATCATTTTAGTTGGTTCAAACTCCATGTGTGAGGAAAGGAAGAGGTGGGACACATAGTCGGTATCACATTAAGAATTTTGTCTGAATTGATCAATGTGAATGTGAAAGTTAACTAGGTTTTCTAGAACCTTTTCAATAAGCTGACTGGTAGTGTTTGCAACTAAAAGCTCTAGAATTTATACTTACCTATCTGCTTCCTTTTAAGGTGGCTCTGGCTATTGCAAGTATGGTTGGAGCAAGTCTTGTTCTCCATCTGGACGTTGTGCTACATTCTTAGTAAGTATTTATATTCATGACAACAGTTGCCAGCAAGTAAAATATATAATGACATGTTATCTTTAGTGAAGTAAACAATGTCTTTGTTTTATTTGGAAAAATAAATAAATGCACATTTTCTTTTGTGTATTTCTTAGTGTTTATGAAGGGGAGCTTGACGCAACGGTAAAGTTGTTGCTTTGTGACCAAAAGGTCACGGGTTTGAATCTTGGAAACAGCCTCTTGCAAAAAAGCAGGGTAAGGCTGCGTACAATGGATCCTTCCCCGGGACCCCGCATAGCAGGAGCTTCGTGCACCGGGTTGTTTTTTTTTAAATTTTTTTTATTTCTTAGTGTTTATAGTTTTCTTTTATACTGTAGGAATTTGGCAATCTGGAGTCTCCAATGCATGCAAGATTTCACTATTTTTTTACCACAATATTTAGCAGGTGTCCACCTTTCACTTACTATTTATCACCTGTATCTTTGTTCTTCAGATATTGAGCTGCAGGCTAAAGTTAATTATTATAAAATATTGTTCTAGAATAAATTGAAGGGGAGCCTTGACACAATAGTCAAGTTGTTGCTTTGTGACAAAAAAGTCACGAGTTCGAATCCTGGAAACAGCCTCTTGCAAAAAGCAGGGTAAGGCTGCGCACAATGGATCATGTAGTAGTGGAAAGTGTTATATAGAGTATAATTCATTGACTGGCTAGCCAGTTTCCTTGTGGTTTCTAGGCTTTCATCTTTGTATTGCAATTATGGGGATGTAGCATAGCTTCAAAACAGTGAACTTGAGTATTGAATTCATTAGCTATGTATAGTTCTGTAATTTCCACTGCTTGTAAATGTTTTTATTGTACTGCAGAATGCAAGTGAAGACATCATCCCAACCAGTTGTTGTCTCCCTTCCTATATGCTATGTTGATGGTCAGCGCATCTGCACGAGTTAATGAAAGAAAGAATGTTTTATTTCATATTGGGTGGTGTTTGTGCTTTGATCAAAATTTCTGATTTTTTTTTTGATGGAGTTGCCTTCTTAGCCTTATACAACTAACTTTTGATAATTTCATTCCCAGATATTTATCATGTTCTAATTGCTTCAAATTGATGAACAATTTAATTTTAAAACATGCTTGTTGCAACTAGTAGTTATATCATCACAATAAGCTGTGTCTCTTCCAGCTATTATTAGGGATATATATGAATCTTATCTGTCAATTGACATCCAACTAAGTGAATATCACTGATAATGTTCTAATTAATTAAATTACGTTTTATTGCATTAACCAATAGTTTGGTCTACGTCTACTCCTTATCTTCTAGTAGTTGCAACTCTTCTAGCAGTAAAATTTATTGATCATCTTAAACATCATCTCAACCTATGAGTTATACCTAATTGTTCTCAAATATTAGGATTTTTTTAATCTAATTTTTGTTGGTAAACTCCTCACATCCATCTTAGTATTCTCAGCTAGATTAATTTTTTTTTTTACATGTTTCTTAACAATCCAACAATTTTGATCCCTAGAGTATTACTGGTCGTACTGTAGTCTTATTGACAAATAACACAATATTATTTACAAATAACACACAACAAGGAATTTTATCTTGAGTACGATTGGTTAGTTCATTTAGTATCAATGTGAAAAAGATAAGCTTGGTGTTACCTTAGTGCATACCTACAACTATAGGACAACGTCAGGTCCATTGGCTACCTGACAGCATCAGTATGGCCTAATTGATTTAACATTGATTTGCTTCATTGGTTGTGTAACTCAAAATTATTTTCTTTGATCTACTCCGTCTTTCCATGTTTGTATGATAGGAATTAGGTGAGAAGTTGCTTTATTTGCATGCTTGGTGATTGTCAAAATATTTGCAGTTAATAGTTTTGCTAACTTTTGGTTTGTTCTGTTCAGATACTGAATCCGCTAGGGCATCTAGAAAGCAATTAAAAGAAGCAATCTACTCGGTTCTTTTTGAGATGAATGTTCCTGCTGTTTGTGCAATTGATCAGGTGTGAATTTTATTCTTTTGTTGGTTGATTATCTGAGCTTAACTTTGGCATGTACTTTGACCTGAACTTGATAACATATGGCTAATATATCAAAATTTTTCTACCATGTTTGTTCTTCTCTTGGTTTACAATACATGTATATAATTTAGTTTGTTCATCAATAAATTTGGTGTACCTTGGAAATCTTTTGGCTCAGTATGTTCTTGTTCGACACCTTCATATGTACAATTTGTGGCTTGTTGGCCTCTAAAAAGATGATACTTTTTTATGTAGGTGATGGACATTTTTCTTTGCTAAACTCAATCCTTCTCTTTGATTGTTATCTATTTGACGTTTTGCTTTTCAACTCAGTGTTCCTCTTTTATGTTAATCCTCTAAGAGGAGCTATTGCCTGTAATTTTAGAGCTTAGCCATTATGTGCCTGTATATGTATTCTTAAATGGTTTCATTTGAATGGAATGCTTATTAATCTTGATTCTCAGTCGAGAATACGACTGTATCTTGTTATCTAGTATTTAATTTTTCAGGCAGTGTTGGCTTTATTTGCTGCAAGACGAACTTCTGGAATTGTTGTCAACATTGGCTTCCATGTTACTTCAGTAGTCCCAAGTAAGTTCTGCTTGTGTTGTCGGTATATGTTTATCAGTTTCTCTTTAAAGTCAGTCTGAATTCGCTTTCTAGATAAATTGCACATCTCAGATATTTGTCATAGCATTTGGACCCATAGCATGATATATTCTTGAAAAAGGAGTGATCAAGTACACATTCATATTAGAAATCTGTGGTATTTGAATATTACTACCTTGTAACTTGTGATACTTCTGTAACACAACTCATTTTAGGCTTGCACAAGTGGTAGATGTGAATCTCTTTGAAGAATCTCAAGGAAAATTAGGAAAACATATTTTTTCTTTGTAAAATGTTAAAGCTTGCTAATGATTACCATTTGGATATTAATTATGTCCAGTAACTTCATTGCACTGTGTGAAAGGTTAATGCCACTTATTAAGACTCATGCCAGCATGTGGTTGTCATATTCAAGTTGGTCCCCATCCCCATATGAGTGAAGGTTCAGAAGTGAGAAAACAGAAAGGACTAAAATACCACCAAGAACTTTATCAGAGTCATGACGGAGGCCAACTGTTGCGGAGGATTCATACAGTACAGAATTCATCCAATCCGAACTCAGAAAGATAACCATTAAATCTCCTTCCAAGAGGTGCCTATAGCTCCAATGAAATTATACTTTACCCATGAATGAGAACAGCTGCAGTTGCTCTTTATCCAGTGAAAGGTCTTGTTTCGTCTCCCGAATCTGAGTGGTTCGTAATTGACATGGTCGCTCTCATTTTTTTTGGTGTTCATACACATGGTTGATCATATTGGGTGATGATATATTCTATCATATTATTAGACCTATTTCATATAGTTATATTTAATATGGACTTATGTTGGACAATTGTCATGTTGAAAGAGGTTCCTCGTGTCTCCATATAGTTTTCTAACATACAGGTTTTTATTTTCACAGTTTTCGAAGGTATTGTTAGGCATGATATCGGCATTGAAATAGTGGGACAAGGTGCTCTAAAGCTCACTGCATTTCTCAGAGAATTAATGCAGCAAAGAAACATAAATTTTGAGTCTCTATACACTGTTAGAACCATCAAGGAGGTACGAATCTCTATTATCAGATCATTTAATGTTTTCTTCCTCATAGTTTACTGGATCAATTGTAGTTTTAGCAAATTATTGACGCAAACATTCTTCAAATAATTCTATTTTTTCAGCTATTAAGGAATAGGATACATATTAAGATCCATCATGTGTGTAAAATATTTTAGATATATGCCAATCTTACAGTTCATGTTTGCCTAATTATATGTGCTCTGAAATGATTTATTATGCCCAGAAACTGTGCTACGTGGCTGCTGACTATGAGGCAGAGCTACAAAAAGATACTGAAGCTTCATGTGAGGTTGTTGGTGAGGGTTGGTTCACTCTATCAAAAGAGCGGTTTAAGACTGGGGAAATCCTTTTCCAACCACTTATTGGTGGGCTGTAAGTTTTTCGTTTTCATCATCTTTTAATGTGACAAATTAAATATGCGGTTATTGTTCTTACTGAAAGTTCTGGCAACTTGAATCAGAGAATTGTACGAAGACAATTGTGTCACATTAGGAAGCCTATCCATTTATAGCTTTACACTACATTGAAAAAGAAAAGGAATAAAGCATGAATTTTAATTGGAAACAAGTTATGGACCTAGAATTGCAGGATTGAAGTGCCGTTATAAGCTCAATGTAGATTAATTTTACAATTAACACATGTTTGTTTCAATCAAAATCAAAAACAAAAACAAAAATTTGACAATGTTGCTGGAGTTTTTTTTTCTTTCCCTACCTTCTATTGGTTTCATGTTATTTTCATTTTTCTTTTCATATCAAAAGCAAGTAAGACCAAAAAGTACTATTAGTCACACAACTATGTGCTCTCTTATGACTACAGGCGCACACTGGGTTTGCATCGAGCTGTGGCTCTCTGCATGGATCATTGCGTGGCTGCTGAAGCCACCCCTGATAATAGATGGTTTAAAACTGTGGTTTTGGCGGGTGGAACTTCTTGTTTACCTGGACTGTCAGGTATTCTCGTCCAGATTTCATGCTAATTCTTGTCTCTCTCTTTTTTCTTGTTTCTTTCAATTATGTGTAGTACAACAGAGACAAAACGAATGAAAATATGTCTAGACGCTATAAACAAGTTTAAGGGCGGGCAATAATTTTTTGTAGTTAGAAGAGTGAAAATGGTTAGAGTAGATGTAAAGGTAGAGGGAGACCAAGAACAAGAAAAAGTCACTTCTGGCTTTGTGGCTATGTTTTCTATAGGTGGAGAAGAGTGAAGTAGGGAGGGCTTGGTCTCCTCCAGCTTTATTTTGTGCAAAGAGAGTGGTGAATAGATGTCGATAGAAAGATAATTAATAGACCAAAGTGCACTTAGTTCAGGAGTGTTATTAGGTCATTAAAGAGAGAACAAGGGTATACAACTCACTTTACCTTCTTTTTTTTCCCTTCTTCCTGTCTTTCCATGTCAACCTACCTCTGCCTCTCGTTTTACGAGTTCTGTGCATCAAAATGGTGCCACTTTCTGCTAGGTAAACACCCAAAGGAGGATCCCTTTGCTCCTCTCATCTCCCTAAATTGACCCAGAGTTAATTTAATGAAATTGATTTAATTGATTAATGACATCTGATCTCATGTTTCATAGAGCTCCATGGCTGGACAACATTCACATATTAAATAGTTAGAGCATATCTACTTGATGATTTATGCATCTAATAACCTTAAATTCTTCTCGTCTCATGAAATGAATAATCTCAGAGAGACTTGAGAAAGAACTGTGCAAGATTCTCCCTGCCTCAATGTCTAATGGTATAGAGGTTATTCCTCCTCCATGTGGTGCTGATTCTGCCTGGCACGGTGCAAAGATCGTCAGCAGTGTAAGTTACATTAAGCATCTCTCTCTTTCTATTGCAATTTTAATTTTCTATTTTTTTAGGAGACTAAGAACATAGTGCTATTTGTTTAGGACAACCTCTCGTCACAAGGTGGTAGCATATTGTTGAGATTATACAATCTAGATCTAATATTAATTGAACTTACCTAAAATATTATGCAACATAAAAAAATATTAAATTGCGCTGTTGATGTTGTGTCGTGATATTGAGTTTTATCCGATATTGACAATCCTCTTGTAGCTTAAGCCATTGCACTAAGCTCCTTTCTACTAATTTATCGACTCAAGTGTGTTGCACTGCTTCGATGCAGATGAGCACCTTCATGGATTCATGGTGTATTACGAAGAAACAATATCGGCAGATGATGCGACGCAACATGATATGGTGATACTTTTATTTTTGTTTTCACTTATTAAAATATAGGTGTTTTTTTTATATATTACCGGGGCAGTGCTTAGATGCCCCTCGTTGATGCAGCACGGTGGAGCAAATGCCGCTCGACTTCTTCATGATGTTTTAATATCTGATCCTTTGAATATTGTTATCGCTCAAGGGATGGCCAAGTATAAAACGCCCTACCAATCAGGAAAATCTGTCATTTTCTTGTAAATAAATAAATCAACAATGTAGCCATGTAGGGTGGTTATGAACTATAAATTTGCATAGTCGCGAAAAAAAAATGATTAGCTTTTTTCGATTGTTCCTTTTTAAACTATATGGATTTTTTTTTTCATTTGCCTTTGAATATTTTTACTTTTTTTTCCAAAATACTTTAATAATGTTTTATGGATTATAGATTTTTTTAATCTTGTTCTTTTATTGGATTAAATAATTGTTAGTGAAATTATATTTTGATAAATACTCAAATTCAAATTTTAGTGTAGAAATATTTCATTATATAATAGTAATAATAAGAAATCTTGTTTATTATATATAAAAAATATATATATTTGATGCTCATAAAATGGTACTGAGTATATATATATATATATATATATATATATATATATATATATATATGTGATGTAGTGATAGAAGGAGGTTTATTTAGTATGGGGTCAATTGTCAGGATGAAGATCAAAGCCAAGATCATCAACGTCCGAGTATCAGAGCGGAATAGAGGATAAATGCAATGGCCAGTTGGGACATGTAGGGTTCGATTGGTAGAGGGTAAGTTTGAGCGGATAATCCTTTCGACTCGGAAGAATACCATAGTCAGACGTTAAAGTCATTATCGAGACGATGAGGGAGACTGGATCAATTTGTCCGAATGGAAGAATGCAGCTTACTACACAGACACTGCACGGAATGACAACTGAAGTTGAAAGAGCAGGGGACTCTCGGTGAGTGGTTACTCGCTTGACCAAGTAGCGGGACCTGATTGTGGGTAGAGCGCAGTCCTGGCCGAGTGGCTGATTCGCTCGGCCAAGCAGCAGGACGGTGGTCCTCATGGCATCCTTTCATAGAAAATCAGGAAAATTAGAAAGAAAGAATGAAGTAATCAAACTAAAACCAAGGGAGGGGTCTCTGGTGTTGGTCCTCCGACGCTCAAGTCAAAATTAGGACGAGAGAATGAAGTAATCAAGAAAATAGAAAATCTTGCCTTCTTCATACCCGACGTCCCTTTTTATACCTTTTTTCTGTGATAGTTCATCGATCCTTATTTAATAATATTAATTGCCAGAGGAAGGCTTATTTGTCTTGACTTCTGTACATTAATGATAAATGTAGTGTTCTTCTTTGCCTTGATTTCTTTGTATTTAATGATACATGGCAGGTTCCCTTTTGTTTTCTCGTCTCTTCTTGTATAGCACCATTCCTTGCGCCGGACGGGTGGTCGAGCGGATCGTTTCACTATCAAACGACACATGATGCCTCGACCAATCGAGTGATGTCCGCTCGGCCACTCCTTTGTCGACCAGGATAATTGTGAGTCCAGCGTTGATCGCCTTGACTTTAATCGATACCGTGTCAATTGGCCCATGGCAGGTGGGCTCTCCCTTATCACCGCATCACTCTCAATTATGAATTTCTCCTTTTTGAATACCTTCCGGAGACAGAGAAGTTTCGTACAACGTTATTCTTACAAGAACATAACAATAAAAGCAAATATAAATACAAATGAAAACGAAAACGACTTCACAATGAAGAACTTGCTTTGAATGCTTTCTTATTGTTTTGAATAACCTCTTGTTGACCAGAAATGCATCAACACTACGCCTCAAAATCTTCAAGAATTCACACCTTCAAATTTTTATGAAACCCTCTTATACATTCGGACTAATTTCCACCAACCAATAGATTGATAGACTTCACCAGTCGATTGTCAGCTGGATCCGACTGTTTAAACTTGTAGAGTAATTATTTTTTACCTTACCAATTGATTGGTGAGACTCACCAATCGATTGGTGAGACTCACCAATCGATTGGTGAGACTCACCAATCGATTGGTTACTTCTAGTCCATCTGGCCAATTGATTTTGTAGCATTCCATTCTCTACTACACTGCTACTAATTGATTGCACTAAAACCTAACGATTACACCAATCAACTGCACCAGTCAATTAGCAACAATTCAACCAACCATCCTTGTTTCTCACCTCAAACCCCGAATTTGGGGTTTAGGATAAGCAATCAATTGCTACTTCTTGACAAATGATTGTTGCCTCTATTTTAGCCTTTTTAAGACTAAACTTTTGCCTCACCTAGTATTTGATTGACTTTAACTTAGTAGCACTTCTTTTGATTAATATCTGGTCATCCTTGACCCATTGAGATTTTTTGTTGCTAACATCTGATCAATCTTAACATGTTGGGACTTTGTCATTGCCTAGTATTTAGTTGACCTCAACCTACCATAACTTTTTTCATCTCACACCAAGTGTCTTATTAACATTGACTGACTTGAATTTCAGATCTCATGCTAAGTGTCTGACCCTTCATGACTCACTTGATCTTTTCTTTTGCCAACTCCCTGTTAGACTTTCGATAACCATATCTAGTCAACTATGACCCACTTGTATTTTTCTTTCACATGGCAAGTGTTCGATCAATCTTCAATCACCAAGTGTTCCGTCAACCTTGACCCACTTGAACTTTTCTCTTCTTGTCAAGTATCCGATCAACTTGACCTATTTGACTTGTTACTCAAACACACATCATTTGCTTAACCATGCTTATCAGGTATCTAGTCAATCTTGACCTACTTGATGTTACTCAACAAACTATATTACTCAAACATCGAAACTATTAGACTCAAATTAACTCGAGTTTGGTTAACTTTGACCCAAGATCAATTGCACTAACAAACTCTCAGTGGATTGTTTACTATTGACTTGGACCACATTAGCATTGGATCGAGTTGCACGTGAGAGGGGGATGAATCACGTGGTTTTGAAAAAAATTATCTTTTCGTGTTAAAACTAAAAGCAAAGTACACAGCGGAGAAAGAAAGTTAGAAAGAGAAATAAAAAAACAAGCAAATAACAACGCAAACACAGTCAGTTTACTTGATTCAGAGCTTGCGATGACTCCTACTCCAAGACCTAGGCCTCATGGACCTATCGATGGATAATTTACTTAAATACCTTTTTCGGTACCTTCAGAAAAGGGAATTAAGTACACGAAAGACGGAACAAGTGCAACACCCTATACTTGTCCTTTTGCAAGTAGTAAAGTGCACAAATTATCAATTCGTTACCCAACACCTTCGAAGATTGTCAGCTTAGGCTTGGTGTCGGTTGACTCCTTGGTAGTAGTCGGGCGCAGCAGCGTCGTAGCAGAGTCACAACAGGAAGCCGTAGTAATCAGAACCTCAAATGGGCACGTAGAATCTTGTATTGATGTTGTTCTTTGAAGCTTGGTTGAGTCCCCCTTATAAAGGGTGTAGAAGGCGCCTTCTATAGCCATTGAAGACGCCTTCAATGTGAAAAATTCTATCCCGACTTCGCTGCGCCTTATCTACGACGAGGTCCAAAATTTATCTCTTGGAAGGTGCTTTCCATGCACTGAAGACGCCTTCCATGAACAGTGTCAAGCCGCCTTCCACTGCTTGATGGCACCTTTCCATCCCCTGTAAGGCGCTTAAGTACTGCTCACCCGAGACTTTTGGTGTTTTTCTTGCCTTGCAAAGCGTGTTAGTCCAATACACCAAATAATAACTTGCAAGACAAGTGTTAGCACAATAATATTGAGTAGTAATTAGACCCTGTCTCCTCTAAGACCAGGATCTAGTTGATGTCTCAGTGTGGGGATTTGAAATGGACCTAAACTGAACTGACGCCTATTGTCTCTCATCTAGGATGCGTCCTCATTGAGTCACTCTTCTCGAGTGACTTACCTTTACTTACCAACTTGTAGTCGGTTGATTAGCCTCTTGATCCACCAGGTTTTCATGTAAGTTGTCAGGTCTGCAGACCCAACTGGACTTCTGTCGGCTGTCAAGTCCCGCGAACCCAACCCGACTTTCTGTCAGATCTTAGGTTCGCCCGTTGACCTATCTGAACTTTACACCAACTATCCGATCTCGCAGACCTAGCTGGATTTCAGCCTGATGTCAGGTCCTTCAGACTCATCAACTCTTGTACACTTGGTAAAGAGGTTAGACAAACACATCTAACTTTAATCTATTTGTCTACATCAAAACCTGATTATTAGTACAATCTGCACCAACAATTAGCTGCTATTGGATATGTCTTCTTCAATTGGTTTAGGTTCGTAGTGGATTGGGTGTATTTGCTGAGTGGAGATGAGATGATTAAATTCTGACAAACCAACTCTTTACCTACCTAATCAAGTACTTTGCTTTCTGACTGAAATAGACCAACAAGAGGTTAGAAGGGGGATAAGGTGCATCTTGGTGTTACCCCTCCAACGTTCATGTCAGATTGGAAAAGATAAGGGAGAAAAGGAATGAAGACCTTAGTAGAAACAATAATTTTACTGTCAACTAAGCTTACCAATCTTGAGCCTACCTTTCTAGTTGACGTCATCACCTTATATAGAGAAAAGGAGAAGAAGAAGTACTGTTTCCCTTGTACCAACATCCCGTTCTTCATGTGGCCTTTTATTCCAAGCGGCCGTGTAATTTCAGCGTTTACAATTGTAACTAATGCCTCCTTTTCCTCATTCGTAACTGATGTCTCATTTATTGCATCTGTAACTGTCATCCATTGATATCACCAACCTTGATGTTTGCTCTGTAACTGACACCTTCATGCTTCTTTGCAAACAAAACATTGTAGACAGTGTAGCTACAATGTTCGGGACCATCACCCACTTGGGCTAGGGAGCTTGGGCATTTGGGAATGCTAAGTGCTTCGAAGCGTCAACCCACTCAATTGGGCATTCGGGAACGTTACATGTAACGCACTCGGGCTCGGGAATGCTACAATGTCGTGATATTACTATGCTCGGGTGCTATGGTGCTCGGGATGTTATTGTGCTCGTGTGTTATGGTGCTTAGGATGTTAATGTGCTCGGGCGCTATGGTGCTCTAGATCATCCCCATTTGGCTCGAGCACTCGGGAGCACCACTCAGTCTCGGATGTCACCCACTCGAGCTCGGGAATGCTACAATACTCGGGAGCTAGAGTAGCATCATCCACTCGAGCTTAATACCACAGGTATTAGATGATCGGAATTCTAATTGACCAAAGTTAAGGAATTTCCTGCATAGACCCTATTAATTGAGTCAAGAGCTTGCTACTTGGACCTTACTTACCTCTCATCAATATGTTATAACAATTTTAATCAAAATTGCTAATCCATTACTGGAATATAAGTATTTTAAGATGAAAAATAGAATGGATAATCTTTTGATATTTTTCCAAAAAAAAAAAAAAAGACATTCTTTGGACGATAATAAAAATAAATGATTTTCTTTTAATTTTTGTCCATAATTTTATTCATTCAGATATTCAGTATAGATGAAATAAAAAACTCAACTCTTTGCTAGAAGTAGAAAAAAAACAAAACATGTTTTTTTTATTCAAAGCATGCATTTACAATAAGATATCCTAAATGAAGGTGGTTAAAGGAAAGAAGTTTGGAAAAAGGTGTGGAAGAACATCAGAATTTTGTTTAATTTTTTTTTTTTTTTGAAAGGCCGAGATGCTCGTTGCAAAACTTAATAGAGCAAATCATATCTGCTGAAGGATGACATGGATTTGCTGGAAGAATATTAGAACATGGAGAGAAGGTTTGAGATTTAGGTGGCGTTTGATTTAGAGGTTTAGGAATGGGGGAATAAATTTATTTTTAAACCTTATGTTTGACTGATGGAATGAAATCAAGATTTTGGAATGAAATAAAAAAACTTGGATATGGATAAAATCCACCTCCTCCCTTGGATTTCGATGGAATAGGAATGAGAATTAAGTTTTGGACGAAAATACCCTTAGTACATTTGTTCAATTTTTCTTTCATTGCACTCTCTCTCCTTGTTCTCTCTCATCATTTTACCATCACACTTTCTCTCTCAACATACTTTCTCTCTCCTCATTTTCTCTCATCACACATTCTTTACAATTTTGTCTCTGTATTCTCTCTCATCACACTCTCTCTCACATCATTTTCTCTCTCTTCATTCTTTCCTCATTTTCATAAATTTTTGCTCTCTCTGTTGGAGTTGTTTGGAAAGCAGTGCTTTGCTGTATCAGAGGAAGGGTTTTGCGGAACTGCTGAGACACAGCGAGATGTTTCTGGAAATAAGGAACAAGGAATTTGAAGACGAAATTTTGGGTAACTACCGACCCTTTTATTTCTCTTGAAATTCTTTTTTTTTTTTTTCTATCTCAACATTTAGACAATGGTTCTCCTTATATAGTGTCCTAGAGAAGTCATATTACTGCTAGGTCATTAACTTCACCCCACTACCTAATCATTAACATCACCCACTAACTATTCATTAACTTCACCCACTGACTCACCATTAACTTCACCCACTGACTCACACTTAATAAGATTACAAATTAATGTCATTTATTCTAGACATTTTAACATCCCCTCTTAATTTGTAATCTTCAGAAACTTCTTGAATAACTCGTGCTTATCGAAATTCACGGCTTTTGTTAGAACATTAGCGGGCTGATCCTGTGTGTGAATAAACTCCATACTTATCTCCATCTTCATCACCATTTCTCTGATAAAGTGGTGGCGTAACTCAATATGCTTTGACCTTGCATGAAACACGGGGTTCTTCGTCATAGCAATGGCTGACTGATTATCACAACATACCGTTGTTGGATGAGCAACCTTCTACTGTAACTCCAACAATAACCTTCTTAACCATACTGCTTCACGAATTGCTTCATTTGCTGCAATGTATTCTGCTTCAGCTGATGATAACGCTACAGTAGCTTGCTTCTTCGAACTCCAGGAGATGGGTTTTGTTCCAAGACAGAAAAGATATCCTGACGTACTTCTTCGATCATCAACACTTCCTGCCCAGTCACTATCAACATATCCAACAAGGTTGTTGTCTTCTTCTTTTGTGTACTTTAAACCAACATTCTTCGTTCCTTGAAGATAACGTAAGACACGCTTCGCTGCTACAAAATGAGTCTTGGTGGGATTGTTCATGAATCTTGACAGCATACTTACACTTTGAACGATATCTACCCTTGTGTGGGTTAGGTAGATCAACGAACCAACTAGACTTCTATATATCTTCGAATCAAACATTTCAGCACCATCATCCTGCTGCAGCTTCTCATTAAGTGCCATAGGAGTTGCTACAGCTTTGGCGTTCTCCATGCGAAATTTCTTCAATATGTTAGCAACGTACTTCTCTTGAGAAATAATGATCTCTCCTTTGCTCTGCTTCACCTGCAAACCTAGAAAATACTTCATTAATCCAAGATCCGTCATCTCGAATTCATCCATCATTGCCTTTTTGAACTTCTCCAGTAACAACTTGCTGGTGCTCGTGTAGATGAGATCATCCACATAGAGGCAGGCTACTAGAAAATCAGCATCGCGCTTCTGCATATAGAGAGATGGTTCTACCAAACTTCTTTCAAATCCATTCTTCTGCAAGTAGGAATCTATCCTGAAATTCCATGCTCTCGGTGCTTGTTTCAGTCCATAGAGAGCTTTGTGAAGTCGATACACTTTGTCTTCTTGTCCTTTAACAACGAACCCTTGCAGTTGTTGAGCATACACTTCCTCTTCTAGTACTCCATTAAGAAAGGCGGACTTCACATCAAGTTGGAACACTTCAAGCTCCATTTGTGCGGCAAGTGCTAGCACACTTCTAATAGTCTCCATTCTAGCTACAGGGGCGAACGTCTCAGTAAAATCAACTCCGGGCTGTTGTGAGTAACCCTTTGCTATGAGACGAGCTTTGTGCTTCTGTACGCTTCCATCTTCATTGAACTTTGTTTTGAACACCCATTTCAAGCTAATTGCTTCTTTTCCTTTGGGAAGGTCTACTAGGGACCAAGTATCATTCTTCTCAATACTAAACATCTCTTCTTTCATTGCATTTCTCCATTTTTCTTCTTTTGCGGCCTCTTCGAAATTCTGCGGCTCAAACGTAGCAAGTGCAAAGTTAGCTTGCTCGTAAACTTCTGTTAATAAACGATACCTCCTTGGTGTCATATCATCAGCATAATCTTCATTCTCGAAATTTACTCTTGAGGATCTAGCTACTGATGTATCAGTTAGATTTGAGGAAGGCACGACTGCTGGTGCTTCTGGATAAGAAAACATTGGCTGAGTCTGAGAAGACTCGTTCTCCCACTTCCACGCTGCATTCTCATCGAAAATAACATCTCTAGAGATCACAAGATTGTTAGTCTTTGGGTCAAACAACCGATAACCTTTAGATTCTTCACTATAACCAATAAAGATTAGCTTCTCACTCTTCTCATCAAACTTCTCCTTCTTCTTCGTCAAGAGAGCATATGCTACACATCCAAATACCTTCAAGTGATCAACCACGGGTTTCCTCTTATGCCATGCTTCATAAGGCGTCTTGTTTTGAACGACTTTCGTCGGTGATCGATTGAGGATGTAAGCTGTTGTATTCACAGCTTCAGCCCACAATGAATTCGGAAGACGCTTGCCTTTGAGCATACTTCGTGCCATCTCAACAATAGTCCTGTTCTTTCTCTCAGCAACACCATTCTGCTGAGGTGAGTACTTCACAGTAAGCTGTCGCTGTATGCCTTGCTGCTTGCAATAATCTAGAAACGGCTTGTAAATGAATTCTCCTCCACGATCTGTCCTCAAAGTCTTTATTTGATATCCACTTTGCTTCTCTACATTGGCTTTGAAACTCAAGAAAGTAGTGAAAGCCTCTGATTTCTTTTCAAGAAAGTATACTCATATCATACGAGTGTAATCATCGACAAATAAGAGAAAGTATCTCCTGTTACCGATCGTTGGAGTTTGGGTTGGACCACAGATGTCAGCATGCACCAACTCAAGAGGGGCTTTAGCTCTCCAAGAGGTATTAGGAAAAGAAAGACGATGTTGTTTTCCATACACACATCCTTCACATGTTGCCGTTGGTTGGATTTTTGGAAGACCTATGGCCATATTCCTCTCTCTTAACAACGTTAGGCCCCTGTGATTCAAGTGTCCATATCGCAGATGCCATAACTGAGCTTCATCAATAACTTCACTCTTCAATGCTACATTTAAGGATGAATTCATCTTCAGTGGAAACAAGTTATTCGCCGTCATCTTCACTACAGAGATCCTCTTCTCATTTTTGTCAATGATCTCACATTGACCATCAGCAAAGGTAACCTTATAACCTCTTTTTATCATTTGTCCCACGCTCAAAAGATTCTGAGCAATGTTTGGAGAATAAAACACATCATTAATCCGCTTTTCTTCACCATTTGCTGCTCTTACAGCAATGATTCCCTTTCCTTCAATCTTGATCTTTTTGCTATCTCCAAGCTCTAACAGCGAGTTGTAGCTGTTGTCGATCTCCACAAAGTTTTCCTTATTTCTTGTCACATGATTGCTACAACCACTATCCAAAAACCACACTTCATTCATATCTTGTATTGCATTGAAACAAGAATAAAATGCTTGCTTCGATTCTTCTTCTTTTTTCGAAAAATTTACCGAATTTTGAGAAACATGTTGCTACAGTTGCTTGTCTTTAAAATAACAATCTCGTTCTGCATGATTTGGAAATTGGCATCTCTTGCACCTGAAATAACAATCTTTTGACTCATGTCCAGCTTTTCTACAAATATAGCAACTACCTTCTGAATTTCCAGATCTACTCGAGGAATGGTCTTCTCTACTGCGGAACTGGCTTGTTGCACGCCCTCTGCCTCTTCCTCGAGAACGGCTTCTACGTCCACGTCCATAATACTCTCTGCTGTTGTTCATAGTACGTTCCTTCTGTTCTGACTTCTTTTCTGAAATATTTAACTTCATTTGAAAAGCTTGTTCAACAGGAGTTGAGTACTTACTTACTCGTCTTTCGTGAGCTTCAAGTGAACCCATTAGCTCATACACAGAAATTTCTCCCAGATTCTTCGTTTCCTCAATCACAGCAACAACGTGCTCAAATTTCTGCGACAGGCTTCTCAACACTTTCTCCACAACCTTCTTGTCGGGAACTTCATCACCGCAACATTTGATTTGATTCATGATTTCAACAACTTTCGAGAAGAAATCTTTTACCGTTTCTGACTCCTTCATGGCCAAGTTGTCAAAATCCCTCCACAAGCCTTGAAGCTTGATGGAAATCACTTTCTCCGAACCTTGAAATTCTTTCTTTAATACGCTCCATGCTTCTTTCGCCTTCTTGAGACCATAAAGTCTCGGATAAATGGTCTTACTTACGGATTGTTGTAAGATCCGTAATGCCATCGCATTCTTCATCACATTTTCTTTAACCTTCTTTTCTTGTTCTCCAGCATCTTCTTCCTCATTTAACGAGTCGTCATTTTCTTCAAAGCCTTTATCAACGATTCTCCAAAGATCTTGTGAGAGAAAGATAGTTTCTATTTGCGAACTCCAATAATCATAGTGCTCTCCATCAAAGATCGGGATTTGGTTGGGTGAATAGGAAAAGAGCACGCTGCTGGATGACGTAGCCTTGATCTGCTGGGTTCTGATACCATAAATTTGTTGGAGTTGTTTGGAAAGCAGTACTTTGCTGTATCACAGGAAGGGTTTTGCGGAACTGCTGAGACACAGCGAGATGTTTCTGGAAATAAGGAACAAGGAATTTGAAGACGAAATTTTGGGTAACTACCAACCCTTTTATTTCTCTTGAAATTCTTTCTTTTTTTTTTCTATCTCAACATTTAGACAATGCTTCTCCTTATATAGTGTCCTAGAGAAGTCATATTACTGCTAGGTCATTAACTTCACCCCACTACCTAATCATTAACATCACCCACTAACTCACCATTAACTTCACCCACTGACTCACACTTAATGAGATTACAAATTAATGTCATTTATTCTAGACATTTTAACACTCTCATCGTACTTTCTCTCTCCTCAATCTTTCTTACCATACTCTCTCTCCACATTTTCTCTCATCATACTTTCTCTCTCTTCATTCTCTTCCATCACAGACTCTCTCCTCATTTTCTCTCATCACACTTTCATTCTCTTCATTTTTTCCCATCACACTTTCTTTCTCATCACATTTTCTCATCATATTTTCTCTCCTCAATATCTCATTTTTTCTCGTCACACTTTCTCTCTCTTTATTTTTTTCTCATCACTCTTTATCTCTCAGCACACTTTTTTTCTCATCATACTTTTTCTCTTCTCAATCTCTCCTATCACACACTCTCTCATCATTTTCTCTTATCACACTTTCCCTCTATTACTTTTTTTTCATCACACTTTCTCTCTCAAGCATTCTCTCTCATCATATGTTTCTCACATTCAACTTTCTCTTTCATCTATTTTTTCTTTTATTTTTCTCTAAGGGTAACAAAGGAATTTAGGTTCATTCCGATTGAAAATATTCAACTAACCAAACATTATTTTGAAGAATGATACCCAAAGTCATATCCATTTTCATTCCACAATACTATGATACTCATTCTGATTTCTAGGAGAGAACTAAACGCCACCTCATTTTGATTCCTAGGAGAGAAAATAAAGGAGCTCAAGAAGTTCCATTGGGGGTGCCCTTAGTTTTTGTCACGCCCCAGAGGAGTATCTGTCCGAAGAAATTTCGGCAGCATCTCCCCTGTACGGCGGACAATCTGAAACTTTTCTACAAGCACTATATACCTCAGCCACATGCGGCTGGAATAATAACAATAAAAGAAAACAAACACCAGCAGTTAATAATAAAGCAGCCCACTCGGCTGTACCAAAACCAAAACACAAAACTGCTAGCCGGCTAGACTTACACAACCAATAACATAAATACAAAATACCACATAACAACGTCAACACTCAAAAAAATAAAACCAGAGTACAGAGCTAAACAAACCGATACATAAAACAAACAAAAACATACGTGAACCGATAAGTCCTCTGATGAGACGTGGGGACCAGCAGACAGGATGCTCCAAGCGACACCATAAATAACCTGGTACCTGAAAAATATAGAGTCCACGGGGGTGAGTTCAACAACTCAGCGAATACCAATAGACATGCCTAGTAAGATATATCTAACAGCAATAAACATGGAATACAGCTTCCTAATCATATATCTAGGAAAGATGCAAAACTGAAAGGTAACTAAGGAAGCTGTACTCACCAGGAACTCCTATCCAAACAAAAGGGTCGTCAAACCGAAAGTGCCCTAAATCCTGTATGCATGTCAAACATATGCATCCAACCAAATGCAGCAAATAAATGCAGCAAACACAATCACAAGAAATAAATGCATCAATGCATATGATGTCAATGATGCGTCCTGGTCACCCCCGACGCCATCCATCTCACACACAAATGGCGAGACCGAGTGGGTAGGGTTATGACAACTCTGCCATCACTGCTCCCGATGAGTGACCGAGTGGACGGGATGTTGTCCTACTCTCCTGTGACCCCAAATCATAAATGGGGAGCTCAATGCTCTCAACTCCCAGTACACGATGACGGAATCCCTGTCGGCTAACACGTTGTGTCACACTACCCATGAGCGGACCAACGTAGCCAAACAAAGTCCCTGCTGCAACACACACTGCCTGAATCGACCACTAACCCATGAGTGGTGGTGTGTGCAGATCCATGTAACTGGCGATGTGCTCAACAACAATGGAGTCGACTATCGCACAACATGCAATCATGATGCATGACACTAAGCATGGCCAAAAACTGATCAACATAACCATATCCATACATACAAAATGGGTACTGTAAAAGCGATGGTCACATACCAAGATCTAGAGTACACAGGTCAGATAGAATATCAATAACCCTATGTCCTGAACATAATAAGTATGGAATATCCTGATCAGCATAGAAAAATCCATATATACATAATATGGGTACCACAGTATCAGTAAGTCAAATCCACGGATCTAGGGTATACAAGTCCTCTAAGGTATAACAACCTAGACCCAAATCATATCCCTCTTCCATAGCATATGTACCAACAATATACACAGATCAAAGAATCAGGGTCTAAACACCCGAATCATATATGATATACAAATAGAGGTACACAAATCTGATATGGCACAAAAACCTAAGTATCAGATAATCTAGATACACATGCCAGAAACAACAATCCAAATCCTAGTCCTAACCTCAGTAAAACATGGTATGTCACTTATTCTAGATACTAAGATACTCATGGTAATACAGTACTCATGGCAATAAATCACATGATGTAAGCACGGATACGTCATAGGCGATAAACCTAACATGCTATGGATATCAAACAGTGACATACCAAAGACAAACATGTTCATTGCTTGTAGTTATAAAATACTATGCATATCCAAAGACAATATCATAAAAGATAAGTCAAGAGGTACCCGCCTCAAATCGAAGGTCCAATCCAGTCCAAATCCGACGTTGAGATGCTCGTCTCGTGTCAACGTCCTGTGATACATGGTGTCCAGTTTTAGCTAATTACATATAATAAATTAGCTAAATCAAATCCTCGAGAAGCTAACATAAATCCAGATCCAATCATAAACTCTAATTGGATCACCTAACTCCTCAATCGATTCTAATTAATCCAAAACTTAAATCCAATTACACATGAATCTAAAACATGATTAACCATGATATAGCATGTATCAAATGCCCTACACCTTACCTTATTTCTCAGCCGCTCCTGTTAATCCACAGGCAAGGAAAATTGCTGTTGGACGAAGTAATTGCTTAATGTCACCAATCCTCTACTCCACCAGAAGCAACTAGCTGTTCCAGAAGCCACCCAACGCCTCCGCTGCCATAATCAGTCCACAGATAAATTCTCAACCCTTTAATATATCCTGATCCCACCAATAGGATCTAAATCTAATAGGACAGAAATAATCAAACCCAAACTCACCAGTTTTGGATGCTCCCCTGCTGGTTCACCGTAGGAGGTGGCTGAAGGAAGACATAATAGGGGAATTAGGGCACGGAAAAGAACACCAAGGCTTGAGTTGCTACTCCTAACCAAAGACCTACTCAAATTTCTGGATTTCCAGCGATCTAGGGCACAGATACGCCGGCAACAAAGCACAGTGAGGTCGGCGTCGTCTGTGGTGGCCGGCATCAACTCACGAAGTGGGAGAGGCTCGGTTGTGCCAGGTGATGTCGACGGTACTCGGCGGCTACGGCACAGGCACTATGGCAGAAGAAAAATGCCGCGAAGAGGAGATCAGAGGCGCCTACAGTCGGGGAGTCAGTGTCAGCGCAAGAAGAGAAGAAAGGAGGCTCGGTCGGCGGTCGCTCGAGCACAGTGGCGTTGCTGGCGGCAGTGAAAACTAGGGCACGACTCGGCGTCGGTGGGCAGAGATCAGGCTCGGAGAAGAGGAGGCAGTGGCTGGCGCTATGGCAGTGAAGTCAGCGTCGCCGGTGTGGGGAAGAAACGGCACAGTGAAGAATCGGGGAAGAAAGGGAAACCGTCGGGTCGGGTGAGGGGTTCGGCGAGGGAAAGGAACGGAGGAAAAGAGAAATAAAGAAAAGAAATAAAAGAAAAATAAAGGAAAAAGTAAACTTTTCCTCACTTAAATGGGTAGCCAAAACAGGCTTTCCCGGAACCAAAATCTTATCCCCGTTAACTCGTCCATACGTGCTCCGAAAAATTCCCGAAAAATTCCAGAAAATTCCCTTATCATTATTCGCCATTTTTCCGGTATTTAACATTCTCCCCCACTAATAAAAATTTGGTCCCCAAATTTCGTTATCTACCATCAACAAATACCAACAACAGGTAACGAGTATAAATGCTGAACGATAAATAAAATCACATATCTCAAATGAAAAATGGGGTATCGAGCTCGGATAGTATCCTCGAGCTCCCAAATAGCCTCCTCGTCCGAATGATGCTGCCATCCGACTTTAACCAGCTGGATAGTCTTGTTCCGCAACTGACGCTCTTTCCGGTCCAAAATCCGTATCGGAATCTCCTCATTTAAAATATCAGGCTGAACTGGAACTGGAATATCAGCCAGCACATGCGTCGGGTCGGGCACATACCTCCGCAACATAGATACGTGGAATACATCGTGAACTCCTGCCAGAGACGGTGGTGGTGCCAACCGGTAAGCTACCGCTCCAATCCTTTCCGAGATCTGGAAAGGTCTAATGTATCACAGAGCTAGCTTTCCTCTGAAGCCAAATTTCTTCACTCCTTCCGTGGGTGAAAACTCACAAAAATACATGGTCACAAATAGAGAAGGCTAGGGATATGCGTCTCCAATCAGCATAACTCTTCTGGCGGTCCTACGCCTCTGACATCCTCCGTCAGACAGTACGGTCCAACTCTGCCTCATGCTGAGCTCTATGAGGTCCCAACATCTGGGCCTCCCCAACCTCCAAAATCCAATACACTAGACCTCAGTAAAACCTCTAGAGTCTGAATGACCCGCTCCGACTGTCCATCTATCTGTAGATGGAAAGTTATACTGAAACAGAGCTGAATGCCCAAGGCCTGCTACAGACTCTGCCAAAAAAAACGAGACGTGAACCGGGGTCTCTATCCGAAATAATACTCAAAGGAACACCATGTAGTCTGATGATCTCTCGGCAGTACAGATCTGCCAATCGATCCAAGGAATCAGTCCTCTGAATCGTTAAGGAATGCACGGATTTGGTTAATCGATCTACGATTACTCAAATCGCGTTATGGCCTCATCGTGTCCTCGGTAAACTCAACACAAAGTCCATGATAATATGTTCCCATTTCCACTCGGGAATAGGAATCCACTGAAGTAAACCAGCTGGTCTCTGATGCTCGGACTTCACCTACTGACAGACAGACATCTCGCCACAAATTCTATGATGTCTTTATTCATACCATTCCACCAATAGGAACACCTCAAATCTTGGTACACACGGGTACCGCCTAGGTGGACAGCAAATTATGAGCGATGAGCCTCTGACAGTAACCCCTATAAGACCGGATGAGACTGAAGTACGCATAATCTGCCTCGGAAGTGTATAACACTCTCCTCGTCTCGTGTGAACTCGGTCTGTTGCCCGGAAGCTATCTGGTTGCAATAAACTGCAAATACCAACAGTCTAGGGCTTCCGGATCCTCGTCCTGATTGACGACTGAGCAACCATGATAACCAGAGTACCCTGCTCTGTCGGTCCCTGCTCCTCAAGGTCTAACTCAGAGAAACCCTGAATCAAGTCCGTGTCTGAAGTCCGGTGGCAAGCCAAAGTCGCTCTAGACTTCCTGCTGAGTGCATCAGCATCCACATTAGTTTTCCCAGGGTGGTAGCTAATTGTACAATCGTAGTCCTTCAGGAACTTCATCCATCTCCTCTGTCGGAGATCAAGTTCCTTCAGAGTGAACAGGTATTTGAGATTTTTATGATCAGTGAGAATCTCAAATATAATACCATATAAATAATATCGTCAAATCTTCAAGGCAAAAATAATGGCGGCCCACGACAAATCATGTACTGGGTAATTCTCCTCATGCTCCTTCAACTGCCGAGAAGTAGGAGACTACCCTATCGTGCTGCATCAGAACAGCGCTCAAACCCTGAATAGATGCGTCGGCGCAGAGGACATATCCGTTCTCTCCATAAGGTAAAACCCAAAAATCGGAGCCGACACTAGTCTCCACTTCAGCTCTTAGGAGCTGGTCTTGTCATCCTCAGTCCAAGTGAACTTCACGCCTTTCTAGGTCAGGCGTGTAAGTAGCATAACTATGCGAAAGAAACCCTCGACGAAAGGTCTGTAATATCCTGGCAGTCCCAAGGACGGATCTCGGCTGCTCCCAACGGTAACAACCTCTATCTCCTGTGGAACCACGGTACACTCCTACTGGTGATCGTGTGTCCCAAACATCATCTCATAAGACAATCCAAATCAGCACTATTGATAATCACATATAGATATTCTCGTCGAATCATCTCTAGATCTATGCAAAGGTGGTGCACGTGACTCACCTCGGATCCGAAATAGATCACCACATCGTCAACAAAGACAATGGAAACCAATCTAAACATCCTAGGAATACCCATATCATCGAGTCTATGATAACATCTAGGGCACCACAAGCACTAATGGTAAAACCAAGACACAAAATGTCCGTATCACAGACATTCCTAACCATGAGATCCTCAACAATAAATAGATCTAATCACCAACGATATATAATCATCAAAGAATAGAACCTCCAGTGTGAGAGCAATGCTCTATCACACGAAATATCATACATGTGGGAGCAACGCTCTACCACAAGAAATCCTCCATATGTGGGAGCAACGCTCCACCACAAATAATCCAGAATATATATCCACAATAAATATGGGAGCAATGCTCCGCTACAAACAATCCGTAATATGTGGGAGCAACGCTCCACCACAAACAATCCAGAATATGTGGGAGCTACGCTCTACCACAAACGATCCATAACATGTGGGAGCTACGCTCTACCACAACAATACATAAGTGCCCAAGCACCTAACTATCTAGCTAGAGACTGCACAAGATCTCTCTACCACAGATCAATGTGGGTAGCCTAGGGTATAACCACCCAGTAAGCAAATCTAATCCATAGTCAACTCTATCATCCTCCTAGTGGGTCGGTCACCCACTAATGGGAGAATTAGTTGACAGGGTATAACGACCAATATCATAATGTAGACCTTTAATATTCTACATTTAACATAGGTAGAATTATCATGATGCTACCAACCATACATCTGACACACGTGCACACACAACATAGGTATGATCAACATAATCCTCTAATTAGTCCACACCCAACATACTCACAATATAGGTGTAAATCACCGTGATATCTCCAACAATACATATCGTACACGTGTGCTTAAATCAACGTAGGTATAATCGACAATATACCTCCAACAATACTCACCCCATATATACATACACCTTGAGTATATCAATATATACTTCCAATAAGGCATACTATAACCCAGGTGCATTTACAAATCGCACATAATCAACAAGATACCTCCAATATGTCAATCAGACACGTACAGCTAACTAAATAGCTATAATCCACAAGGAACCTACAATAACCATATCTAGATGAGAATACCCACACTATCCACAAATGAACTATCCATCATAGAACTCCTTCAACTCATAACAACCATATGTACACTTCATATATATGCATAATCAACATATTTAATCCAATCTATCACACAAATCATATACCACCTTCTAAGTTATCCAATCAGGTACATACAGTCTAAAATTAAAGTATCCATAGAATATGATACATCGATCCTCCATAGACTGACCAAAATCGACAATGATATACGATCAACTCTGTCTTTTCCACATCAGTACAAAACATGTACTCAAATGTACTTTAAATACCAAACTAAGCACAAACTACCCAAAGATTCAGATCGGACCAATAAAGCTAAATCGGTCATCTATTAACTAATCAAGAATACCTTAATCCTCCATAAGCTACTAAGGTATATCAATCTACGACTACCCAAGTTGACAAGCGTAAGTCAGTCTTTCACTGACCCATCTAACAAGAGTAAACCAGTTATCTACTGATGTAATTAATTAAGATAAAATGATATACTACTGGCTAGATCAACATGAAGATATAGATATTATCCACTACCTAGCTAATACTAGCAAAGGCTGGTATGTGCCTCAATCTGCTAAACAACTAGTAATAACAGAAGCTAAATACTACTGGTGTATGATATTATAAATCACCAGAAATTGTAATCCCTCACATGTAATATGGCTACAACATCAGACAGATACCAGATACAAAGTGTCATAACTCTCACAGTCAACAATGCATACTCTAACTAAATAGAAGGATAACAGTATACCAACATACCTCCTATAGCTTGGAGATGTCCTGCTGCTGCCAGATCCCAAAATCCAAAAAGTCACATCGAGAAGACCAAAACACAAAATCCGAAACACCGGAAAAATAAGACACGTAAGTCGATCTCTGATACCAAATAAATTGATATCAGACAAATCTCGAAAATCCAGCACACATAGCAAGTATCGTAAACCTGGCTCTGATACCACTAAATTGTCACGCCCCGGAGGAGTATCTGTCCGAAGAAATTTCGGCAGCATCTCCCCTGTACGGCGGACAATCTGAAACTTTTCTACAAGCACTATATACCTCAGCCACATGCGGCTGGAATAATAACAATAAAAGAAAACAAACACCACGCATTCTAACTGACACAACCACGCAGTAAAAAAAATAAAGCAGCCCACTCGGCTGTACCAAAACCAAAACACAAAACTGCTAGCCGGCTAGACTTACACAACCAATAACATAAATACAAAATACCACATAACAACGTCAACACTCAAAAAAATAAAACCAGAGTACAGAGCTAAACAAACCGATACATAAAACAAACAAAAACATACGTGAACCGATAAGTCCTCTGATGAGACGTGGGGACCAGCAGACAGGATGCTCCAAGCGACACCATAAATAACCTGGTAACTGAAAAATATAGAGTCCACGGGGTGAGTTCAACAACTCAGTGAATACCAATAGACATGCCTAGTAAGATATATCTAACAGCCATAAACATGGAATACAGCTTCCTAATCATATCTATCGGAAAGATGCAAAACCGAAAGGTAACTAAGGAAGCTGTACTCACCAGGAACTCCTATCCAAACAAAAGGGTCGTCAAACCGAAAGTGCCCTAAATCCTGTATGCATGTCAAACATATGCATCCAACCAAATGCAGCAAATAAATGCAGCAAACACAATCACAAGAAATAAATGCATCAATGCATATGATGTCAATGATGCGTCCTGGTCACCCCTGACGCCAGTCAGTCATCTCACACACAAATGGCGAGACCGAGTGGGTAGGGCTGTGACAACCGTGCACTCTGTCGTCCTGATGAGTGACCGAGTGGACGGAATGCTGAGTACTCCTGTCCCGTGACCCCAAATCATAAATGGGGAGCTCAATGCTCTCAACTCACGGGGAGGAATCCCTGCCGGCTAACACGTTGTGTCACACTACCCATGAGCGGACCAACGTAGCCAAATAAAGTCCCTGCTGCAACACACACTGCCTGAATCGACCACTAACCCATGAGTGGTGGTGTGTGCAGATCCATGTAACTGGCGATGTACTCGACAACAATGGAGTCGACTATCGCACAGCATGCAATCATGATGCATGACACTAAGCATGGCCAAAAACTGATCAACATAACCATATCCATACATACAAAATGGGTACTGTAAAAGCGATGGTCACATACCAAGATCTAGAGTACACAGGTCAGATAGAATATCAATAACCCTATGTCCTGAACATAATAAGTATGGAATATCCTGATCAGCATAGAAAAATCCATATATACATAATATGGGTACCACAGTATCAGTAAGTCAAATCCACGGATCTAGGGTATACAAGTCCTCTAAGGTATAACAACCTAGACCCAAATCATATCCCTCTTCCATAGCATATGTACCAACAATATACACAGATCAAAGAATCAGGGTCTAAACACCCGAATCATATATGATATACAAATAGAGGTACACAAATCTGATATGGCACAAAAACCTAAGTATCAGATAATCTAGATACACAGGCCAGAAACAACAATCCAAATCCTAGTCCTAACCTCAGTAAAACATGGTATGTCACTTATTCTAGATACTAAGATACTCATGGTAATACAGTACTCATGGCAATAAATCACATGATGTAAGCACGGATACGTCACAGGCGATAAACCTAACATGCTATGGATATCAAACAGTGACATACCAAAGACAAACATGTTCATTGCTTGTAGTTATAAAATACTATGCATATCCAAAGACAATATCATAAAAGATAAGTCAAGAGGTACCCGCCTCCAATCGGAAGGTCCAAATCCAGTCCAAATCCGACGTCGAGATGCTCGTCTCGTGTCAACGTCCTGTGATACATGGTGTCCAGTTTTAGCTAATTACATATAATAAATTAGCTAAATCAAATCCTCGAGAAGCTAACATAAATCCAGATCCAATCATAAACTCTAATTGGATCACCTAACTCCTCAATCGATTCTAATTAATCCAAAACTTAAATCCAATTACACATGAATCTAAAACATGATTAACCATGATATAGCATGTATCAAATGCCCTACACCTTACCTTATTTCTCAGCCGCTCCTGTTAATCCACAGGCAAGGAAAATTGCTGTTGGACGAAGTAATTGCTTAATGTCACCAATCCTCTACTCCACCAGAAGCAACTAGCTGTTCCAGAAGCCACCCAACGCCTCCGCTGCCATAATCAGTCCACAGATAAATTCTCAACCCTTTAATATATCCTGATCCCACCAATAGGATCTAAATCTAATAGGACAGAAATAATCAAACCCAAACTCACCAGTTTTGGATGCTCCCCTGCTGGTTCACCGTAGGAGGTGGCTGAAGGAAGACATAACAGGGGAATTAGGGCACGGAAAAGAACACCAAGGCTTGAGTTGCTACTCCTAACCAAAGACCTACTCAAATTTCTGGATTTCCAGCGATCTAGGGCACAGATACGCCGACAACAAAGCACAGTGAGGTCGGCGTCGTCTGTGGTGGCCGGCATCAACTCACGAAGTGGGAGAGGCTCGGTTGTGCCAGGTGATGTCGACGGTACTCGGCGGCTACGGCACAGGCACTATGGCAGAAGAAAAATGTCGCGAAGAGGAGATCAGAGGCGCCTACAATCGGGGAGTCAGTGTCGGCGCAAGAAGAGAAGAAAGGAGACTCGGTCGGCGGTCGCTCGAGCGTCCCCGGCGCTAGGGCACAAGGAAGGGGCACCGGCAAAGCACAGTGGCGTTGCTGGCGGCAGTGAAAACTAGGGCACGACTCGGCGTCGGTGGGCAGAGATCAGGCTCGGAGAAGAGGAGGCAGTGGCCGGCGCTATGGCAGTGAAGTCAGCGTCGCCGGTGTGGGGAAGAAACGGCACAGTGAAGAATCGGGGAAGAAAGGGAAACCGTCGGGTCGGGTGAGGGGTTCGGCGAGGGAAAGGAACGGAGGAAAAGAGAAATAAAGAAAAGAAATAAAAGAAAAATAAAGGAAAAAGTAAACTTTTCCTCACTTAAATGGGTAGCCAAAACAGGTTTTCCCGGAACCAAAATCTTATCCCCGTTAACTCGTCCATACGTGCTCCGAAAAATTTCCGAAAAATTTCCAAAAATTCCAGAAAATTCCCTTATCATTATTCGCCATTTTTCCGGTATTTAACAGTTTTGGAATGAAATAGGAACGAGTTTAATCTTGTTTTTTTGCTACCATCATATCCATTATAGATCTTGTCAAGATCCACTTCGAATATTGAATTTTACAAACACACACACCCACACAACAGGAGTACTATTTGTTTGATCAGTTTCCAGCACTCATTATATTTGAGGCTGTCTCTACAAGATAAGGCATGGTCTTTCTGTGCCGGCTAAGTCCAACACTGCCGGAAAAGATATGGAAGCATTCAAGCTCCGACGTCGTCTCCTCCACAGACTCCAGCAGTCTCTCCATTCCAAATTTCTCGAATAATCCAACACTATTGCTGTCGGAGTTCATCATCCAAATGGCTTGTTCAATCACAAACCTCCTTATTCTCGGGACCTTGATATCTGGATATTCGTACTCCTTCAGTATTTCTACCAGCTTCTCAACGAGCTCAATCTCTTGAATTTCAGCTTGCTCCAGTGCTCGAGCAAACTCATCAGCATTTGTGAATTTGCAGAGCTGTGTGGCCAGACCAACAGATGCTTCCAATAGTTTCTCTTTTTCCTTCAAGATGGCCTTCAGTACCTGTTCAAGCAAGAAAGTTCAAATATCTAAAAAAAATCAATTAACAGAGCATGAATCTCACAGTGGGCATGGCGACAGCAACTTGGCCGAGATCATCATAGCATTCCATTCTAGTATAAGCACACAAATTGCGCAAAATCCTCGAAGCGTTGATTCGGAGAACGGGATCGGTTAGCACGCCGATGAGCTTCTTCAATACCTCTGGTTTCTTCAATATACGATCACAATTGTTGCTGCTTTCCAATGCCAACATCGCCAGGGTCTCTCCTGCCTGATTGCATACATAATTCTCATCATCACTGAATCTAGGCATGAAAAAGATCGACAGGAGCAGCTTGATAACACCACCTGTGTTACCAATCTCCTCCTTAGCATGCTCATCCATACTCAAGCTTTTTAGTATCTCAATTCCCAGCTTTTGCATCTGGATATCTCCATTCTTTACCATCTCCCTTATGTTGCTCACCGTGAACACTATTTTCGATATCTCCTGCCGGAGCATTTTGCCGACCTCTCCATCAGTCTCGACCAGCATCTTCACCAGTTGCAATGATCGTTTGACAATTCTACTCTGTGCGGTCGGTGTGTCTCTGTCTCTGCTCGAACCAGTCAGGCCTATGATCTTGGAGAGAAGGCCTCTGGTGCTTCCTATCTTGCAACAGTTGTGATGGTCAGTCGAGAGCTTCTTGAAGATGAGCAAGCCCAGCAGGTTGAGCTCATGAGGATTAATCTGATCAGAGGTGCTGCCACTGTGGAGCAACGACGACAATGACTCCATTGCTCCAGGAATCGCAGCGACTCGGAGCACGTTTCTCCTCCTTCCCGCAAGCTCTGACATAATCTCCGCCGCGCACAGCCGGATCTCTTCTTCTCCCGGGTTCTTCCAATTCAGCATCTCGATCAGCCTCTCCATCGTCGACGTCGAAGACCCAATTTTTCTCAGCGTGCCGAAGACAAAACGGGCATTGCCCACCAACTTCCGTAGGACTTGCAGCCCCATAAGTCGTTCTTCGTGGAATTCAGAGTCCAGCAAATCCTCAGCGAAGCTCACCAAGTTCATCTTGAAGCCGTCGAAGACGCTGTCATTAACGCACTTGGTGTAAATCTCGTAAAAGAATCGCCTAATCGGAGCGATTCCCATCGGCCCGAGCTTGTACTCTCGACTAACATTTTCTAGAAGACGGCACCAGTAGATCCTCCACGCCCAGTAGCTTCTCTCCACCAAAAAGATGAGAGCTTCACCGAGTGCTAGTCCAAAGAAGAGATTTAACGAGATACTCGCGTTCCTTTTACTTTCTACTTCTGCGCCGTAATCCTGATCGATAAGGCGCATCAAGGAGAGCGTCACGCAGGTAACGGCAGACAAGAGTTGAAGGCAGGAGAGTGCTCTGCTTATGAATTTCGATGCGACTATCCAACAAACATCGCCTTGCAGCTGAACTCTTCCACTGTTACTGAGAGGGTGTGCAGGGAGCTGCTGCCACTCGAGCTCATGACTGCGGCTGAAAATTCGGATGCCTTCGATGACGAGAATGACCGTCACAAAAGCGTAGTCGTTCGGCCGGAGATCGTCCAAGAAGCCACTAAGAACAACAGTCGTGGCCCAGATGAACGCCAACGCCCCGAGTCCAGTGGCGGACTTCTCTAGTATCGCAAGGCGGAACGCCAAGAGCGTTAGCTGCTTTTCAGGAGGAGTGTGGATTATGCTGCTCTTCCACTCTGCCGGGGTTGGATTTGAATCGCTCGGTGCCGGATGAGGCGCGAAGAGAGAGTGCCTTGCGAAGTCCAAGATGCTGCCGTGTCGTACCGGAATTTGGACATGGTGCGGCCTCCGGTCTTGTGGATCTTCTACTGATTGCTCGTTCGCAAACATCGTCGTCGCCTCAGCGCTGCTTTTATCAGCGACAGAGCTCTTCTTGCGAAGAATCATCGATTCTATCTAGCTCAAGAAGATGGATAGATAGATAATTAAGTTGGTAGAATCTTTTAATCTGATCTGTTATTATCTACGAAGGTTTGAGGCGTTGTCCCTATAATTTTTTTGGAAGATCGGACAAGGATGACTTTTCAATTATCGTTCCTATTTATATTTTTATTATGCTATGCCATGTTTTTATTGGAATAAGATCCATGCTTATTTTCTATTTTCAGTTCTTATTCAGTTTTAAAGACACATGCAGATTAGGATTTACCAGTTTTATCATCAACATGAATCTATCTGCTAAAATAGATCGTGTATTTCTCTATATATAGGTATCTTTTTAAAAATAATATCATCTTAAAAAACATGATAATACAATTTTGGTCCCTTCGGATGAGTCTAGTGGCTAGCGCATGAGATGTTACATAATGAGGTCTCGGTTTGAATCTCGGTAAAACTGAGGTAAATATTTTTCTTATGTGCTAGTCACTATTCCAAAGACTAGTAGTCACCCGTGATTTATCTCCTCCGTGTTGGCCTTGAGACGGATTGGCGGGAGCGTTGGGGACGAACGTATTCACCTTTTTTGTCACAATAATAATACAATTTTGAATAGGATATTTTAAAATAAAATAATAAAAAAATTTAAAAAAAGATAATTTTCTTAAGATCTCGTTTAATACACCAACAAACACCTCACCTGCGAAATGCAGGCCAGTAAACCAATTTTTTGTCATTTGATTGAATTCCAGCTTCCAACAACAGGAGTAAATTGTCTTCGTTTCTCTTCCGACTCTTCTCTAGATTTGAAGTTGGAATCATGCTCGCCTGTTATGCTTGGATGTAGGTCCTGTAATTAGGGATGATAATTTTCTATGTAGATATCTGAAAGAGGTATCATGTGTTAGACATAAATAATCTGTCGGAGATTTTAGGGTTATTAGCTGAATTCAAATAGCACTGATTTAAATTCAACTTATAGTAAAGATGACCTGAGCGGATAATGTCAGGCTGTCAGCAGGAGCTGATTTATGCTCCGAGCTGAAGAATTGCCGAGCACCAAGATCGGCTGAGCCACTAGTCTGTGTTGCCGAGCGGGCGGATCGGCCGAGCAGAGGGCAGATCGGCCAAGCAGATCGGTCAAGATGAGGTCGGTCGGGTCGCCGGGTCGGTCGGCCGGGTCGGTCAGTCGGTCGGCCGGGTCGGTCGGTCAGTCGGAGGGGTCGGTCAGTCGACCGGGTCGGCAGGTCAGTCGGTCGGCCGGGTCGGTCGGTCGGCTGGGTCTGTCGAGCAGCAGAACAGGTCTTGACAGAAAGGAAGACCAGGTCTGCTCAGAGTAGATCTGCAGAACAGAAGACCAGGTCTGCAGAGCAGTCTCGACAGAGCAACATGTCTTGACGGAGCAGTAAGGTCGGGCTAAATCCCGACTGGGCAAGCTGACCAAGGCCTGCAAGTAGCAGTTTCCTTGAAACAGATTCGCCCCCACATCCGGCTGTGTTTTGAGGCTTATCTGGGAGGTCTGTTTCCTAGGATACAACGGTCTGACCGTGAACTCCACCAAGCACCGGTGGTCACGGCGAACTGAGTGGTACCCGAATGCTACCGTGGGCAATCTGCCGAGTAGGAGTTGCACAACAGAGAAGGTGAATGAGGAGGAGAGCTTCTGCTTGTTTTTGCTGTGTTATCTGTGTAACATTTTGCCTGAGGTCGCAGCCTCCTTATATAGGAGCTCAAGACTAAAGGACAACATTAATGATCATTACTCAACGCCAACTTTTCACTTGGCCGTTTTGATTATGCATTAATCTTTCTTTAATGCATCCGTTACACAAGCAGCAAAAAGATATATGTGGCAAAATGGAAGACCAGGTCTGTTCAGAGCAGATCTGCAGAACAGAAGACCAGGTCTGCAGAGCAGTCTCAACAGAGCAACATGTCTTGACGGAGCAGTAAGGTCGGGCTAAATCCCGACTGGGCAAGCTAACCGAGGCCTGCAAGTAGCAGTTTCCTTGAAACAGATTCGCCCCCACATCCGACTGTGCTTCGAGACTTATTATGCTATCGTGGGTAATCTGCCGAGCAGGAGTTGCACAACAGAGAAGGTGAATGAGGAGAGCTTCTGCTTGCTGTGTTATCTGCGTAACCTTTTGCCTGAGGTCGTAGCCTCCTTATATAGGAGCTCAAGACTAAAGGACAACATTAATGATCATTACTCAACGCCAACTTTTTCACTTGGCCGTTTTGATTATGCATTAATCTTTCTTTAATGCATCCGTTACACAAGCAGCAAAAAGATATATGTGGCAAAATGGAAGACCAGGTCTGTTCAGAGCAGATCTGCAGAACAGAAGACCAGGTCTGCAGAGCAGTCTCAACAGAGCAACATGTCTTGACGGAGCAGTAAGGTCGGGCTAAATCCCGACTGGGCAAGCTGACCGAGGCCTGCAAGTAGCAGTTTCCTTGAAACAGATTCGCCCCCACATCCGGCTGTGCTTCGAGACTTATTATGCTACCGTGGGTAATCTGCCGAGCAGGAGTTGCACAACAGAGAAGGTGAATGAGGAGAGCTTCTGCTTGCTGTGTTATCTGCGTAACCTTTTACCTGAGGTCGTAGCCTCCTTATATAGGAGCTCAAGACTAAAGGACAATATTAATGATCATTACTCAACGCCAGCTTTTCACTTGGCCGTTTTGATTATGCATTAATCTTTCTTTAATGCATCTGTTACACAAGCAGTAAAAAGATATATGTGGTAAAATGTTGGTTGTTCCGCTTGGGCAAATTTTTGTCCTGACCAATCCGGCATTCATGTGCGCAGGTCGCGCTCGCGCACAAGTCAACTTAGTTCAGTGCAATCCGGGCCCTGGATTTGCACCCCCCTGCGCACCCACGCATGAGAGAGAGCCTCTCCCCATGCATTTGTTCACATCCTCAATGCATGTGAATCAATATAAACCAACAAACTTGCCTTGAAACTTCCAATGTGGGACTAAAGTCCCATTCACAATGGAGCTTCTTCTCTTCCGCCTCTTCTCCATTCACACTTATTCAACATCATGGAAGATATTTGTCCTAACACAATGAACCTTTGTATGGAAAAAGTCAAGCATTTGTGAGGTATTTTGACTTCCATTGAGAATTGATCCAAAGGTATTTTGACATCAACTTTAATAACTATTAGATCTGAGCACGGCAATCTCTAGGTATCATAGCATTTGAGTAGTGTAGCTTAAGGATGTAATCGAGCTCGAGCTCGAGCTCGAGAAAATTAAGAAATACATGAACATGTATCATATTATATCTTCCTCGAATGTACTCATGTTTAAAAAATAATAATTTATTTTTTCTATGTTAATCTTGAGACGGATTAACAAAAATATTGAGGATGAATATATTCATCTTTTATCATAATATTTAAAAAGTAATAGTAATACACAGGACATCTTCAATGGAAAAATATTCTTATGAATAAAGGAAAGAGAGTAAGAAATGAAATGTGTACCTGCCATAAACGAGGGGACTACGACAGGCTACAACTATCTGCATCCATGCGATGGAACAATTGCGTTTCAAACATAAAAAGGTAAGATAATCATATGGCTACACGTTACTTTATGCATGGCCACCAACAAAAACTTTTTTTTTTATTTTTCTTTTTTAAATGTGGTTCGGATATTTACAAAAATGGAAATGAAAAGTTAGCGGAGGGGTAAAAGCGGAATAAAAGATGGCAATCTCAACATTGCGTGCCTTTTAGAAAATCTGAAACAATGGGTATGCTTTATGTGAAATTGACTAAGAAAATATTACGTCTCTTGAAGTAAATTGCTTTTCCTCACACGGCCTCCATTCTCTTTTCAGGTTTTGTTCCCGGTATAAATGATCTTTATACCCCTAACTCATTTATTTGTATATTTTTATTTTTATTTTATTTTTAATCAATTTTTTATTTTATACATACATTTTTTAATTTTTATTTAATTTTATTTTTTAATCAATTTTATTTATTATTTTTTCATCAATTTTTTTATTTTATATAATTTTTAATATAAATTAGAAGCTCTCATTTCTTTTAAATTACTTTTCTAATTTGACATTTAAATTATCACATCTAATTCTTGATACATGTTAGAATCTCTCTTTCTTTTAAATTATCTACCTTCAACTTTTGACACATGAACATGTTAGAACCTCTCTCTCCTTAAATTACTCATCCTCTAATTCTTGACACATGTTAAAACATCTCTTCCTTTTAAATTACACCTTTTCAACTCTGACATATGTCAGAAGATCTCCTCCCTTTGAATTATCCATCCTCTAACCCTTGACATATGTTAAAACACCACTCTTCCTTTAAATTACCCCTTCTAACTTTCACACATGTCAGAACTTCTACTCCTTTTAAATTACCCTCCTTCTAATCCTTGACATGTGTCAGAATCTCTCATTCTATTTAAATTACTCATCCTCCAATTCTTGACGCATGTCAAAATATCCACATCTCTTTAAATTATCCTCTTCAATCTTTGACACATGTCAGAACCTTTCCTTCCATTAAATTATCTACCCTTAAATAAAAGATTACAAATATATAATAAAAAAATTATTCAAAAAGAATAAAATTGATAAAAATAAATAAAAAACTGATTAAAAAAATATACCAATAAAAAAACATAAAAACACAAAATTCAATGTGAATGTGACTTAGAGAATACGCAGAAAGGTATAAAGGTAAACAACAAATATGAGTCGGGAGGGGAGAGGATTAGGGATGGGAATAACAGTTCTCATCCTAAAATTTGAGCCCGGATCCTCTAGACCACTTTTACGGTCCAGAGGATATTTCCTTTTCATATATTGATAGAGATGTATAATCCCTACTTATAAAATAAATAGAGATCATATACTCCTACTAATACATGAAAAAAGAACATCCTCTGACTCATAAAAAACAATGATATAGAAGATCTCCTCTACTAAAATTTTGTACATGCCATAAACGAGGGGACTACCTACTGCGTACTATCCCTCTTTGCCACAGGCTCAGTTGAAAATTGCGTATTGAGTTATAACGGCTTTAATTAGGCGCCCGCTAAATCGACTCACTGATGTAATGCCTAGATAAGTCCAAGTCAAACGTAGCTTACTGTACCGAGCCTTATCCGGGGCCGATAGCGTTGAGAAGGAAATAAGTTCAAATTTACTACAGAAGAAAGAAAAAACGTGAGAGATAAATGGAAAGCAACTCGAAAGCAACTCGGGATGCTGTGGCCCACAGGATCAATTTGATAGGTCAACTCTCTCATTGGTCATGATTGATAATCTATGTCTTCTCGGGATAGTGCGATGATTAAGACATGAAATATTGTTACATGAAATTTTGAGGTCGAAATTCGACGTAATCGAGTATAATCTCCCCCATGTCTTGATCATTTGCACTAATGACTAGTAGTCATCCGTGATTTACCTCCTCTGTGTTAACCTGGGGACGCTAGGGGAGAGCGAATCGCCTTTTACCACATGATTGATAATCTATCGATTCCCTTGAATGGATCTAGTGATTAACACATGAAATATTATCATAATGAGATCTAAGGTTTGAATCTCGGTAAAATCGAGATAAATACATTCGTTATATGTTAGTCACTATTTCAAAAGGCTAGTAGCCGTCCGTGATTTATCTGCTCCATATTGACCCTGGGACGATTGGCGGGGGCACTGGGGGCGAACGTATTTGTCTTTTTTTTATCATAATGATTGATAATATGTCAGTCCCCTCGGGATGATCTAATAATTAGCACATGAAATATTATCATCATAAGGTCTGAGGTTCAAATATCAATAAAGTCGAGATAAATACTTCCCCTATGTGTTAGTCACTATTTCAAAGGTTAATAGCCGTCCATAATTTACCTCATCATAAGATCTTGGCATGGATAATCATCTATAATTTATCTTTTTCATGTTAACTTTGGGACAAATTGACAGGACGTTGAAGTAAACGTATTCATCTGATGACAGATAATGCATATTACAAGTTAAAAGTTTTCATCAGGATTTGATAATCCTTGATTGATAAAAATCATCCGCTCACCAAAATAATAGCGAGTATTTTTTAAAATTATTGGTCAAATAAATGACTGATAAATTTATTTAAAAAATAACAACCAAGTATATATTTGATAATTTTTAAAAATAAATGATTGATAATGTTTTTTTAACTATCGATCAAGTAAAAATATTTTAATCAAATTATTAGTCAATTTTACAAAAAATAAATAATTAATCAAATTATTAATCATACCTCAGCTTTGTTTCCTATTCCTTGAGTAAATGAAAAACAATGTCATAAGTCAGCCTCGATGAAAGATGAAAGGTTGAAGATTGATTCAAATCTTAATACATACGAAATTAAAGAAAATGTCTAACCCCTATCATTTGTGTAAGTATTAATTTAACCACTAATTAATTTTATAGTTAAATAAGTTGAATTAATTAAATTAAAAAAAATCATAAAATTTTAATTAATATAATTAAAAGTGATTAAAGAAGTTTTGATATTATTTCTAATATAATTATTATAAAATCATATAACTATTTTCAGGTGCAACCATAGATCCGAATGCTTAAGCTCAAGCCACTCATCTAACTTTATGAACCCTATTTAATATTTAACCTCTCTTGGTATCAATTAACACACTCTATTTAGATAAGAAATCAATTTTTAAACTCAACTATTAACAAAAAATTCTTGTATATAAGTTAACTTTAGTTCACTTGTCTAAACTCACAAACTCTCTTTATTTCTTAATTCATCGTATTGAGACTAAATTAAGGTATTATAATAGTACCTTGCATAGATAATTGATAGTAAAATAAATTATCATGTTAATGAAAAGTAAATCAGTGATATTTGACCTGTTGTTAACTGCCTAGCCCAAGCATTATACTTTGCCTATTAATTGTGTGTCTAGGCCTAATAAACTCATGTGTGATGCCAAATAAACCTTATTTTCCAATTTTGCACACCAGTAAATCCCGCTTTATGGTTTGCAAGGGATATTGATTGGAAATTGACACCAAGCAGAATATGTATATTATTCTGGGGCGTGAAATTACAGAAAAATTAATAAGAAAATAAGAGAAAAGTAATACAAAAAAAAGGAATAGTCGAAATTAGGCTTAAACTTATGATGAAATCAAAAGTGTAAAGAAACTTCTCCTAAACATCATCTAAGCCTAGATTTATATAGTTCTCAAAACCCACAAAAAAAATCTAAACGAAAAAAAAAATAACCAATTAGACTTATTCCCTAAGATTTAAGATAAAGTAACTAACAAGACTTAGCTCCCTAAGATTTAGGACCAAATTAAATATAATTAAGAAAAAATAAACTAAACTTAATTAACATATTACTAATTAAAAAACCAATTTGGATCCCCTCCTGCATCAGTCACTCGAAGTTGAAAAGAACTTGTACTCGAGTTTAGGGTGAGTGTATCCGGCTCAAGAGTATAATGACTTAGGTGTTTTACATTAAAAACATAAGAAGTTTTTAAATAACTAGGAAGTCACAATCTGTAGGCATTGCCATTAATCTTTTCTAGTATCTCGCAAGGTCCAATCTTCCGATCTTTAAGCTTGTTGTATTTACCAACAAGGAAATGATCATGAGTTAATACAACCCAAACCATATCACCAACGCCAAAAAACTTGACGTCAATGTCGATCTACCTTGATCTTGTACTCGGTGTCGCTTTCCTGAATAGCCTGCTTAACTTGCTCATGAATGATCCGAAGATACTTGGCCATCTCCTCAGCCTTAGGGTTAGCTTGTCCTAAACTCAAAATAGGGACTAAATCCAGTACTTCTGATGGGTTTCGTCCATAAACAACTTCGAAAGGATTCAAACTAGTAGTTATGTTCTTTGATTTGTTGTATGCAAATTCTGCTTGAGGTAAAACCAGATCCCATTGCTTTGGCTTTGATTCTTGTGAGACATCTCAGACGATTTCCCAAGTCTTGGTTCACTACCTCGGCCTGACCATCTGTCTGAGAGTGATAGGTGCTACTAAAGTTTAGCTTCGTCCCTAACTTTTCCCATAAAGTCTTCTGAAATTGACTAACAAATTTAGTATCTCGATTTGAAGTAATAGTTTGAGGAATACTGTATAAATGCACAATCTCTTTGAAGAGGAGGGCGGCAATCCGAACAGCATTCATAGTTTTTCTGCATGCCACAAAGTGAGCCATCTTGAAGAATCGATCCACCACAACTAGAATAGAATCTGCGGTCCGTTGGGTATGGGGTAAACCCAATACGAAATCCATGTTAGCCTCACACTAAGGGGCTTCGGGATTTTGGTAAGGGAATATACAAACCAACATTAGTGAGGTTTCCCTTACATTGCTGACAGACAAAGCAACATGCCATGAAATGAGCTATGCCACTGGTTATCTTGGGCCAATAGAAGTCGGAACAGATGATGGCTAATGTCTTATCTCGGCCGAAGTGTCCTTCGTTATGAAATTCATTGATAATGTGTTGCCTTAAGGAATAATCCAGAATGCATAATCGTAGTCCAAAAAATAGATAACCATTGTGCAGAATAAAATCGTTGTGAAGCCCATTAGTCACCTCTTGAAATATCTTACCGAAAGAGGGATTAATAACATACATATCTGAGAAAGATCCAAAGTCGACAACCCTAATGCTCATGGTAGTAAGCAGGGAAGAACGATGGCTTAGAGCTATCTACAACACGATTGAGACTCTTGGATTGACGCTTCAGCGTGAAGGTGAACTCTGGAAGTGCTAGAACGGGTGTTTCAGTCATCTTTTGCTTCACCAGTTGAAAACTAGTCATAGCCGCTTCAGTCCACTTGAACTTGTGCCCCTTGAGACACTCAGTGATAGGATCAATTAAGGTGCTGAAATTTTGGATGAATTGGCAATAGAAAGAGGTCAATCCATGAAAATTTCGGACATCGTGAATGGTTTCTGGCTACGACCACTCGAAGATTGTGTCTATCTTTGATGGATTTGCATGAACACCATCAGTTGATAGTATAAATCTAAGAAACAAAACTGAGGTCGTGAAGAAAAACACTTCTTGTTGTTGATGAACAAGTGTTCCGCCTTTAGCTTCTCAAAAACATTGCAAAGGTGATCAAGGTGCAAAGCCCATATCGGACTATAAATGAGGATGTTGTCAAAGTATAAAACCATGAATCTTCCCATGAAAGGTCGTAAGACTTGATGCATGAATCTCATGAACGTGCTAGGTGCATTGGATAGTCTAAAATGCATGACCATCCACTCGTACTACTCATGCTGTGTCTTGAAGGCGATCTTCCATTCATCCTCGGGCTTGATTGGAATCTAGTGGCATTCACTCCTAAGATTGATCTTAGAGAAGATCTTTGAACTGGAAAGTTGATCCAACATGTCATCTAAGTGAGGAATCAAAAATCTATACTTCACCGTGATTTTGTTGATGACTCTACTATCAAATCAATACACATGTGCCACGAACCATCTTTTTTTGGCATGAGTAGGGAAGGGACTGCACAAGGGCTCATACTCTCACGAATATAGCCTCGTCTCAATAGCTCCACAACTTGTCATTGTAGTTTTTCAGCATCCTTAGGGCTAATATGGTATGCTAGCCGGTTAGGTAAGCATGATCCCAGAATGAGGTCAATCTGGTGTTGAATGTCTCTCATAGGGGGGAATCTCGGAGGAAGGTCTTCAGCTATCAAATCAGCAAATTTGGATAGGAGTTGCTGCACCTTATCTAGTAGATCCGAGTCTAGGTCTATTTCATCACTTTTGTAAGGAAGCAAAGCATAGACCATATCTTCATGCTTCATCTCGTTCAAAAATCTGGACATAGAAAGTAGTGTAGGGTTATTGGTTACCAAATTTGAAGAGATTCCATCTCGTCCAGACTCCGAATAGAGTGTAACCATGTCAGGAGGCCACAAACTCATTATCTTCTTTATAAGTAACCTCTATCGTCCTTCTTCTAGATCCAAAAGGAAGGTTGGTAGCCTCATTTTCTTCTCGTAAAAGCTCGAAGGGGAACATAGCCATGTTGAATGATATGAGATGATTGTGTCCCTGGATGCTCCTGCATAAGACGTCCTAGGTTGAAAAGAACTCGTCCTCGAGTTCAAAATAACGTCTTCAATATCCATAGTGTCCCTTTTCTTTACATTGTCTTCCGATACGACATGAACTGCATCTTGAAATAAGACCAAAATCTCATGGTCATCACTATAAAGTACCTCGTCAACTTCATCATCAAATATCAGTTTGCCAAGTGCTTCAATCTCGTCTTTGTCGTAAATTGGATCATCGAATAATTCGATCTTGTTGCCGTCTCCGTTGTCTCTTGCGATTGGACGATCGAGAGAGTAGAACTGGTTGTACTCAATATTGCCAAGATTCGCATCCTCATGTTTGACTCCACCGCTGTGAGAGGAAGGGGGGACATTGAGGCGCTACGGAGTCAGTGTTCTCTCAAAGTTGTAGGCGTGGTGGGGTGGTTGATCCCGTATTTCTCGAAATCAAACTTGTGCTTGGACAACTCTTCTCGATTGGAAATTAGGGATTTTTTAAAAGGGGAATAAAGGAACTTACGATCTTTACGATCTTGTGTTGCTAGACGTCGAGATAACTTTGTGACTTGTCTCTATAGATATTGAATCTCGTCTTGGGTGTTACGACCACAATGTGAGACTTCCTCAGTCGGAACCTGCCTTTCACGACCATGACCACGTCCATGATGACCCTCCATTGGATCTTAATGAGCTCTGATACCAACTGACGCTGAGCAGAATATGTATATTATTATGGAACGTGAAGTTATAGAGGGATTAACAAAAAAATAAGAGAGAAGTAACACACAAAAAGGAATAGCCAAAATTAGGCTTAAACCTATTATGAAATCATGAGCGTAAAGAAAAAGAGATGTAGTCGTAATGTGGCTTAAGTGAAACCAATTGATTCAATATCAAAATAGCTTCTTCTAACATCATCTAAGCATAGATTTATATAACTTTCAAAACCCTAAAAAGAATCTAAACAGAAAAAAATAACCAACTAGATTTATTCCCTAAGATTTAGGATAAATTAACTAACAAGGCCTAAGATTTAGGACCAAATTAAATATAATTAAGAAAAAATAAACTAAACTTAATTAATGAATTGATTATTATGTGGATAATGATTAGTTATTTAATCGTGGGAAGAGGTTGTACTTCTTGTAAAGCTGCCAGAACCTCCTTTTGATCTTGGCCATGATTACTACTTGCTTCATCCCAAAACCAGTCCTTATTGTTCTTGTAATTCAGTTTCAAGCTTGTGAGATAACTTTCATTGACCAAGTTGACATTATTGACCTCTTCAAGATTGCCCACATTGGAAAGTTTTGCAATAGATAATTGGCAGAGATTATCCATATTCTTCAACTCATCAATTCTATATTCGGGTACTGTGCTCACAATGATACATAATTCTTAGAGGGATGTTAACTTTCATACTTCAGCAACTGAGAAAAGTGCATTCTTCCGTACTCTGTATTGATGTCTTAAGTTGGTCAACTTGCTTGTGTCTTTTATCAAAATGTCATTGTATCCAATTAGAACTTATAACAAGTAGAACTTACAAATTGATAATGATGATGGTTGAGCTAAAATTTCAAGAAATCGTAATTTTACAAAGTCACTGATGTTCTCCAAACACTGATATGGCTCAATAATCAATACTCGAATTCTTAAGATGATTTACAACTATCTAGAATAAAATCATTAAATTTTTGAGAATCCACATAATAGTCTATCCAGAAGGTTCGCAAGTGCTTGAATTTGTACACCATTTCAGCTAAATCACCGAGTTGAACATCTGTACCTATAATAGATATAGATATATAGCGGATAGCATTATAATCCAAAAATGTACAAATTGGTGTTATGCACAATTCGACAACATTCCTAGCATGAGACATGGTGAGCAACATCATTCAACAAATCATGCATGGTGTAATAGATGACTTATGCTAAATCATAAGTAGCAATGCCCTTCTGATATATAATTGGATTGTAGGTACGAATATCAAAGAAAGATTTTTTGCACAACATATCAAAGCAATATTTAGCTATGTCCTCATCCGAGCTCTTTTCTAATTCATCCGAGTAAATTATGTCTGCTACCATCCACATGCAAACTAGCTTTTGCTTATTGAATGGGTAATCTTGAGGAAATATGTTGCAGTAGAAAAAACACCGCTTTAAGTGTGGTGGAAGCATCTTTAACTCAGTGTTAGAGCCGAATTGAATTCTTAGTTATTTAAATCTTGTGACATTTTCCATAATTCACTTCTTGGAATGCTCGTCCAGTGATCTGCTTCCAGTTTATTGTTCAGTGCTCCTCTAATTGACTTTACTAGAAGAGATACGTCGTGCAATTTCTCCACTATTTCTTTGCTAATTTTTTTTAGCAGTGGAAATTCATTTGAATCTTGATCAGAAAATGCATGCTCATAGAGTAGTGAACTGTTGGTTTGTCCTAGGAAGATCGTACCGGTTCCACTGTACAAAATTTTATACAAGTGTCGAACCTTACCTAAACAACTTATTGTGTTCTTTAGAAATTAAATTAGGAATCGCAAATGGAATTTAACATTATTGATTTCAAATTTAACTTATCTATTCTTAATGGTTTAGACTTAGATCGCAAGCAGAACTTAACACTATTGATCCAAGTCCAACCTATGTTATAAAGTTGATTAAATATTTATTTCTAAAATCGGCTCCCAGATCAAACATGGCAAGACACTAGACCTTCTTGGGTATGAGATCATCCACCACTGCCTCGACAAAACCTTTTATAGAAATTCAATATTTAATTTCCTAAAATAACATTAGGTTTAATAAAAAAGAACAATCGAATCACAAATTCGAAAATAAAAAAAAACACAAACTCGAATCACAAATTTGACACTTAGAATTATATGCCTCTTGTGTTTGGAATTCACACAAAGAAAAACTAGCATGATGCGGAAAATAATTATTAGTTATACCTTTCTTTGTAAGCAAATAACCTCTTGATTTTCTACCGTATTCCTCTTCTAATCTCGGACGTTGTGTGAGCAACGATCTTCCGAGACGAGAACCACCAAGCTCCTTCTTCTCCAAGCTAGATTCGGCCACCACCAATTCTCCAAGAGAAGTAGAGGTCCGGCCACCACCACCAAGCTCCAAGGGATGCAAGAGCAAAGCCTCCTTTCTCTCCTTCTTCTCCTAGCTAGAACCGGCAACCAACAAGTGCTCCAAGGAAAGGATAATCCGGCCACTAAAGAAGAAGAGAAAAGGAAGGAATAGGGCCGGCCACACACCAAGGAAAAGAGGAGGAACTATAGAATAGATGTTGTAAGGTGAAGACACCTCTACCCCCTCTTTTATATTCCTTGGTCTTGGCAAATAAGGAAATTTAATTGTTATTAAAATTCCCTTATATTCCTTGCCTTTGGTTATTAAGGAAAAATTAATTAAATTTTCCTTTTAACAATGATATGGCCGACCACATCCCCATGCTCCAAATAAGGAAAGTTTTAAACACAAAATTAAAACTTCTTTATTTGTTTCCGGAAATTTTAAAATTAAAATTTCTCTAATAATTTATCCCTTAATGGTTAGTTATAAAAGGAAATTTTATAAATTAAAAACTTTCTTTTAAACATGTGGTTGATTTCCAAAAAGGAAAGTTATCTCTAAAATTAAAATCTCCTTTCAATCTACAAATAAGGAAAATATCTAATTTTTCTCTTAATCTTGTGTAGAAGACTATAAAGGAAATATTTAATTTTAAAACTCTCTTTTAAATCATGAACATGGTTTCAATAAAAGGAAAGTTTTATCAAAATTAAAATCTTCCTCTCAATCTACAAATAAGGAAAGATATCAAATCCTTTCTTAATCTTTTGTAGAAGGAAAAATTTAAATTTTAAACTCTCTTTTTAAAACCATGGAATCCACATAAGAAAAAATTTAAAATAAAAATCCTTTTATTTTTCTTAGGGTCAGCCACACCATGCTTGGGCTCCAAGCATTGGCCGGCCCCTACTTGGCTCAATCTTTGGGTCTTGGCCGGCACTAGCTTGGGCTCCAAGCTAGCTTGGCCGGCACCAAAAAGTGGGTAAGAAGGTGGGTATAGGTGGGTATAATTCTCTATATACAAGAGGCTACGATAGAGACCGAAAGGAGGAATTTGTTTTGGTCTCCCGATGAAATTAAGCTTCCCATGTTCGCCCCGAACACTCAACTTAATTTCATCAATAATAATTCATACCACTAAAGAATTATTATTGAATTACCGCACCAATCCCAAATTACATTTTGGGCTCCTTCTTATTATAAGTGTGTTAGTCTCCCTGTGTTTAAGATGTCGGATGTTCACTAATTAATTGAGTCATTGACAACTCATTTTAATTAATATCTTAGTCCAAGAGTAGTACCACTCAACCTTATTGTCATGTCGGACTAAGTCCACCTACAGGGTTTAACATGACAATCCTTATGAGCTCCTCTTGGGGGCATTATCAACCTAGATTACTAGGACACAGTTTCCTTCTATAATCAACAACACACACTATAAGTAATATCATTTCCCAACTTATCGGGCCTATTGATTTATCGAACTAAATCTCACCCATTAATAAATTAAAGAGATAAATATTAAATATATGTGTTTGTCATTATATTAGGATTAAGAGCACACACTTCCATAATAACCGAGGTCTTGTTCTTTTATTTAGTCAGCACAAAAAGAACTTATCTTAAATGGTCTTACTCAATACACTCAGAGTGAACTAGTGTAATTTATTAGTCAAAATAAACTAATACCTAATTACACTACAACTATTCCAACAGTTTGTTCCTTTCCATCTTAGTCGTGAGCAACTGTTTATAATTTATAAAGAACTGATAACATGATCTTCGGTGTGTGACACCACATACCATGTTATCTACAATATAAATTAATTGAACAACTACACTTAGCATAAATGTAGACGTTTTTGACCAATATGATTCTTTATTTCGAAATAAATGTTTACAAAAGCTAGGCTTTTAGTATACATTCCAACGACATTCATCTTTTGATAAGCCCTGCAACACCATTGGCTTCACTGTGCCTCTTTTGATTGCCCTTGGTACCATCTTCGCAACTTTTTCCAATCTAGTTGTTAATATTATCCAACAACTATTTTCACCATGTTGCAGTGGAGTACGTAGTTTCTACTACTATTTCTGGGTTTTGTCATCCCAAGCATCATGCAGTACAAGTAAAAATCTTTTGGAATGTAACTTCTCCTTGAGCTTCAATGCTATTAGTTCCAATGACCCAGATTCAGATTGGCGGGTTGCATACTCCTGAATTTTCTTAATAAAACTTGATGCTTTGAGATTCAGTAAGGAGTCATATACCCAGATTTTGATGTCGAAGTGTTCCTTTTCTCATTTTCAAAATAATCAAAGACTTGTTGAGCAAGCGCAGACTTTCCTATACTCCTCTGGGCGCCTGGGCCTGGTCTGAGCGTCTGGGCATAGTCAACTCTGCGTTGACTTATCCGGTAGATTAGGTGATCATTCGGTTGCCCAAAGTTGACCTCACCCAAACTCAACTCTGACCTTCTACTCAAGCAGTCTTCCTCCCTGGTTTCTCGTCCCTTAGAAGCACTGCATGCGGCCTTTTCATCAGCAGGTGTATTCTTCTGCAGCACTTCGTCCCTCTGATTCACCGAGCCCGTCGACTCACTTCCTGTGTCATAATTCTCACTAGCTGTATCTTCTTCTCGACTTCTTGTGTACCTAAGTCCCTGCAGACTTAGACACAATACATAAATGCTGAGTTAACTGTGTCTAGATGCCTGGACTAGGTCTAGGATCCTGGAGCAGTACTGGAAAGAGTGCACTTGCTCAACAAATCTTTGATTATTTTAAAAATGAGAAGAAGGAACACTTCAACATCAAAATCTAGGTATGTGACTCCTTACGTAATATCAATGCATCAAGTTTTTTTGAAGAAAATTCTCGAGTATTCAACCCACCAATCTGAATTTGGGCCATCAGAGCTAATACCAATGAAGTTGATGGAGAAGTAATATTCTGAAATATTTTTTACTTGTCCTGGATGATGCTTGGGATGATAAAAACTAGAGAGAGTGGGAAATACTACGTGCTCCACTGCTACGTGACAAAAAGGGTAGCAGAATATTATTAACAACTAGATTAAAATTAGTTGTGAAGATGGTCTCAAAGGTAATCAAAAGAGGCACAAGGAAGCCAATGATGTTGTAGGGCTTATCAAAGGATGAATTTCATTTACTGCTCTATGAGCATTCATTTTCTGATCATGATCCAAATGAATTCTCACTACTTAAAAAAATTGGCGAAGAAATAGTGGAGAAATTGCATGGCGTACCACTTCTAGCAACGTCAATTGAAGGAGTGCTGAATAATAAACTGTAAGTAGATCACTAGACCAGCATTTCGAGAAGTGAATTATGGAAAATGCCAAGAGATTTAAACAACAACGAATTCATTCCGGCTCTAACATTGAGTTACAAGATGCTTCCACCACGCTTGAATCAGTGCTTTTTCTACTGCGACATATTTCCTCAAGATTACCCATTCAATTAGCAAAATCTTGAATGTGGGTGGCAGCAGGCCTAATTTACTCGGATGGATTAGAAGAGAGCTCGAATAAGGAGATAGCATACTATTGCTTTGATATGTTATGCAACAAATCTTTCTTTGATGTTTGTACTGCAATCTGAGTACATATCATAAGGACATTTCTACTTATGATTTAGCAGAAGTCATCTTTTACACCATGCATGATATGCTGAATGGTCTTACTATCCATGTCTGACACTATGAATTTTGTCGAATTGTGCATGACACACCAATTTGCATTTTGGATTATAATGTGATCTACCATATATTTATATCTATTATAAGTACATATATTCAACTCGATGATCTAGCTGAAATGATGTACAAATTCAAATACTTGTGAACTCTCTCGATAGACTATTTTGGGGATTCTCGAAAACTTGATGATTTTATTCGAGATGCCTATAAATCACCAAGAAGAATTCGAGTATTGATTATTAAGTCTTATTATTATTTAGAAAGCATCAGTGACTTTGTAAAACTACGATTTCTTGAAATTTATGCTCAACCACCATCACTATCAATCTGCAAGTTCTATTTTTATAAGTTCTAATTGGATACAATGACATTCTGATAAAATACACAAGCAAATTAACCAACTTGAGACATCAATATAGAGTACGGAAAAAATGCATATTTTTCAGTTGCTGAAGTAGAAAAGTTAGCATCCCTACAAGAACTATGCTTCGTTGTGGGCACAGAACCCGGATATAAAATTGATGAGTTATCTATTGCAAAACATTTCAATGTGAGCAATCTTGAAGAGGCCAATAACGTCAACTTAGTTAGTAAAAGTTATCTCACAAGCTTGAAACTGAATTGGAAGAACACTAAGGACTGGTTTTGGGATGAAGCAAGCAGTAATCATGGCCAAGATCAACAAGAGGTTCTGGCAACTTTGATAGTGAGATTATACCTTCTAATGATTAGTTTCCCATCTTATTCCGATCTAATTGTTAATATTATCCAACTACCTTTTTCGCCATGTAGCAGTGGAGCACATAGTTTCTACCACTCTTTCTGGTTTTTGTCATCCCAAACATCATCCAGGACAAGTAAAAATCTTTTGGAATGCAACTTCTCCTTGAGCTTCAATGATATTAGTTCCAATGGCCCACATTCAGATTGGCAGGTTTCATACTCTTGAATTTTCTTCATAAAACTTGATGAATTGAGAACTAACTTTCCCGTACTGCTCCAGGCACTTAGACCTGGTCTGAGCGCCTTGACACAGTCAACTCCAGTGATCAATATAGCTTGGGAAAGCTAATATAATAGTAGTTGCATTGAGCAAAAAGTCACATATCGCAGGCTGAGTTAAGCAAACTAAAATGGACGATTGATAGGGAGACTTAATTTGTGGGTAGAAGAAAAAGCTAAGTAGTTCTTTACTTACATATACGTATAGATCCATATAGACCATGTGAAGATATATTTATTAGAGCTTACTCTAAGCTCATAAAAGAACTTAGGATAAAAGATGAAATACATTATAATGATCAATCTAAGGTGATTTTGAAGGTTTTTTCATACTTAACTTTATCTACTCTATCAAAAGTGCTAGTTCAACAAAACTAGATTGGTTCAATTGGAAAGGGGCCAATTGGAAAGGTAAGGAAGCAAAGGTCATATGTAGTGTTCGCAATCTAAGTCATTAGTGGCATTAATTATATGATTGGAACATTATCAATTAACATAATTAGTCTAGTTAACACAAACCTTGAGTTGAGGTGGGACAAGGTGCGGTTAGAAGAGGTTCATCTTCCATGAAGTAGGAGCCTGAGGCATGTAGCATCAGTCCATGACTCCCACGATATTCACCTCAAATTTAGTTCAATGAATGAAGAAGACAAAAGGATAGATAAGGAATCAAATAAACACATGTATCTCAGTTAGTGTCTAAGTAACTTGATTGACTTGGTCAGGCCAATGAGCCATCTATTCGGTTAAACCGACACATCCAACCTACCAATGCTTTTGGAGGATCAGAGTGATCAAACACAACTTTTTATCAAGCAAAGAAAGAACAATGGAATTCAATGAAAATACCTGATGCTTCCTATTGGAGATTCCAGTGCATTCCTATAAGGATGACTTATCGCTATCTCCTCCTAAAGAAGAACATCTCCCCCAACTCTCCTCCCTATTGGAGCTTGAATATGAATAGGGAATTTATCCCACTATACATATGACGTCTGTGTATCTACATGTACTTTCCTTCATATCCATGGGGTCGATACTAAGGGACCGTTAATGTAGCGGATCTACATTTAAATATGAACAACATTCCTCATTCAGTTTGGTCCTTTTCTCCTGCAAAAGAAAAGCCTTAGCATTGATCTCACATGCCCTTTATAAAACAATACACATACAAACAAAGTTAAAAAACTGTAATCTCAAATGCTAAATGAACAGGTAGAAGCAAGAATTGGAGTTACCTCGACCAGTTGGACTACAACTAATTATGGTCCAGTTCAACGCAAAAACCTGTAGGAGAGAAACTACAGGTTCTTCGTGCATTAATAACCTGTAAAGTTAAAACCTGTATGGTTCAGGTCGTACATACTTTTCGATTTATCCTGATGATCAATGAAAAAATTTTATGGGACTGGATCGATCATCCAGGGATAATCAATGAAACTAACTAAGTTTATCAATTTTTGTTTCAGAAGAGTATGAGGAATAAAAGCGAACAACTTTTTAGATTTGAATAGATACTCCAATCTTATAATGTTGATCGGGCCTAAATTATAAGTAATTATCAATATTAATTCATTAGATAACATTAAACTCGTGTAATGTCGAACGTCCATTTGGATGCTTTCCTTTGTTTTTCACATTTCGATCTTCTAATTAGAACTTATACTCCTAAAATTAAATCTCCAAAAAGTCCTCATCAAACACTTATTAATATATATATTTTATTGTATACATTATCTTGCCCTGGGACCCTAATTAGCTGTGCGCTTGCATGATGAATAAGCGTGCCAGAGATGAGTGACGCATGGATAGCAAATGCTCGAGGCTTAAAATTACATGATTTGTCCCAGTTCAGATCCTCTGTCCCTATTTCTCTATGTCCTCGTATCCTATTGTCGATCGGATGGATCAGATTAAATCTCAAGATATCATGACATCTTTAATATATGTGCAGTATCCTCGTGATGTGCAAAGCATCCTTGAGATTTAATCTGATCCGTCCGATCGACAATGGGACAGGGAGAAATGGGGACAGAGAATCTAAACTCGATCTGCCCAGGCTCGGCTCATCTTCACTGCTAGAACGTTTATCCCATCAAATTTTAAATAAATTGGATTAAAATTTAAGCCCGTGATCCATGTGTGTTGACGGATTAAGAAATACTTTAAATTTTATATCAATTTATTATCTTTCTTTATTATAATTTTAAAATAAAAATATATAATAATTTTCATTAAATATGTATACCAATTTGTATCTATTTATATTTAAAATATTTGTTTTTAAATATATTTGATTAATAAAATCTTTTTACACTAAAATGACCAAGATATTAATTTTTTTAAAAAAAATTATAAAATAATTGATAAGGCCACGAGTAGACCCATCTAACTTGCAACCCATCTTGGATTAGATTGGATTAGGAACTTTTTAATTTGTCAAGATGACAAGTCAGTCTGTCCTGTCCTATCAAATGACTAGTTCGTGATGAACCGATGAGCACAAGGGACTTTCCTTCTATCTGAAGTTGGTTTGGTGTGGTGTCTCTAACGATGAGCACAAGATCACAATGAGCACAAAACAGATTCACGGAGTCAAACAATTACATGTCATGTGTTTTGACTCATTGGTTTTGTGCACTCTTGACCTGTAGTTGCTTGACTCTGTGAATCTCAGCGCACTTTCTAATTTATTCCGATGATCGATGATCGATGACAAAATTCATAAGGGCGGATCGATCAATTCAAAGATAATCAACGAAACTAATTAGATTTATCATTTGTTTTTTACTTTGTGAATCTGTTTTACTTGTCCTGACTCCATGATTTTGTGCACCTTCATGCCCCCACTCATCTCTATAATGTATATCAAAATTAAAATTTTAATAAACCATAATTTCATTATATCTAAACTTTATTATACCTAAACTTTATTACACCAAATTTTGAGCGCAACGTCAAACTTAGTTATACTGAAAATTCCTTATACTAAAAATTTTAATATAGCAAAACTTTATTATACCAAAATTTCGTTATACCAAATTTGTCTCGGCTTTGCAAACAATTACAGCTCTTGTGCTTTGCTTAATCTCCAGTTCACCCATAGCAGTTCCTCTTGTTTGAACACTAGAACAGGATGGGAACAGAGCAATTTTGACGAAGCAAATTGCTCTTTTACCAAGTGGTTTTGCCAACTACCTTTTCAAGCAGCAAGTGCAGCTAATATCTGGCCTCAACTTTGGTGATCGATCCTCAGGGAATGTGAGATTGCCTGTTTGTATGCATGAAAAGGAAGGCATTATGGTTTTTGGCAAAATTATTCTTAACTAAAAGACTTTTTATAAATGAGTAATGAGTGTATGTTAACGTAGGTCCAAATGCACCGCATCAACATGCTGATGCACCCCTTTCTTTCGACAGCAAATGAGGAATCATAGATATGGTTGTCATTAATAAAAAGATTAAATGAAAGTGGCCACTCAATCGCCTTACCATTCCACCACCTTCCACTCAAATCATGGCTACTACTAATAATCCTAGTAATGGCATTTCTCCACCTCACGAATTATTATCTATGTCTCCTTCCCCTCTCCACACTCTGCAGCACTCCGCATGCAATTGTGCAGCCCGCAGCACTCTGCAACACTCCACAGCAACTAGCAAGGTAATCCTAATTTTTTTTTTTCTGTTCAATTAGCAAGGTAATCTAGTTAGTAGCTAGTATTTGAACCCGATTCCATTTCTCAAGCTAAACCAAAATTCATGTGCCTGTTCTCCTTTGTTTTATCTCTAGTAACCACATTTATGTTGTTGTTACCCATTTTCTCTCCTTTGGTTCCTCTTTACAATAATGCAACTAGACCAATCTGGCAATCCGGTTGCTTTGAAAAATAAAAAGAGGAATAAATGATCGAATTACTGAGTGAAAGGGAAGTTGAGAGAGCTTGAACGTACGTGTGAATGAAAGATTATAATTTAGAGAGAGAGAGAGATCTAGTGCTGTATTTATTAGACAGGGAGATAATGTTCCTTATCAGTTAGAGTGTAATCGAGTTTGTTCGTTATTTACTTTTGGATAACTATGAACAGTGAAAGAGAGTCTTGTAGTCTGAGTGGACGGACTGCGTTCGAGTAATATAGTGATGAATCTTCCAAGGAACATATAAGATCTATAGGGGTAGATATCATTAATTGTTTGCTTTAAGAGAGAGTCAAAGTTGAGAATGAACAACATGGATTGACCTATAGGAAGTGTTTGACTTTTGTGAGCTCATGCACTCAAGTGAAGAGAGCTATGAACCATGAGAGAGAGTCTAGAGTCTCTCTTTCTTGTTTATCTTCATAATGGGCATATATCATTCCTTACCTGTATATATTTGGAGAGTTTATTATTTCATGAGTAAGCAAGAAGTAAGGGATGAGAATAAGAATGACTATTAATAAAGTTTGTAATGTGAGTGAAAGAAATATGTTATCTGTTTATAGTATGAGTATTAGAACCCGGATAGTTTTATTAATATTCATATTAAAATTGTGTGGTGCCAGTAGTTATCTTTTGAAAAAAATTATATATCGATATCATATTAAAATTTAGGTATACTAAAATTTTGATATATCGAAACTTTATTATAATTTTCGGTATGCTTAAATTCAAATCACAGCACCACTGATTTATGAAAATATGCAATAATTTTAGCCCACCAAAAAAAATTCTTTCTTTTTATTCCTTGGATCGAACATCCCACCATTTCCTTTACTTTTTATATAGGAATGGCAAAAATATTAAAATTTTAATATATCATATATATCATATCGATATATATTATTCATATAAAAAACATCAATATATCAAAAATTTAATACGGTATTATACCATACTAAAATTTTTGGTATCATTGTTAGATTTTTTAATTTTGATATACCAAAATATTGTATAATTATTTTAAAAATTGTTTAGTGTTGTTGGTTTTCAAAACACTCCAATGTTTTTGTGATTTATGTTAAACATATATTTTTTCCATCGATAATTTTAGTATATCAAAAATATCGAAATATCGAACAATTTTGGAATGAACGATATGGAATTTAACCATATTGAAGTTTCGGTATATATTTCATACTAAAACTTCTGATATTTATAAAATAAATACTGATACCGTATTAAAATTTTGATATATCGAACCTTCGGTTTATGAAATTCCAGTATACTAAAACTTCATTATACCAAAACTTGCTTTACTACTTCATTATACCGATGTTGTATCAAAATTTCAATATATTGAAACTTCATTATACCAAAATTTTAATATACTAAAACTTTAGTATACAAAAATTTCAGTATACCATAATTCTTGGAGGGATGTTAACTTTCCTACTTCAGCAATTGAGAAAAGTGCATCCTCCTCTACTCCGTATAGATGTCTTAAGTTTGTCAACTTACTTGCATCTTTTGCTAAAATGACCATATATATATCCAATTAGAACTTGTAAGAAGTAGAACTTACAAATTAATAGTGATGATAGTTGAGCTGAAATTTGAAGAAATCGTAGTTTTACAAAGTCATTGATGCTTTCCAAACACTAATCATACTGAATAATCAATACTCAAATTCTTCTTGGTGATTTACAAATATCTCAAATAAAATCATCAAGTTTTTTAGAATCCTCATAATAATCTTCAATCAAGAGGGTTCGCAAGTACTTGAATTTATACACCATTTTAGTTAGATAAACGAGTTGAGCATCTCTACTAGTAATAAATATTGATATATGGTGGATGATATTATAATTCAAAATGTAACTTAGAGTGTCATGCACAATTCAACAACATTCATAGCACGAGACATGACGAGTAAGACCGTTCAACATATCATGCATGGTGTAATAGATGATTTCTTCTAAATCATAAGGTGCAATGCCCTTCCGAGACATACTCTGATTGTTAGTATGAACATCATAGAAAGATTTGTTACACAACATATCAAAGCAATAGTTAACTATGTCCTCATCCGAGCCCTCCTTTGATTCATAGAAAGATTTGCTGCCACCCACGTGCAAACTAACTTTTGCTTATTGAATCCTTAATCTTGAGGAAAGATGCTAAATAGGAAAAGCACCGCTTCAAGCATGGTAGCAGCATCTTGTAACTGAGTGTTACAGTTAGAATGAATTTGTAGTTGTTTAAATCTTGTAGTATTTTCCAAACTTCACTTTTTGATATTTTCATCCATTGATTTGCTTCTAGTTGATTGTTCAACGATCCTCCAATTTCTCTACTATTTCTTCGCCAATTTTTTTAAGCACTCGAAATTTATTTGGGTCTTGACCAGCAAATGCACTCTCATATAGGATTAAATGACATTCATCTATTGATTAGTTTTGCAACATCATTGGCTCCATTGTGCCTTTGATTTCTTTTGAGATTATCTTTGCAACTGGCCATTTAGCAATGGAATACATAGTTTCTCCCACTTTATCTAGTTTTTATCATTCCAAGTATCATCTAGGACTAGTAAAAATCTTTTGGAGTATAACTTCTCGTTGAGCTTAACTGGTACTATTCCAATGGTCCCGAAACTTTTGTATACCAAATTTTGGTATACCAAAACTTCGGTATACGAAAACTTCATTATATCGAAACTTTGTTATACCGAATTTTTAGTATATTTAAATTCCATATTGATCATATCAAAATTGTTCTATATTTCAAAATTTTTAATATACCGAAATTATGAAAGGAAAAAAATATTTAACATAAATCATAGCACAACTCATTTAAGAAAACTCAAGGTTACTTTTTTTATTCCTTGGATCATATAGAGAATAATAGGAAAATATTAAAAATTTTGATATACTGAATATACCATATCGATATATATCATTCATACTGAAAATATCAGTATACCAAAAATTTTAATACAGAATTATATCATACCGAATTTTTGCGTATATCGATATGAGATTTACTATTTTTTGATATACCAAAATATTTAATAATTATTTTATAAATTATTTAGTGGTGTCGGTTTTCAAAATTTAATACTACAGTGTGCTTTGATTTATGATAAATGTATATTTTTTTCTTTTTATAATTTCGTATATCGAAAATACCGTTATATCAAACAAATTTGATTTTAACGGTATGAAATTTAACCATACTGAAATATATATATTTCCTTTATATCGAACAAATTTGATATGAACTAAAATTTAATCATGTCAAAATTTTAGTATACTGAAATTTTGATATATTAAAATTATACAATTATGTATTGTATAAGTTTAATCAAGTTTAATCTAATGTCTAAATTATATATTAAAAAATCATATGATTTAATATGAAATATTTATTTTATTTAAATCATTAAATATTTAATATTTATAATAATATGATTTAAATGGTTGGATATCAGTTTGGTCAGTTGAGGTTGCTGAGCGTACTGATGCTTCTTTGGTTGCAAGCTAAGTTGGCAGGGAGTTTGCTTTACTCATGGTGTTTTAAACCGTATTGATAGTACATGAGTATGGATGTTGGGTTTTACAATTGATTATGGACGTTTTGGTTTCATAGATTCTTTTGATCCAAGTTATACTCTAAATACTATAGACGACCTACCTAAGGTATTGTTTTGCAAATCAGCCTGTTATCAGCTTGTGGAACATTGCACAATTCACAGCTACTTTATCATCTGCACAGTTGATCAGCAAAGAGGAGGCGAACTATGCAATGAAAAGGTGGTTTTCCTTTTACTACAAGATTATGTTTGTGATTATGTGCTTATTCCATCATCACCATCGAGCCTTGTTTGTCCCGACTAACTTGAATTTCTAGTAGCTATATGAAACTGATCTTGTTTGACATAATTGTTTTTTTTTCAGGTATGGAGAGAAATTCATGGATGAAAAGGATGATTAACTAATAGAGAGGAATCATGCTTGAAAAAAATTTAGTTTTATGTTTGATAAAGATCATTTATATTAGCTTGATGATAAAAATATATATAAAATAAGTAAACTCAAATACTAATAAGTTTGGTTTGTTAATGAATAATTTGATTCATTAATATTCATTAACGATTAATGCTCATGAAAATAAACATTTATTAATTCACATAAAATTTAATTATAATTTTTTTTTTAAATTTTTTTTACTCAAATACATAAAAATATTTTATAAGTTTTTATAATTTAAAATTATTCATGATATATATACTAAAATAAAAAAAATAATATAATATCTAAATTAATTCATAAATACAACACTCCGTACTATTAATGAAGCTCAATAACAAGTTAAAAAATTAAATTAAAAATCAATAAAAAAATTCTAACAATTAAAAAACCAAACTTTTTATAAATCTAAATTGTGAAATTCATAATTTATTAATATAAAAAATATTTAATATTTATAATATTATCATTAATTTATTTAATAAAAAAATATTCAAGCTTCACTCCCAACCGTTAATTTGGATTAGGTCCGTCGGATTTGTCCATCCCGTTAAATAATTTAAATGGGTTGGGTTGAAATTTTATCAATCCAAGCTTGCCACGGGCCGACTCACTTAGCTTGCGACGGTCTTAGGTTGGCCCGCATATTGAGAAATACATGTAAACTAAGTTTTATGTCAATTTATTATCTTTATTTGTTATAATTTTAAAATAAAAATAATACTTAATTTTAAAATAAAAATAATATTTTTGATCCAACATAAGTACTCTTTATGTCTATATATATTTAAAATATATATTTATGGATACATTTGATTGATAGAACTTTTCCTAAGTAAAAATTCAAAGATGTGAAATATTTTTTAAATTTTTTCTAAAAAAATTAATGGGCCCGCGGATTGGGTCGCTAAACCCACAATCCGCCTTAAATTGGGTTGGGTTGAAAATTTCTTAATCCACCAAGTTGATGAGTCGGCCCATCCCACGCCATTAAATGATTGGTCCGTTATAAACCGGATCACGGATTGATCCGTCTGACCGCCCAAGCCATGTTGGGCTTAATCATACACGAGAATCACAGAAGTCAATCAACATGCCATGTCAAGCCATGCTCATTATAAAGAAGCCTTTAAACAAATCCAAATGTTCATTTCATTATTAATGTCATCGAAATGAATCTAGATACATCTCGTATATTTAAACAAATATTAAACCCAAATAAGAACATAATTACAATTCAAAAGACCATATACAAACTCATGTTCATAACCCAGAACTAACATACAAACTCAACATATAATATTGGTTAATATATATTTTAATTTTTTAATTGATCAATTTTAACTTTGATAAAATATTAATTAAATTTATATAGTCAAAAATATTTAATTTGTAATATTTTTTTAATATTAACGGTGAATTATATAAGAGAGGGAGTGTATGTACAATAATCAATGAAAGAAAATGTGTGATGGAAGATCAAAATATTATTTCTCTTAAAAGGAAAAGAAGGTTAAAACAGAGCATTAAAACTGCAAGCTATTTCATTAAATTAACTGCTGAGATCCGAACTAAGAATTGAAAGTAAAAGTAAGTTGGGAGTTATGCCATCAACACAATTTATAATTTGCTAAAAATACTCCTAATAGGAAAACCCAACAAGCCAGCAAAGAGACTGAACAACTAGAGCATGTTTAATGACTACATGTGTAAGAACATATAGTGATGGATATTGAGAAAAATATATATAATTGACGTGTGAAGTTTGGAATTATGTGAATTTTCTAGATGATAGGAAGAATACTAACAGCTTGGTACACAAAAATTGATATATGTCTAAATAAACCACTTGTATATTCTTGTTCAAAATCCAAAAGATCCTTCAGCAGGAGCAAAAAATGTAAATTTAAGCAATGTTTGCATGCTAATACTCAGTAAATGCTTATCAGATCAGAATCAATAATAATAAATAGCCCTGAATTATTCACATAAAAAAAGTTCTGAAGGCTTATATATATATAAAATTAAAATGATATAAATTATATAATATAATTAAATTTGTTATAAATTATTCTTGAAGAAGTTGATGAACATTAAGAAATTAAGCTTATTAGTGTTTAATTTTATCTGTTTAATATAATTTTTATTATCGAATAAATATTGATACGGGTTATAACGAGCGGATTTCAAAGATGACGTGGTAGTCAAAGTTAAGGTAAGGTGAGGGTCAAAGTCAGAGTAGAGGAGTGTCTCCCAAATAACTTTGTTAATCACCCCGCGTTAAAATGCTATGGTCTACCCAAGTGACCACTGAGTAGGACGCTCAAATAAAGTCGATCGAACGCAAAGCCGAATAGATATAAGAACTCTAGTATTTTATTCTGAAGGTTAGGAAATAATATACCTGATTAGTCGAGTAGTCGACCGAGTGCAATGGAGCTTGACTAGGTGAAAATCTGACAAAGCTCTAAGCACATAGGCCTGATAAAAACTCTTAGCATAAGATTGACCGAACATAAGGTTGTATGTGTACGCCTGATCGGGTAAAGACTGGATGGACGTAAAGACACTTGACCTTATAAAAGTCTTAATATAAGATCGGTCGGATGAAGACAGATCGAACATAAGATTGTATGTATACGCTTGACTGGGTAAAGACCGGGTGGGCGTAAAGACCCTTGGCCTTATAAAAGTCTTAGTATAAGACGACAGAATGAAGGTCGATCGAACATAAGGCTATATGTGTATGCCCGGCGGGTAAAGACCAGACAGACGTAAAGACACTTGGCTTTATAAAAGTCTTAATATAAGATCATTCAAATGAAAGCTGGTCGAGCATAAGGATAGCTGTGTACGCTAGACTGGGAAAAGACCAGATAGACTTAAAGACACTTGTCCATAGGAAACTCTACATATTCACTTAATCGGGCATAGGTTTACCAAGTTTAAGTTACCTAAGATGAAATTTCCCTAAAATAAAGCCCTAATATACATAATTTATCATGTGACTTCTTGAATAAAGCTTTGACGTACCGTGAGCACTATATTAATCTCTGAATAGATCTTTTTAGTACTTAACATATGATAGGGCAGATTGGTACAATGACAAGCAATACGATGGGTTTTATGGACCGGCCAAGATACTATATATGATAGAATACAATGATAAGCAATACGGCAGGCCTTGCGGACTGGTCAAGATATATTTAGCAAATAAACAACCGACAACATTTTAATAGCCTGACATAATTGTCGGGGAATATTCATTTAGAAGCTCCTCCGAAGTCTATCTGGTTTTCCTTTGGTGATTCATCTATAATGACATCTTCATCCAATGACTTTAGAAAAGGTTTAAGTTATAAACGACAAAAGAGATACATCTGTGAGTACAAAAAAGATTCCTTGGAAGCTCTTTAAGGAACTACCTAACAAACTCCGACACATGAAGCCACCTCATGGTCATGGAGATCGTGAGGGGTGGTATAAAAAGGGAGATCCTCTCTGTTGGCAAGGTATGCAATTTTTACATCTGAAATATTGATTTGTAGATCCACTACTATTCTTCTTCCCCGGTACTAACTTGAGTGTCGAAGGGCTTTGCCAAGGACCCCTTCTCTGGTCTTTGCTCACTAACGCTTAGTTGGATCGTCTGATTGTGCGCAAGATTATTGAGGAGCTTCATCCCAGATCGGAGAGTCAACTATTTGTCAACAAATCATACACCTAAGCCAATGCGCCATCTCCTCAGCCTTCAGACAGGATCTAATTTGGCGCTGTCTATGGGAATCTTTATTTGAATTTGAAGTTATGAGATGGAGGAGGCTGGAAAACTCGCTACCGTCACCTTAACACAAGAAGATATGGATTTGCTCATCAACGCCCGAGCACAAAATTACTTCAACAACAACAGTAAGCCAACACTAGTGGTACGCTGCCGCCACCAAATCAGGCAAGGTCAACAACAACTCACCAAAAGGAAAGAGGAATTCAAGAGGAAGCCTTGATTGCTTGCTTCCTGCACCTCTCTCACCAACCCGACACCCCAAGCACTCTTTCGCACACCACTGGAACAGTTGGGCCAAGAAAGAGTGCTCCAAGAATCCTCTGGAGAAGCACCTGTACGAGATAAGTGCAAAAGAACAGCTATAGCCAACGATAGCTTCCTTGAGCGGATCATCATCCCATTCTCTCAATTGGTGTTGGATGATCCATTGGCGAAACATTATCAGACTCTGAATATAGGAGAGTATTCGAGGACAACCAACCCAAAAGACCATATCCTCACGTTTGAGAATGCTGCCCTCCTTCAATAATTTACGGATAGCGTTAAATGTTAAATGTTCCTCATTACATTCGGCAGAGCAACCCAACGATGGTTCAAACGGCTGCCAGACAACTCTATTCATCATTTTAAGGACTTTCGCAAGGTATTTCTTCAACACTTCTCCAGCAACCGACGGTATCATAAAACCCCATGGAGCCTCTTCTCACTCAAATAAGGGCTAAAAGAGACCATCCGAGCCTATATCAAAAGGTTCAATTAGGTGGCTATGGATGTTCCTACTGCCACCACAGAGATTTTAGTGAGCATTTTTTCTCAGGGACTCACTGATAATGATTTCTTCTGAGATTTGGTTAGAAAACCTCCAACTAACTTTGACTTGTTGATGTAACAAGCAATTATCAATGTTGAAAAAGCTCAGGCTCCTCCAAAGAAGGAGAGTAATACACCCGCTCCCACTCTAGCCACCGAGCGCCCGACGGTACCTGCCCTCCATCTAAAGGACCTTGGGCAGGTCCTTAATACTGTCATCAAGAATCACAGCTCAAGTCATGCAACATATGGAGGTCCCTCGGGAAGCTCCACAAAAGTCATGCACATATCATTAGACAACTACTCACAATACGGAGGATTGTTATACTTGTGGAATTAGTGAAACGACAACCCTAGATATCGTCTGTGTTCACTAGCCCCAAATCGACAACCGTATACGTGATAAAATAGCCCGCTCAAGATTGAATATCGAGCAACCGAGCTACAGCAGGGAACCCTACAGCTCCAGGCCAAGCAAACCCAAGTGCCCGCCCAAATTCAACAAGAACAGTCTTCAGCGCAGTAAGAAGAAAACCGCAGTAATGCTACTCGGAGTAATATTAATATGATAACTGGAGGACCAACTGATGGTGATTCGAACTGAGTGAGGAAGTCACATGCTCGACGTCTGGTTATTCATGAAGTCGGATGCAGTGCAAAGCGAGCGGCTAGGCCCGAAATTAGCTTCGAGCCCAGAAATCTAGAGAGAGTAGAAATCCCCCATGATGATATATTAATAATTAAGGTTGTTATAGCCTATTATAATATCTCTCATAACTTTATTGATACAAGAAGTTCAGTTAACATTATCTTCAAACAAGTATTTGACCAGCCATAAATCAACCCAAGTGAGCTTTAGCCCATGACAACTCCTCTATATGGGTTCATGAGTAATGATTGCACTAAATTCTCCTTTAGGCGGAGAAGCCTCTTTTACAGTAGTGTAAACACAAAAAGAAGGAAGCTAAACAAAACAAGAAAATGCACAAGCGTTGTTACAGTGATTACTTGATTAGCTTCTGGACTAAGATTGTATTTATAGCCTTGGTCGGTGTGCCTGGAGGGTTCCAGGAACCTTGAAGGGGATAAAACGTTATCCCCTTCGCACCGGATCACGGTCAAACGTGATCTGGTCAAAGTCGTATTCTAGGCGCTCTGATTGATTCCAGGCGCTCGGACCCTTAAAGTCAACTTTCCTTCTCGTCTGGAAGACGAATGAAGAAATATTTATTCCTCCATTCCTCCTAAGCGGGCACCCTATTAAATTAAATCTCTTTGGGATGAGATTGAAACTTGAATAGCCCATTGCTACTTGTCGGGGAACAAAATAGAGGTGGAATAGACGAGGAGATAGAGGGATGTTTAACAAACGAAAAATGATAACAACACCACTTAAGATGAGGAAGGGATGAGGGATAAGCTAGTGGAGCGGAATACTAAAATATTGGCTAACATTGACAAAAAAACTGATGAAGAGGAAAATGGAGCTCAGATAGAATTTGTTCTTTAAAGATGGCCACACTTTCTGATGGAGGAAGGGGGGGGCCGATCTTCTTCAGTAGGAACAACTACAAAGGTGGGGAGACCATAGTTAATGGTAAGATAGTACGTGTCGTCGATGGTAAAACTAGAAGAAACATTGTGTATACCATTCATCACTCGTATACAATTGTGAAAGAAAGGTTTATAGAAACAAACCAAGGAAAAGAGAGGCCAGGGTCAAAGGAGAGGTAGCAACGAATACAGGAAGAAATAAAGCTTTAGGGTTTTATCTCTTTCTTATGAAGATTTTATAAGGGTTCCTTGGAAATGCCTCTTAACTTGAACTCTTAGATTATAATGATGCAAATGCAAGCTTGGCTGTGAACCGTCAGATGGTCAAAAAAAGTAAAAAAATAAGTAAAAGGTGATACACCTATGATGATATATACACACGTGTTACCAATGAAAAACCAACAACGATAACTGATACAACGGACATTTAACTAACAAAGTCAATGTTTTTACCAAGGAAAGCATAATTTTCGATGTAATTCCTTAAGGGGAGAGTATGACTAATCGTTTCCAGTCTTAAGCTCGAACAAGTTTTCAAAACTCGTCCGGGAAATACTAGGTGAACATGTTAGATTAGATCATGTTGGCCCGGGACATACTAAAGGGTGTTATACTAAACGTGTTTAATTTCAATCAATCCCATATTCCTTTACTTGAGTAAATAATGAGCATTATAGCTAGTTTTTTTTTTTTAAGTTTTACGTTCGACCGAGTATGAACTTAAATGAATCTTAAGCTCACTTGGCCATAGGGATTGCCGTCTTTGGCCAGAGGGACGTCACATGCGACAATTCGTTTGGCCCAGGTGGGCAATCCTGAGAGGGTTTGTCTCATTTTGCTTGGATTTTTGCTCGAACGGAGCTAGATTATCTGTGCAATAGCACCCCTATATTGAAAATAGTGGTAGTAACATAGCAAAATTTGGGTTGATAAGTGTAGCTAGAGATTTGAACATGCAAAGGAAAGTTTAGTAGGCATTAAGAACCAAGTTGAAGATACAAGAAAAAACAACGTAAATTAAGTAAATCAGGGAAGTTAGTCAAAGAAGCAGCATGTAGTATCTTCTTGTGATCCAAGAAGCTGGTTGGAGGATCAGAGGTTAAATATCCACCCTCTTTTAGCGGTGTCATTGCTCCTTCGGCTCCGAGAAAAAGAGTCTTAGAAAGGTAATCAGCAATTGGCGCATTGAACTCACGGGTGTTGAAAATGACAATCTTCCTTGCTTTAAAAGTTGATCCTCTCCCGCCTGATAAGTTGTTAATGTCGCTCTGGTTGTCGTTGTTTTCATTTGATCAGTCAATAAATTGGCGAGTAAGCAATCTTGCTCAATCTTTTGGGTTAGCAACTCAACTTCCTTGGCAGCTAGCTCTGTTGCATGAGTAAACTTCAATTCATGATGTTGAGAGCATAACTACTCATTCTCGATAATCTGCTCGCCTAGCTTCATTTTTATATCTTCTCGAAAGTTTGTTTCTGATTGAAATTGAGCCAATAAGAGTTTCTAAGGTGGCCTTCCATTGTGTCACTTTATCACGCTCAGCTTCAACTAGCTCTTGAGCTTCTTTTAGTTGAATAGATAGTTCTTTGATTTGGTAGGAGTTTTGCGTAGAAATTGTTGTAGAGGTTTGCTGTTTTAGCAACTCATTTCCCTTCACCAAATCATACAATTGTTAAGTGACGCTCGTACTGATTGCCTAGCACTAGAAAATAAACACAATTACGAGTCTGAAAAAAGGGGATAAAAATGATCGACTAAGTAATGATACCTTGGTCTGCTCGTATAAAAATTCATCTGCCAGTTCCGTGGGTGTAAGTTTGCTAACTGGCCCTTATTTGGCCTCTGTCCAAGCATTTATTAAGCGGCCTCCTAATAATATTGGAAGGGTAGAAGGAAGAAGAGACGTTGAATTGAAGGAAGCTTGGGCAGAGGGCAAAGAAAAAATGATTGGTGATTGGGGAGGTTGATCTGGAGTGGCGAAGATAGTATTAGGACTAGGAGATATAGAGAGGACATGATCTGGAGAATAGCCTAGTAAAAAAATGTCCTCTTGGGGTTGGCCGAGAGCCGAAGTTAATAAGGTAGGATAAAAGACAACTAAGGTTTGCTCAAGGGATTATACTCGTATATCTTCTTGAGCGGAGGCAGATTGAGAAGGGATGACCTGCCTCATAGGAGAAGGAGCAAGGGTTAACATGCACTTCTTATGTTGTCTCTTGGGAGAAGCTGCCTTTTCTGGAGAAGAGCTCATAGGGGCCAAAGAAGGTCTCAAAGGTAACTCCCCAGATATCCTAGTTATGCTCGTCTCGACCCCGTGATCTTCAGAGGCCTAATTAGAAAGAGGGGGCATCGGTAAACCCCGCTTGGCTATTAATTCTTATTCCTTGGCACATAGCTTCGCCTTTTTCAGATCGATTGATTCACCGATCAGGGATAAGAGAATATAATCCACTGCATAAAATAAAAAATACCTTAGTTAGAGATAGCCTAATCATCAAAATTAGCAGAACTTACCAAAGGGATAGGGTAATCTCTTCTGAATGAGGCTTAAACCAAAGGGATAGGGTAATCATTTGTGGATTTTAAAGCATGGATGCCTCCATTTGGGGGGATAGGTAAGAAGGGGTCCTGCTTCAATTTCATAGGATCAGGAAGAGGAGGAAAGGAAGATTACCAATTAGTGGGCCACGTGACAGAACCAGGAATTTCTATAAAGAAGAAATGGGATTTCCATCCCTTATTCGAGGATGGCATGTCCTCGAAGAAGACCGCTTTCGGTCGAGATTGGAAGAGGAAAACCCCGAATTTTGATTTTTTAGGATAAGCGAACAAATATAGATTACGCGGAGTAGGAGGAATTCCGAATACATGGAATAACATGAACATCCCGCGCATATAACGAAAGGCGTTCGAAATAAATTGTTGTAAGGGAATGCGAAAATATTGACTTACTGCTGATAAGAAAGGGTGAATGAGAAAATGAAGACCGCCCACTAATTGGTTGGAAAAGAAAGTAATATGGTTATCAAGAGGAAGTTGAGGATGATTGGTTGGGAAAGGAAGACGAATGCGGTAAGTATGGGGGATTTCATATAGGGAATAGAGATAAGTTCAATTAGAGGCATCGAAGCTTGAGGAAGTAAAGGTATACCACGGGGCGAAAAACTCTGGGGCCATGGAAGAACCAATCCTAGTCAGAAAGCAAGCAACTTACTGGGGTGTCTGAGATTCGAACAAGAAGGAATGCAGAGCAAGGAGGATCACCGGAAAAAATAGATGGAGGAAGGTATGTCGTCGAAGAAAACAAACTCGAAAGGAGGAAGGACGAAGGGTGAAGAACTCACAGTGCCTAGGGTTTTATAAAAAAAGGCAGTTCAATTGCCACCGTTAGATTGGAACAACATTATTTAGGAGGATCGTTGATTTGCAAAGGGGGATGTGCTTGACGTGCTGTTGCATCATAAGAAGTGGGGAATGCTAGAAGGCGTTACAGAAAATGAGTAGTGGTGCCACGTGACACTCATCTATAAATGGACATTTATGATGGACAGGACGAGTGACGTATTTTTTGAACACAAAATGCCTTTTTACAAGTTCTTGGTACTCCCTCCTTCTTAAATGGTCAATTATTAGTGAGCGATCCTTGACAAAATCACCAAGTGTCTTTGGTATGAGTGAGAGTACCAATTACCGGACGATCCTAATGAGACGGAAAGAGTATAAAACATATAACTCGAGTCCAGTCAGTTCTTTACATCCCTTTTGACTAGACTTGAAGGGGAGGCTAGTGATATGGGTTATAATGAGCGAATTTCAAAGATAACATGATAGTCAAAGTTAAGATAAGGTGAGGGTTGAAGTTAGAGTAGGAGAGTGCCTCCCAGATGACTTTGTTAATTGCCTCACGTTAAAATGCTAGGGTCCTACCACCGAGTAGGACGCTCAAATAAAGTCGATTGGACGTAAAGTCGGGAAGATATACGGTCTCTAGTATTTTTTTTCTGAAGGTTAGGAAATAATGTACCTAATTAGTCTAATAGTCACCTGAGTGCCATGGAGCTTGATTAGGTGAAAATTTGACCAAACTCTAAGCACATAGGCCGTATAAAAACTCTTAGCATAAGATTGGCCTAACATAAGGCTGTATGTGTATGCCCGGCTGGGTAAAGACCAGGCAGACGTAAAGACACTTGGCCTTATAAAAGTCTTAGTATAAGATCAACTGGATGAAGACCGATCGAACATAAGGCTGTATGCTTACGCCCAGCTAGGTAAAAATTTGGCGGACGTAAAGACACTTGGTCTTATAAAAGTCTTAGTATAAGATCGAACATAACGTTGTATGTGTACGCTCGGTCGGGTAAAGACCGAGCAGGCATAAAGATACTTAGCCTTATAAGAGTCTTAGTATAATATCGGCCAAGACCGATCGAATATAAGGTTGTATGTGTACGCCCGACCGGGTAAAGATCGGGCGGGTGTAAAGACGCTTGGCCTTTTGGCCTTATAAAATTCTTAGTATAAGATCGGTCGAACGAAGGCCGATCGAACATAAGGTTGTATGTGTACCCCTGGCCGAGTGAAGATCGGGTGGACGTAAAGACACTTGGCCTTATAAAAGTCTTAGTATAAGATCGTTCGGATCAAAGCCGGTCGAGCATAAGGATAGCTGTGTACTCTCGGCTAGGCAAAGACCAGACGGGCTTAAAGACACTTATCCTTAGAAAACTCTACGTATTCACTTAGTCAAGCATAGGTCTACCAAGTTTAAGTTACCTAAGATCACATTGTCCCTAAAATAAAACTCTAATATACATAATTTATCATATAACCTTTTGAATGAAGCTTTGACGTACTATAGACACTATATTAATCTCTGAATAGATCTTTGTAGTACTTAACATATGATAGTGTAGATTGGTACAATGGCAAGTAATACGATTGGTCTTATAGACTGGCTAAGATACTATGACAGAATACAATGACAAGCAATACGGTTGACCTTGCGAACCGACCAAGATATATTCAGCAGACAAACAATTGACAATATTTTAACAGTTTAGCATAATTGTTGGGGAATATTCCTTTAGAAGCTCCTCCAGAGTCTATCTAGTTTCCCATTGGTGATTCATCTATAACGATATCTTCCTCCAACGACTTTAGAAAATATTTAAATTATAAACGACAAAAGAGGTACATTTGTGGGTACATAAAAGATTCCTCGAAAGCTCTTTGAGGAACTGCCTAATAAACTCTGACGCATGAAGACATCTTAAGGTCATGGTGATCGTAAAGGTGGTATAAAAAGGGAGTTATCTCCGTTGGTAAGGTATGCAATTGTTGCATCTGAAATAGTCATTTGCATATCCACTACTATCCTTCTTCCTCGATATTGACTTGAGCGTCGGAGGGTCTTACTAGGGACCTCTTCCCTGATATTTGGTCACTAACGCTTCGTTAGATCGTCTGATTGCACACAGGATTGTTGAGAAGCTTCATCCTAAATCGAAGAGTCAACTATTCATTAACAAATCATCCCTATGAGCCAGCATGTCATCTTATAGAATCAAATATGAACAAATTTTATCAAATTCAATGAATTTAATACAATAATATTATTTATAATTTAAATTAAAGATTTTGTAATATAAAAATTGTATATTATTTTAATATATTATAAATAATCTAAAATTATAAAATTCATAAATTATTTATTTTTTATACATTTAATAAAAAATTATAAATTTTGCATGAAGAAAATTATGAGTCGAAGGAATAGAGTACATAGTATTCCATTTTAATTATTTTATTTATATAGGCTTTGTTTTTGAACTAATATAAACAAACTTGCCCTACGATATAGCGATGTGGCGATAAGATGTCAAGGAAGATACTCAGAGTATCATCGATTAATCCTCAGTTGAGATATGCATAGACATAATTTGGAGGAAAAGATTAATTATAATGAGGGATTCACGGTTCAAATATCCGATTCGAGGCCTACGAAATCTTACGGCGATAGATGGCTGTGGAGGTTGGCTGATGATGCAGTATCGTGAACGCTTTAGGATTTACTCAATGGCCGAATGCAAGAGAATATTATTGGATTATAAAAAATAATAATAATGATATGGGCTATCATGAGTATGACCTAAACGTAGTAGCCGAAGTCCATGTGAGGAGGGCAGTCAAAGTCAATGCGAGGTAGCAGTTATATTGTAGGAGTAAAACTCCCTCATCTAGCTTTGATAAAATCACCCAGTGCTAAACCTCTTAGATTCCACCATACCGAATTATAATTTAGATGGGGAAAGATGATTAACCCTTAGGCAGAACAAATCAAGGAGTCTAAGGTCTCAAGGATGACTAGATCTTAAGATGATCAAACTGAAGGTCGACCGACCCTACATATCGGTAGATCACTAACACACTCCATAGCATACCAATCAAGAGTAACAGTGTGCATGTACATCCGTCCAGGGTCAGGCGAGCATACATACCCTGACCATATAAAAATCCAACCGGGTCTGCAGTATCTATCCTCATATTATCACCCGGGCAAGATTTAATTTCAGCAAAGCATATGTTATTTACGGACTTCTAGAGAGCATGGGACACTATATTTGTAAAATATCGAAAAAGGGCGAATAACCATAAGGGAATTTTTTGAAATTTTTAAAAATTTTCTGGGAATTTTTCGGAGCTCGTATGAAGAGTTTAAGGGAATCAACTATTGAGCCACGAGAAAGCCTTTTTAAGCTACCCCATTTATGCGAGGAAAAGTTTAATTTTTTCCTTTTCTTTTTTTTTTCTTTTCTCCTCACCGTGCCTAAGCCTGACGCCGTGCTCGACTCTTCTTCTCCCCTCTTCCCTTCTTCTTTCCCCCACCCAATCGCCTTCTCCCCACATACAAGACCCCTCGGCCAAGCTTGGAAGCCTTGAGCCGATTCCTCCCGATCCCTTTCCTCTACCCGATCTCCTCCTCCTTGAGCTCGCGACACCACTGACGCCCTCTTTGCCGAACGCTGAAGGCCACAACCGATGCCCTAGGTGTCGCCCTCTTCCTCTGCAGTGCGCCGTCGCCGCACGAAACAGCGCCAACCGCCTCCTTGCAGTGCCCTAGTTTCCCGACGCCGATTTCTTCCTCTTTGCCGAAGTTGCGTGAGCTCTCGCATCTGGTTCCGACGCCTACAATCGGGGGCTACTCGATCGTCGTCCATCCTCTCCCTCTCTTGTCGCACTCATCCGTCCGCCCACCTATGAGGACATCATCTTCCACTTGATTGGAGTCTCGGATGACATCAATGAGGTGAGTGATGTTCCATGTGTTGAGTTTCAACAGTTTGATGCTTACTGGTCAGACTTGGATTGATTTCGAGTAAAATTTATGGATATATAGGTGTTCTTGGTAGCTGTCGGTGGAGGCTTATAAGGCTGTAAGCTTTATATTTTGGCTATATCTTAAGGTAAGAATGTTGTACAGTGAAGTAAAGAATGAATTTGTTACTAGAATTGTTTTAGGTTTAGATTTAAATCTAATTAAGTAGTAGAACGATTAGGGTTAAGGAAATTAACCCTAGTTGACAGAAGGATACAATTTAAAGAGGGTTGATGTCTACGATCGATTAAGGTTCTCCTTAATTAGGTTTGGGTATTTTGTTTAGCTGTTTAATTTATTTGAATTTGGCTAAATAAAATATACACATTGATTGACGTAGGACTCTGATTCGAGACAAGAATCTCGACGTCGGATTGGTTCGATTGGATCTTCTATTTGAGACGGATTCCTTGACTTATCTTTTAGATAATGTCATGTTGATATGCTTAGTAGATTTTAACAAATAGTAATAATTATGTTTATATCTACATCGGTATGCCACTATTTATTTCCGAGCATGATGATTTGTATGTTACATGTTTAGCATTCATGCCCCTGTTTATTATTTATGTTATAGAGGTAGTGACATACCGTGCCATGTGATATACCGGAATAGTCATTTACCATATCTGACCTGTGTACCTAGATCTGTTCATTTGATCCATTTATTTTTGGTACATGTTTTATGGAGGTAGATATGGTCAGGATTTGTATGCTTAGTGTCATGCACCATCTCACATGATTGCATGTTGTGCAATAGTGGGCTGCATTATTGTTGAGCACATCGCCAGTTACATGGATCTACACACACAACCACTCATGGGTTAGTGGTTTTTATTAAGGCAGGGTGTGTTGCAGCAGGTTGCTCTGTTTGGCTCCGTTGGTCCGCTCATGGGTAGTGTGATGCAGCGTGGTTGCCGGCAGGGATCCCTCCTCTAGATTGTCTTAGGGAGATGAGAGCATTACGCTCCCCCACTTATGATTTGGGGTAGGAGGATAGGTGTACTTCAACAGCATCTCGTCCACTCGGTCACTCATCAGGAGCATTGACGGCAGAGTGCACGGTTGTCACAACCCTACCCACTCGGTCTCACCATCGTGTGTGAGATGGCTGACTGGCGTCAGGGGTGACCAGGATATGTCATTAGCATCATATGCATGATGTATTTATTGTTTGTATTTGCTACACTTTGTTTGCTGCATATTGGATGGATGCATATGATTGACATGCATACAGGGACATGTGTTTTCGATTTGATGACCTTGTTATCCTGATAGAAGGTCCTAGTGAGTACAGCTTCTCCCTTATCTTCAGTTTTGCATTGTTTCATTACTTCTGGAGACTGTACGCATATTTATTACTGCTGGTTATTATTTACTATGCATGTCAACTAGGTATCCGCTGAGTGTTGGACTCACCCCCCGTTGTTACCATTTCAGGTTGAGGATGTCTGGAGGAGTTCCAGTCACTAGTTTCCTCTCCAGATTGCGAGGATTTCTGTTTTGGCTCTTTCCTTTGGGTTTTCTTATTATGTTATCGTCTATATTTTCAGACTTGTACCTTTTGGCACTTGGATCTTGTATGATCCCTTATTATCGATGGGGGTTTTGTTTGGATGTATACTGGTAATTTGAGTTTTATGGGTGTAATTGAGTAGGATATCTGAGATGTTTTCCTTATCATTGCTTATGTTTGGTTTTTACTATTAAACTACGTGGGTGCTTGCTTAATATATATTGTTATTGTTCCAGTCGTGTTGGCCGAGGTATATGTGGCCCTAGGACATTGTAGGAAGTTTCATATTGTCACCCGTATAGGGAAGATACTGTCGAAATTTCTTCTGGCAGAGACTACCTGGTTTCTCGAGCATATTTCCAATGTGACTAAGATATTATTGCTACATTCTTAAACGAATATCTCATAACTGTACAGAATATTACAGAGCAACTTAATAACCAATCATGATAACATGCGGGACAATATACGACAAAGTAGATCATGCAGAATGCAATCGGATTGTCCAATAGAAGCAGTCGACTTAAAGATCGACCGACATATATATTCAGCAGATTACATCATCTTAACAAAGTGGTCAACTTAAAGACCGGCTGAGATATATTCAACAAATTACATCATCTTAACAAAGTGGTCTGCTTAAAGACCAGTCGAGATATATTCAGCAGATTACATCATCTCAATAGGGCGGTCGGCTTGAGGACCAACCGGGTTATATTCAGTCGACAATAGCATCTCAACAGGGCGGCTTAAGGATCAGCTGAATCATGTTCAGCAAACAATATCCCAACAACTTACCATAATAACAATTTTGTATCAGAGAATATTCTTCTGGAAGTTTCTTCAGAAACCATCTTGTCTCACATTAATAGACCAATTATAGCAGCATATTCCTTCGATAATCCTAGCAATAACAAAAGCTATAAATGACAAAAACAGTATACATGTGGGTAAGATAAAAATTCCTTGGACCATAATGATGAATTGTTTAACAAACTTTGACATATTTTACCATCTCATGATTGCGGAAGTTATGTGAGGTGGTATATAAAAGGGGAGTCCTCTCTGTGACAAAGTACTCTCATTGACATTTGCAACTCCACTTTCGCGCATACGTTCTTACTGTTCTTCATCAACTCGATCGGACGGTTACTGAGCGTCAGAGGGCCTTTGCCGAGACTCCCCCTACTTTCAAGGCGCCGACGTTTTGTTCGATAGAAGGAGAAGCTGCTTTGGGAAAGAAAAGTCTTCTGACAGTCAATCATCCGTCTACCATACCTAGTGCGCCATCTCCGCACATCTCAGACATGATCAAATATTAATTCCAACATTTGTTTTTTTAAAATGGAACTTGATTACAAATCTCAATTTTTTACAGATTTCTTCATGATCAACTTAATTAAAACTGTCTTACAATGTAATTAAACACTAATTATCTTCAGGGGTGTGTATTATATAATTCATTCAATGAAGTTCAGGGCAGCCCTGGGGGATGTAGGCGCCGGGCTCGGTGGGGCATTTAGCGAGGGGGCAGTAGTCATCGGTGACTCCTCCCCACCAGTTGACAGAGTAGATGCTATAGTTCCCAAGGGCAAAGAAGGCGATAACGCCCATGAAGCTTGTGCCGGCGTCAAGGGCAGCGGACAACACGTAGGCGTAGCGGCCCCACCACTGCTTGTGGTGCTTGAACACCCAGTAGTTGAAGATGAAGCCGACGATGAACCAGCAATTGTAGTTGATGGACTTGTTAGGGGGCATGCCACCGGAGGACCCAAAGATGACGGGGAAGTTGATGAGCCGAATCCACTTCTTCTCCGGGAAGAGGCGGTAGAAGAGGTAGACGACGGCGGGGGCAAGGAAGCCGAGGAGGAAGAAGTAGTTGAGACCGGCGTAGGTGGAGCCGGGGCCGAACATTCGGCGAGGCCCGACGACGCCCCAAATAACGGAGGCGCTGAAGAAGACGGAGTCGTTGGGGCATGTCCACGGGGTGTCGTCCGGCAACATGTTGGTATCACAAATGTGGGGGACGTCGGTGAGCAACCACCATGCCGTCCAGAAGTAGCTCGCATTGGCAATCACCGCCCCCGCCAACTGAAACAAAAAAAAAATTAATTACTTCCTCCACAAGTTTGATTAAAATAAAATAATTAGAATTATTTTTGATATAATTAACCTTTTGATTGGGGAAAAAAAGGAAAAGACGTAATTGACCATGCATTTACTTAAGTTTTTAGAATGCTCTTTTAATTTACCTGAGCAACGAACATGGATCTAGGAGGAATCTTCATGTAGTAACCGAGCTTGAAATCGCTGAGAAAGGTGATGGCTTGGGTCATACTCATATAGCCGTAGGTTTTGAATACCACATTAGCCAATGGCTTTCCCGGCATTATGTAACCGATCACCATCTCTGTTATTATGTTCAGTCCAGGCGTCTGTGTATATATCATCCACAAAATATATAATTCATTAACTACTGATCGATCAATTCATCATCGATCAATATCGGAATTAATATTCCAATTAATATAATATATATAATAATGCTTTTGATTAATTAAATACCGTATTGGTGGTGGCGGTGATGATCCCGACGGGCAGGGTGAAGACGAAGGCCATGGCCATGGCGAGGAAGAGGCCCCAGTAAGGCAGCTGCAGGGCGCGGCCGAAGCCCTCGCAGGTGTAAATGGAGAGCGCGGTGACGACGACGAGGAGGAGGTGGAACCACCACTGCGGCACTGCGGCGTAGTTGGCCTTCATGATCCGGCCGTGCACGTCCAGGAAGTTCACGTTCGCCTTGGACGTCGCCTGCCGCCACAGCTTGAGCATGTACTGGCCGTCGAAGAGGAAGACGTGGGAGAGGGTGGCGGTGAGGGTGGCGAAGCCGATGCCGTAGGAGATGGCGAAGAAGGTGCTGATGTAGATGCGGCTGTAGTTGTCGTACTCCTCGACGTTGAGGGTGAAGGTCTTGGTGTCGAGGACGCGGTTGAGGTCGTAGGGCTTGCCGGAGCTCTCGAAGAGGTGCGAACTGAGGAAGGTGAAGCGGCGGGCGTCGTAGAGGTTGTTCCAGTAGCAGAGGGGCATGATGATGTAGACTAGGATGACGTAGCCGGCGAGGACGTTGAAGAGGACGAAGATGGGCGCCGCGATGGGGCTGCCGATCATGGCGGCGGTGGCCCAGTCGAAGGCGATGGCGCCGACGCCGAGGCCGCGCATGCCGGAGCCGATCTGTTGGATGGTGATGGAGTCCTTCCAAATGAGGCAGAGGATCGAGATGGAGGTGATGGTCGGGAAGAAGTAGTTGGGGACGACGTAGTAGGAGAAGCTGCAGGCCGTGCAAATGAGGAAGAACTGGAGCCGCGTCACGCCGCCCTTGGGCCGCCGTTCTACTTCGTTCAGCGCTCTGCATTATTCCACAAAGCGATCCATCAGCAGATTGCATAAATATTAGGAGTACAAATGTCTTAGACCACTTTTTTATGGTCCAAAGGATATATTATTTGTATTTATGGTCGGATCATGGTCATGATCTGATCGTAAATTATTGTGATCCCTTTTTAGGTTTATCATCCCCAGCAGGTTATAGTTTTTGTTCGGAAGCGGACGGTCGGAGGCCTTCGGTGGTAGATAAGTGGCCAGATTACTCGGCGCCGAGTGAGGATGTGCTCCGGGCCGCCCGCTCCAAACAAAAACTATAACATGATGGGGACGATAAACCCAAGAAAGGATCGTAACTATTTACGGTCAGATCGCGGCCACGAACCAACCGTACATACGAGTGACACCTTCCTTGAATAACAAAAAGTGATCAAGGAATTCCTGCCTCAAATATTAGGGGTGAGCAGTTGAAAATAGGAACCAAACAATTTAAAACCGATTAATTTATTTTAGATAAATTAAAAATTTTTATCTTTAAAATCGAATAAATCAAATCGATATAAATTGATTGATGGATGAGAATGACCTGAGTAACAACCACAGGCAAGGCCTTCTTAAGATTACTGAAGGTCCCGGGGCATGGTGTCGCGGTAGGATATTCAAGTTGTTATCCAGATACCTATGATTCGATCCTCAGCTACGACGTATTTGCAAGAATTTTCTTCCAAATAGGGAGCGCAATCAAATGATGCTGGGCGTCTGGGTTGGCTGCCGCGTGCACTTTCCAATTTATCCTGGTGGCCGGTGGAAACTTCCGTTGGATCGAGTCGGTCATCCCCAGGGATAATTAACGAGGCTAACTAGGATTATCATTTTTTTTCCTTAAGATTACTGGAGGCCCTAGAAAAAAATAAAGTTGTTTAATATATTTTAAAATTTTTCTTAATATTTTCATTTGGATTTGAGATAGATTTAAAAAACAAGGTTTTAAAAAATTAATTATTTTAGCAATGCAAATAAGATTTTATTAATTTTAATTTTAAAAATTTTATTTTTGTTAAAATATTTTACTTACGTTGTAGGGATAAAAAAAATCTTGAATTCATATTATTATTAAGGAAAATAAGAAAGAGGAGGAAGAAATATTATAAGGGAGAAAATAATAATAATAATAATAATATTAATAATAGACAAGAAATTTGCTGAGTTATATTTAAGGTAGAATAAAATTTCATATAAAATTATGAAAGGTAATTAATGAAGAAATAAATATAAATGTAAGTATAAATAGGAAGCAGATTTAATCGATAATGAATTAATTAAGAAGGTGTTATTATAGTAAGACATTTATAATTAATTAATATTAATAATACCAATTTGATTTCTTCAATCTTCAATTAATTAATTAATCAATGCCCCGGAGTAATAGGCATAGACCATTGCCTTGAGCCGGCCCTGCAACATAGGGATATAGCTTACTGTTAGGGCCGAGGAGGGGAGGGCTCGACCGGTAGGGCATTCATGTGCAATGATAGCCTTTCCTATTAAGAAATCCGTAAGGATAGACTAGATAAAGAGAGGCGGAGGGCTAACCATAGTTTAGGGATAGACTGAATAGCTATAAACCATTTACATATGTTAATAGGATTCACCACAAAGGTCGAGGATCGGAGGGATCTATCATTGTCCCAGAGCTATGTAAGTGTCAGTTTTTAAGTTGTCACTCAGACATCAGACATCCATAGTTCAATTCTAACTATTATATATTTATAGAGATTTTTTCTTCTAATGAGAGGTGCAATCATATGATCCTGGGCTTATAAGCCACCGACCGTGAACTATAATTTTTTTGAATTAACTAAATTGAACTATTAAATTCGATCAATTAAACTAGTTAATTCGGATCATTCTCGACATAAATTCATATAAATATACGCACCTGAATAGAGAGACTTGAATGAGATTGGCAGGCCACCACATATAAGGAGAATCCACCAAGTATTTTCTGAACAATCCAGCCCAGCCAAATCCTAACAACTGAACAAAAAAAATACAAAATTTAATCGAAAATAATTCGTTTTAAATTTATAGATTTGGGTGTACGTAGAGTTTTTGTGATGCTTACTTGAGTGGTTTGTGTGAGGAGGATGGCGGCCATGAAGTTGATGCCGCGGTGGTAGAAGGCCTTGACGATGGTGACTATGTGGACGGCGTAATCGCCGCCGGCGCCGGCGCTGGCGATGATGGTGAGGAGGACGTGCTCCTTCATGTTGAAGGGGCCGGGGTTGAGGGAGAAGGACCAGTTGAGTAGAGGGATCCTGATGATCGCCGGCGGGAGGACGCGGGCCATCCAGCGGCCGATGGGCAGCGCCAGGATCTGGACGCAGACGCTGGAGATGGAGAGCTGGTTGGTGCGGTAGCTGAAGAACTGGTTGACGAAGGAGAGGAGGACGCAGCTGAAAACGCCCAGGATCCACGTCCGGATAGTCAGGCACGGCAGCGACGGATCGTCGGTCGTCGGCACCGTCATCCGCACCTGCTCGATTGGGCTGTCGTCCTTCTCCGTTTCATCTGAGCTCAAACAAGAATCAAATTACGATATCAACCAAGAAGAAGAAGATCAGAAGAGAGGAATTCGATTGAAGAACACAAATACCATTCAATTTCTGAGGACTATTATCACAAACTGAAGCAGCCATGAACAAGAAGATTCTAAGGAGATTGAATTTGAAGGATTGATTGAATGGAGAAGATTCTGAGGAGAGAGAGAGAATTTATAAGGCAGTGTGACAGTTTGTTGGATTCTCCAAATTAAGTAATTTAATTTTGGTAATTAGCTGTCCAAAACTACGTTTGATATTCTTGTAATTGCAAAAAGATCGTGGGGTTTTCCTCCTACATTCTAACTGTGGGCGAAATACGCGCATGAAGGTTTGCATCAAATCCGAGCAGTTTGCTCGTGAATGGCTGAGATTGATTAAATAATAATGGATGGGAATCTTGTTAATTAGGGAAAACTATTAATTGTGAAATATAACTTAATGCGGTTTAATAGGGCTGCAACCTAATTAATTCGGCGGCAGCTTTTCTAATTAGTTTGAAAAAATATTTGATTCGTATTTTAAATTATTAAATTTGAACCGAACTCGAACGTGTTTGATATTTTCTAACTAAATTCGTATCTAATTATTTACTAGCCGCCCGTCAGCTGAACTTAACCGAACTTTATTTATTTTTATTCTGTTGTGTGCAACTTTAGTTCGAATATGTTGTTTGAATAACTTAAACGATTCAATTCTGCTTGAATGTTCAAACCATAGTCTAACTTGAATTTCATTACGAATCCAGTTCAAATCAAGATTATTTGTATTTTCAAACTTCAAATGAAGTTCAAATATTCGACGATAGAATTCACACATATTATTAATGATAGCATATGATATATATATATATATAATATTTGACGATAGAATTCACACATATTATTAATGATAGCATATGATATATATATATATATATATATATATATATATATATATATATATATATATATATATATATATATATATATATATATATATATATATATATATACCATTAAGAGTGAAAAATAAGAAAATACATAAATTAAGAAAATAATAAGTATTTTCTAATAATAATTATTCTCTAATAATTAGGAAACAAATAACTATTTTCTAATAATAATTATTCTCTAATAACTAAGAAACAAGTAACCATTTTCTAATAATAAATTTTTCTCTAGTAACTAGAAAACAAATAACTATTTTCTAATAATAATTATTCTCTAAAAACTAGGAAACAAATAACTATTTTCTAATAATAATTATTCCGTAATAACTAGAAAATAAATAACTATTTATTTATAATAATTATTTCCTAATACACCCTCTCAAGATGGTGTTCCAGAAATGACACCAATCTTGTTGCAAATAACAAACAACCGAGGTCGAGAAAACGACTTTGTAAGTGTATTAGCCAACTGATCCTCAGCAGGAATATGAGTAACTCGTAGTTCGGAGGCCTGCACCAGATCACGAATAAAGTGATAGTCAATAGCTAGATGCTTCATCCGAGAGTGAAAAACAGGATTAGCTGAAAGATACGTGACACCCAAATTATCAGTAAAAAGCACAGCAGGCGTGGTAATCGGAAGAAGCAGATTTGTCAAAAGTGACTTAATTCATTGGATTTCAGTTGCTGCAGAGGCAATGACACAATATTCAGCCTCAGTCGAAGAACGTGCAACCGTGCGCTGTTTGGTAGATTTATAGGAAACCGTATTAGCACCTAGAAAAATAATAAATGCACCCGTAGAATACCAATCATCTGGATCTCCTGCCCAGTTTGCATCGGAGAAACCATGAAGAGTAAAAGTAGGGGTGTAATCGAACCGAGCCGAACTCTTGGATGTTTGAGTTTGTCTCATTTATAATCGAGCCGAGCTCGAGCTTTATTTAACGAATATATTCATGGTTCATGAGCTTATTCGAGCTTCTATCGAGCCTAAACGAGCTTAATAAATATAAATTATAAATTTAAATATTCATTAAAAACTAAATTATATATTTTTTAAAAATTATAATATTCTTGTTAAAATTTATAATTTTATTTTAATAAATAAATTTAATATATTTGTCTATATTTTTCATAAGTAGAGTGTAAAATCTATAAATTCAATATTAAAACTATTACTTTTTTATTTAAAAGTTGATTCATGAGCTTAACGAACATGTTCATGAGCTAACGAGCCGAATATTGTGAAGCTTGAGCTTGGTTTATTTATCTTAACGAGCCTCATTAAACGAGCTCAAACGAGTTTTTATCGAATCGAGCTTCGAATAACTCACGAGCGGCTTGGCTCATTTACACCCCTAAGTAAAAGGTATATCCGCAAGAAGACGAATGCCAAGATCCGTAGTACCATTGAGATACCGAAGTAGACGCTTCACAGCATCCTAATGCGTCTCTAAATTAAAGGAGCATGCATAAACTGTGAAAGCGGAAGGCGATGATAACATAGACATAAATTTTGGCCAGTAATAGACACCATTTCTATGGACCCCACTGACCAGTGTCGCTCCCGTACGACGATCCAACACCTGAAAATATGAATCAAAGAAAAGAAATGTAATAAGATTAGTAGCACAAAGTGTTGCGACAGAAATCAAATTTTTTGACATAGATGACACAAATAAAACATTGGAGAAAACTAAAGGGAAAGATGGAGTAGAGAAAGAGAAAGAGCCAATGTTTGTAATAGATAGTCTAGAACCATCACCAATGACGACACTATTATTCCCAGAGTATGATACTTGCTTCTATCAAGATTTAGAATTCAGTGGGAGAATCATTTAATTAAAGGCCTAATTAAATGATCTGAATATGATACTTCTCTGCATTTTATTGTTGTAGACCACCATGTCATCTAGTAAGTAGAAGACACTATCTCTGCGATCTGTCCTTGATAAGAATAAGCTCAATGGAACTAATTTCTAGATTGGTATAGAAACATAAGAATAGTTCTCAAGAGAGAAAGAAAACTGTACGTCCTAGAGCAGCCTATTCCTGAAGTGCCCCCTGCTACTGCCACTAGAGCTGATAGGGATGCATACAAGAATCAAGATGATGCATTAGATGTATTATGCCTTATGCTCGCCACCATGAACTCTGAGCTTCAGAAGCAACATGAGAACATGGATGCTTATGATATGGTTGAACACCTTAGAAAACTATATCAAGGACAAGCAAGACATGAGAGATTTGAGATCTCTAAAGCACTGTTTCAATGTAGAATGTAAGAAGGAAGTCTCGTAGGGCCTTATGTGCTCAAAATGATCGGGTATGTGGAGAATTTACAAAGATTGGAATTCCCACTAGGCCAAGAATTGGCCACTGATCTTATCTTGCAGTCATTGCCCAATAGCTATAATCAATTTGTCATGAACTGCAACATAAATGAAATTGATAAAACGCTGCCTGAAATGTTGAGCATGTTGAGAATTGTTCAACTCAACCTTGAGAAGGTAAAGCCTAGTACCATTTTGATGGTGTCTAAGGGAAAAAGGCAGGTGGAAGCCTAAAGGTAAGGGTAAGACCCAAGCCAAAGGCAAGGGCAAGGCTCATGCACTGAAACTCAAAGGTGGGGTTATTTAGGAAGGAACCTGCTTCCACTATGGTGAGACCAGACACTGGAAGAGGTATTACAAGGTATACCTAGAGGAACTGAAAAAGGAAGAGAAGTGAGACTTCTGCCTCAGGTATATATATTATAGATGTCAATCTATCTATTTCTTCTTCACGGGTATTAGATACCGAGTGTGTATCTCACATTTGTACTAATGTGAAAAGGCTGAGAAATAGTAGATCATTGACAGAGGGCGAAGTGGATCTACGAGTAGGCAATGGTGCAAGAGTTGCTGTTGTCGGTGTAGGAACATATTCCTTATCTTTGCCTGCTGGGCTTGTTTTAGAACTTAAAGAGTGATGTTATGTGCCTACCTTGACCAAGAACATTATCTCTGTTTCTTGTTTAGACAAGAAAAGTTTTTCATTTGTAATATAGGACAAATGTTGTTCCATTTATTTCAATGAAATGTTCTATTGTAGTGCACATCTTGTGAATGTACTCTATGTTCTAGATTTTGGCAACCCAATCTATAACATAAATACCAAATGGTTTTAGTCTAATGATTTGAATCAAACATATCGCTTAGTTCACAAAATGAGAGATTCATATCCCAACTCCATGAGGATGGATTTTGGACTCATTTGATTTTGAATCATATGAGGCATGCAAATCTTGTCTTCGAGGTAAGATGATAAAGACTCCATTCAGTGGACACCGCGAAAGGGCTAATGATCTTTTAGGACTCATACATACTGATGTATGTGACCCTTTTAGAATAGAAGCTAGAGGAGGCTATCATTACTTCATTACCTTCACTGATTATTTCAGTAGATACGACTATGTGTATTTGATGAGACACAAGTCAGAATCCTTTAAAAAGTTTAAAGAATTCAAGAATGAAGTATAAAATGAACTTGGTAAGAGTATTAAGATGCTTTGATCAGATCGAGGTGGGGAATACCTTAGTCAAGAGTTTCATGACCATCTCGTTGAGTGTGGGATCATATCTCAGCTCACTCCACCTGGAACACCATAATGGAATGATGTATCAGAAAGGAGGAATCGTACTTTATTAGATATAGTACGATCGATGATGAGTCATACAGATCTTTCTACTTCCTTCTGGGGACATGCTCTAGAGATAACCGCTTTTACACTTAACCGAGTTCCATCTAAGGTTGTCATAAAGACACCATATGTGATATGGACAGGGAAGAGTCCCAAGATGTCTTTTATGAAGATTTGGGATTGTGAGACTTACGTTCGATGACTAATCTTAGATAAACTAGGACCTAAATCAGATAAGTGCTACTTTGTAGGATATCCCAAGGAAACAAAGGGATATTACTTCTATAATCCCACACAAGGCAAAGTGTTTGTTGCCAAAAATGATGTCTTTCTAGAAAGGGAGGTTATTTCTAGAAAAACTATTGGGAGTGAAGTCGATCTTGAAAAAGTTCAAGATACACAAATTAGCACCGAAACCTTGATGGAAATTGAACAGGTACCACAAGATGTTGTGGATCAGGATTTTGTTACACCATAAGAAGTTATAGAGCAACAATCTGTTCAAGTAGCACAAATTCTACACAGATCTGATAAGACCTATCGTCAACCTGAGAAATATTCATTTCACTTGTCTGGCAACGGTGATGTAGTGTTTATTGGTCTTAACGAGCCTACATCTTATCAAGAAGTTGTACAGGGCCCAGATTCTGAGAAATGGCTAGAGGTCATGAGATCCAAAATGGAATCTATGTACACTAACCAAATATGGACTTTGGTTGATCCACCTGAAGGGATCAAACCCATTAGGTGTAAGTGTGTTTTCAAGGTGAAGACTGACATGGAAAGACATATACTTATAAAGGTAGATTGGTAGCTAAAGGATTCGAACAAATTCATAGTATAGACTATGATGAAACCTTTTCACTAGTTGTGATGCTCAAGTCGATTCAGATCATACTTGCTATTGTTGCTTACTATGATTATGAGATCTGGTAGATAGATGTCAAAACCACATTTTTTAACGGAAATCTACTCGAGGATGTGTACATGACACAACCTGAGGGTTTTGTAGATCCAGAGCATGCTGGAAAGATTTGTAAGTTACAAAGATCCATTTATGGATTGAAGCAAGCTTCTAGAAGCTGGAATCTTCGATTCGATGATGCGATCAAAATGTTTGGTTTTATTAAGAATAAAGATGAACTTTGTGTCTACAAGAAGGTTAGTGGGAGTACAATCTTTTTCTAATCTTGTATGTAGATGACATACATCTCATTGGAAATGATATCCCTACTCTTCAGTCAGTGAAGACTTGGCTTAGAAATTGTTTCTCAATGAAGAACTTAGGTGAAGCAGCCTATATTTTGTGCATCAAGATCTATAGAGATAGATCCGGGAGATGGCTTGGTCTAAGCCAGAGTACATATATTGACAAGGTGCTTAAAAGGTTTGCCATACAGAATTCTAAGAAGGGATTCCTGCCTATGTCACATGGTGTGGGTCTTTCGAAGACTTAATGTCCTTCTAAGGTAGAAAGGGGCCACACGGATCAGATTCCTTATGCATTTGCCATAGGGTCTATCATGTACCCCATGCTTTGTACTCGCCTAGATGTCTCGTATGCGTTAAGCATGATGAGTAGATGCCAGTCAGATCCAGGTGAAGGTCACTGGACAGAAGTCAAGAATATTCTTAAGTACTTGAGAAGGACTTAAGATAATTTCTTAATCTTTGGAGGCGATGAAGAGCTTGCTGTAAAGGGTTACAACTATTGCTGTAAAGGGTTACAGTGGTGCAAGCTTCCAAAATTGACAAGGACGTTTCTAGATCGCAGTTAGGGCATGTATTGTACTTAAATGGTGGTCTTGGGTATTGGATACTACAACAATTTCATCTCATTAAAGGGATCCTCGATATATGAGATATGAGGATATGCAGATAACCAAACAATGCTAACATTACAGATCCTTTGACGAAGGCTTTGGCACCAAGAAAACATGATGACCACACTAGATCAATGGATATGAGATATTTTAGTGATTGGCGCTAGTGATATAAGGAGATTGTTTAGTGTAAGCCCTAAGAGGCAATCAAGGGTTGATTGACTTAGGACATTTTATATCATATTTCATTATTTCATTAGAAGACAAAGGTTATGGTTATTATATTTACTTCAGTTCAGTGCCGAATGAATAAATATAATAATGTCCTTGGATGATAGGTTCTTATCTACAATAATCAATTGGTTGAATTGATAGTGAAATATTGTAGAGAACACTACTTTTAACTATTCCTAGTCGAGCATTAACATACAAGGACAATATTAATGCGTTGAGACTAGCATGTAGGTCAACGGATGATTTGATCTCACAAATCATAGATATGAGATATTAGGTTGACACATGGGTATATATTAGAGAATATATACTAAATTGACCCGCTATGAGATATTTCATGGATCGTTATATGAGTGTCATAAACATTCTCATGAGACTATTGGTATGAATAGTCCTTAGACCTGAAGTCACTACGGTTCCCTACATAAGGAGTTGTATATTTTGGTATCGTCAAACGTCACCCGTAACAGGGTGGACTATAAAGTCAATCACTAGGTATGCAATAAATTATGTGGAGGGATGTGAGTGATGAAGATGGGATCTATCCCTTCCATATAACGGAAGCGATATCTATGGGCCCCTTGATTAGTAGGACACAGGAATGTATGACCATACTCAGATGAGTCAATATGAGATATTGAGCTTATTTGTATAGTGTGTCTACTTAGAGATCAAGAAACACAAAGATTGATAAGGGGATGACATGGTATATGCCTCATTAATCAATCTAGATATCAAGGATAGAGGGACCGAGTCATACTGTTGGAATCCCAAGGTTGTTTTGGTGTGATCAACAAGTTAAGTTAGGTCCTGCGTTGTTTCTAACCTTGTGTCTAAGTGTGCAGGAGCTTAGGAGCACAGGTACTCGAGCGGAAGACGCAGCTGGCGAGAAGGGCGGCACGCTGTGCGTCCGAGGGACGAGGTGCTGTGGAAGAGTACACCGGCGGACGAGAAGGAAGTGCGCGCGGTGGTTCCGAGGTACGAAAGCCGGAGCGGAAGATTGCTCGGGGAGCAAGAGACGCAGCTAGCGCGAAGGTCGGTACGGGGTGCGACCGAGGGACGAAGTCTGCGGATGAGTACGTTGGTGGACGAGAAGGGACACGCGGTAATTCCGAGGGACGAGAAGCCGGGAGGAAGCACGCTCGAGAAGACCAGAAGATGGGTTCGGGTGAGCCCTATTCCGGATGTCAGAGATCACCCAAGCAAGCGGAGCCGGAGCAAAAAGATCCGGACCAGAGGTGAGCTGAACCGGAGAAGAGAGCACGAACCAAAAGTCAACTGGGTTGACTTTTGGCTTCGGGGCGCCCGGAACTGTCCGGGGCGCTCGGAGCTGTCCGGGGCGCCCGGAACCCTTCCGGGCGCCCGGAAGAAACTTTTTCACAGGATCGAGCCTTGACTCGATCTAACTGTTGGGGGATAAATTTTATCCCCCCCAGGGCGCCCGGAACCCTTCCAGGCGCCCCGACCAAGGCTATAAATATAGCCTTGGTCCAGAAGCTTTTCAACAATCACGATCATTCTATTTTCAAACACTTGTATGCTTTAATTGTAGTTAAGCTTCTATTTTCTGTGCCTAAACGCTGTAAGAGGCTTCTCCGCCTGAAGGAGTTTTTGAGCTTAATCTTCCTTGGATTAACAACCACATCGGTTGTAACCAAGTAAACATCTGGTGCCTCGTCTTTTCTTTTATGCTCTTATTTATCTGCTTAATTCATTTTACAAGTGTTAGCTTAATCGTTCGAGGAAGGGTTGTTTGTTTTTAATTGACAGGTTACTTACCAACCCTTCTAGCTGACCCAACGGTCCTACAAGTGGTATCAGAGCCGAGACGCCTCAGAAGGACTAACCGCCGTCTGAAGCAACAATGGCTGGAGCTAGCGACTACCCACCAACATTCGAGGGGGAGCTTTCTTCATGGAAGCAACAAATGAAGATATTTCTTAACTCTGATATTGGTATTTCTCTAATAATGAAAACAGGTTATGAAGTATCGAAAGACACGAACGGAGAGAAAATCGGCATACGCCTCTGGAATGGGAAGCAACGTGAAGAGTCCATGGCGAATGCTCGGGCAGAGTTTCACATTCTAAGCGCAATACCAACTAAAGATTTCGACAGAGTCGGAGAGTACAAAAGCGCGAAAGAACTTTGGGAAAAGTTCTTAATGCTCTACGAAGAACCGGTTGAAGTTGTCTCCTCAATAGACATCGAGCCGTCATCAGAAGTACATCCTGAGATCGATGAAGGGGGAGAATCTTCGGAAGAAATTAATTCAACAGGGGGAGAACCAACGACCAAAAAGGTAAGTCAGGTATGGCCTCCATCTTCTAATCAATTGGTTAAACCAATCGAAAAGCTGCCTAAAGATTTTTTTGAATTAGAAATTGATTCATCAAAAGAGATTTTCGGTTCAGAAAAACTTTTGTATAACAAATCTTGCAAACTAGATTTTTGCGAATTAAGTACTTTATCAAAAGATTTATTTCCAAATATGTTATCAAAAGAATTTTTCGGATTAAGAGATCGACTGTTAAAAGATTTTTTCAAGTTAGAATTTTTGTCGTCAAATTCTTGCAAATCACAAAATAGTCTTTCGAACGAATTTTGCACATTTCCGAAAGAACTTCTTATATTGTCAAAAAATTTTATCAAGTTAAAATTTATGCTATTCAAGTATTTTTGTGAAGTAAAAATTCAAAAATTAGAAATTAACATGATACAAATTTTTACATGTTTAATACTTGCGGTTTTAAATCTGAAAAAGATTGATTTAAGAAATTATGATAAGTTAAAATGGAAATTTAAAACTTTCTGATAAATAGAAGTGAGAACTAAATAAATAAATAAATGCATAGAAAGTTTTTTTAATGTTTAAATTTTCTTGCATAAAAGTCTTTTTGGGCTTAGAATTTTTTTTTTTTCTTAGAAACTTTTCAAAAAGTTATTGTTGACTTAGAAATATTTTTACAGATAACTTTTCAAAATTTTCTAAGTCTTTAAACCCTTAGAATTTTAAACCCCATTTTATTGTGATCAAAGGGGGAGAAGGAAAGTATAAGTCTAGGGGGAGGTACAAATTGAAAATAAAAAATTTTCAAAATTTAATTTTTTCTATCTTGTTGCACATTATTGCAATAAATTGTTTAATTTCATATCTATTTTTGACCCTAGCTTAACTTGGGTTGATCACACCAAAAAGGGGGAGATTGTTGGAACCCCAAGGTTGTTTTGGTGTGATCAACAAGTTAAGTTAGGTCCTGCGTTGTTTCTAACCTTGTGTCTAAGTGTGCAGGTACTCGGCGGCAGACGCAGCTAGTGAGAAGGACGGCACGCTGTGCGTCCGAGGGACGAGGTGCTGCGGAAGAGTACACCGGCGGATGAGAAGGAAGTGCGCGCGGTGGTTCCGAGGTATGAAAGCCGGAGCGGAAGATTGCTCGGGGAGCAAGAGACGCAGCTAGTGCGAAGGTCGGTACGGGGTGCGACCGAGGGACGAAGTCTGCAGATGAGTACGCTGGTGGACGAGAAGGGACACGCGGTAATTCTGAGGGACGAGAAGCCGGGAGGAAGCATGCTCGAGAAGACCAGAAGATGGGTTCGGGTGAGCCCTATTCCGGATGTCAGAGATCACCCAAGCAAGCGAAGCCGGAGCAGAAAGATCCGGACCAGAGGCGAGTTGAACCGGAGAAGAGAGCATGGACCAAAAGTCAACTGGGTTGACTTTTGGCTCCGGGGCGCCCGGAACTGTCCGGGGCGCCCGGAACCCTTCCGGGTGCCCGGAAGAGACTTTTTCACAGGATCGAGCCTTGACTCGATCCAACCGTTGGGGGATAAATTTTATCCCCCCAGGGCGCCCGGAACCCTTCCAGGCGCCCCGACCAAGGCTATAAATATAGCCTTGGTCCAGAAGCTTTTCAACAATCACGATCATTCTATTTCCAAACACTTGTATGCTTTAGTTGTAGTTAAGCTTCTGTTTTCTGTGCCTAAACGCTGTAAGAGGCTTCTCCGCCTGAAGGAGTTTTTGAGCTTAATCTTCCTTGGATTAACAACCACATCGGTTGTAACCAAGTAAACATCTGGTGCCTCGTCTTTTCTTTTATGCTCTTATTTATCTGCTTAATTCATTTTACAAGTATTAGCTTAATCGTTCGAGGAAGGGTTGTTTGTTTTTAATTGACAGGTTACTTACCAACCCTTCTAGCCGGCCCAACGGTCCTACACATACAAGATAATAGCCACAGACAGGTTAGGTCGGATCTCGACTTTCTCGTCACTTGGGTAGCAATGATGCATTGCTAGATGCCACTTTTTATTTATATATCACAAATATTGATTTGGATACATTGCCAACGTTACGATAGCCTATAGGGTCACACACAAAGAACATATTGGTTCGGAGATGAGTATTTTAGTTTGACTAAAATACTAAGGATATTAAGAATAATGGGTAAATCCAAAGTGTTGGTGTCATATTAGTGGTGATTGACACTAGTGCTAGTGGGAGATTGTTAGTAATTAGCCCTAAGAGCCAATCATGAGATGATTAGACCTTTTGGTTACTAATTGAGTTAGACTCAAATGAACCCACTCATTGGATTGAGTTCAATCCGAATTAGACATATTGGATTAATGAGTTAGACTCAATGTGTTAGACTTATTGGGTTATTGGATTAATGGTTAATCCAATATATAATCCAACCCATTAAGAGGAATACAAAAAGACAAAAGACCCTTGGTATTCTTGGGATGAATATAAATAGCCTTTTGGGTTTATTTTTTCATTAGATGAGATTATGAAAAGAAAGGATGTCTCTTGATCTTCCTCCTCCTTCTTCCTTGACCGAAACATCAAGGATGGTCGAATCATGCTTCTTGCTAGCACAAGGGAATGGTTCTTCTCCGAAAGCTTCATTCGTGGGACGAATGAAGGATATGTTCGTGTGGATACCATAGAGGCGCGAACACTTGAACGCGCTGAGATCTGGATCCAAAGAAAAGGTTGCTGTCGGGATTGCGAAGGGCACACAACAAAGGTATAATCCTATCATGTAGCTTAACATAGATTATTGTCATGAAGACTGTTTTCTTCCCTTCACATGGATCCACTGGATAAGAGGATCTAGTAATTTTTTTCCGCTGCGCTTTCGCGTGTTTAGCGCGCTAGATCCCAACAGATCTTACTTCTGATCAGATGTGAAGTTTCCAACAAGATTCGGCCAGATTTGATGATCGATTGATGGTACGTTGTTAGTTTAAAAGTTGTGGCTTAAGAATTAGGGTTTAATTCCTAATTATGGTGGTATTGATTACGAATTGGTATGTTTTGATTGTGGCAAAGGGTTCAAGTTAAGGTGTTTTGCTATCTAACGTGTGTGAATGAGGTTGTAGAAAAATCCTAACTGTGGTTAGACAAGTGGAAAACCCTAGGGGGTAGTAACTCTAGGTCCTAGGGGGTGGTAACCCTAGGTGAAGGAAAATTCTAAGGGGTGGTAACCCTAGGTGGAGGAAAATCCTAAGGGGCAGCAACCTTAGGTCGTAGGGGGTGGTAACCCTAGGTGGTGAAATCATAAGGAGGGGTAACCTTAGGTCCTAGGGGGAGGTAACCCTAGGTGACAAAAAATCCTACGGGGTGGTAACCCTAGGCGGAAAAGTCCAGTCAGTCTAGAGGACTGGACTAGCATCAGGTATGTTCTCCTGAGTGGAGTAGGTGAGGACACGTTCCCCGGAAGAGGGAACAGTAGGCGTCGGTTTGACCTAGGGTTTCCGATCGGAAATCCAAAGTCAGAACCGGGCAGTCCGTGACTATCAAAACTTTTATATTATTATGTTTATTGTGTGTGCTAACTGTGTTTTGCAGGATACGTGGTTGGTTTGTGGACTAACATATTTTGCAGGAACAAAGGAGCAAGATTAGCCTCGGATGAACAGTACCCGAGATGCCCTCATGGAGCTTGAGGCACCTCGGGTGCAAGGAAGATGTAGCACACGCAGCAGGGCTGGAGGCACCTCGGACGGAGCTGGAGGCGCCTTCAACATGATAAGCTACGAAGGATTCAGCGCTCATCCGCGTGGTTGACTGGACTTCGATGGAGGCACCCTCAAGGGGCTGTGAGGCGCCTCCAAAAGCCTATTTAAGAAGATCTAGACCGGTAGCTTGGGTATTCAATCAACAAGCAATTCTTCTGCAACAAGCTACTAAAGAGACGTTCCAACTAAGCAACGACAAGTCCCCGACAACCTAGAGCTGTGATTTTACGTTTTATTGTTGTCGGTATAAGTTTCCTCTACATTTAATTGTAAACACTTATTGTACTGAATTTGCGATATTATAGTTGTTGCCCACCGAAGGCGATCAACGATCGCAGGCCTTGGAGTAGGAGTCGCCCAAGGCTCCGAACCAAGTAAATATTGGTGTCTTTGTGTCTTGTCTTTATTTTTTATTCCGCTGCTTTACTGGTCGAGTTTTTCGAATAGGAAACGCTTGAAAGCCACGAGCGTTATTCACCCCTCCCCCCTCTAGCGCGATCTCGATCCAACAATTGATATCAGAGCAAGGTTGCTCTGAATTGGTACAACTACCGTTCGAGCATTTTTTCATCACTTTTTCGTTCGTTTAGGGTAAAAATAAAACTTTACACCTTTCATTTTTTCCCTCCAAAATTAATTTCGAAAAATTCATTGTCATCTTTTCACCATTGTTCCGTATTAGCAAAATATCACGTTTTCAAAAATTTATGGTAATATTTTTTTAATATTATTTTAATAATATTTTATTATTTTTTCTTAAAATTCCTAAATTATTATTTTTATTTTTCTCCCGCACTACTAATCCAAGACCAAGTCTTGGGACATTTGCTTATTTGTTTTGTGTGCGAGATTGTCTTTCTAAATAGCTCTTCAAGAAGGCTATAGCACCGACCGCCCACCTCTCTTCACCGGAGAAGATTTCGGCTACTGGAAGGGCCGAATGGAGTCGTACTTCCAAATGCATTTTGAAGTCTGGATGATCATCAAAACTGGTCTGGATCTTCCAACTGACGATGCTGGCAAACCTATCCCATGCAAGAACTGGGATGCAACACTCATAAAGAAGGTAGAAGCAAACGCCAAAGCAACGTATACACTTCAGTGCGGACTAACCAATGAGGAGCTGAACCGCATGAGCCCTTTCTCAAGTGCAAAAGAATTGTGGCAGAAGATGATTGAGCTACACGAAGGTACTTCCGATACCAAAGTAAGTAAGCATGATTTAATAGATAAATTATTTGAGCAGACTGATACTATTCCGACCGAGGAAGGTGTTGTGTTGGTTGCAAGTACAAGAAAGAAGAAGGCGTTAAAGGCAACTTGCTCCGAGTCATCAGATGAATCCGAGACCGACAAAGAAGAACAAACAAGCCTTCTCGCTCTACCAGTACAAGCGAACATCATCGAAACTGAGTCCGAGTTCGAGTTCGAAACCGAGAGCGAATCCGAAACCGAGTCCGAGCGAAACCACGGATCCGTATCCATTTCCGAAGGGCCAAACACCACTGTAAGTTCTCTATTTGTCGAGACTAAATTAGACGATTTACAAAACCTAGTTACTTATTAGTTAAAGAAATTAGCTAAATCCAACTTTCGGGTCAAGTCACTCCAAAAAGAGATAACAACCCTTAAGGAAGTGACTGACTCGAGTCCTTCAATTGCGCCAGTTCAAATTGGAAGCTTAACTCAAATCCAACAACTTGAGGAAGAAAATTTCAATTTGAAAACTCAAGTTAAAGAACTTAAAGACATATTAGAACTGTTCATGTTGGGTTCCAAGAATCTTAATCTGATTCTTGGAAAACAAAGAGTCGTTTACAATAAATCTGGACTTGGGTTTAAGCGTAAATAAAAATTCAAATCATATATGTCAATTATAAATAGGTCAAATAGAAACATAGTTCAAGCATGGGTCCCCAAATCCAACTTGGTCAATCAAGTCGGACTTGGTTAATATTGGGTCCCCAAGGATCAAGTCCATTATCTTGATAGACCATATCGAGGCTATGATCCAGGGGGAGCCAATAGAAAGACCATTTTTAGAACTGTTTGATGCTTGCCTTTTTTGCTCTTTTATACATGCTTAGATTATGATATATTAAGGACATAGACATAATTTACACTTGTTTAGTTAAACCTAGGGGTTTCAAAAGGAAAATTAAATATATATTTTCTTTAAGCGACTCTGTTTACAAGTGGTGGATGATCTCATACCCAAAAAGGCTTAGTGTTTCACCACAGTCTGAGAGCCAATCTTCGAAATATATATTTAATTAACCAATTGAAAAATCAAAGTTTAACTCAAATGTAAATTAATACTTAGAAATAATCAAAATTAAACATAACCATCTCACAAAACTACTTAACACTCACTGATTAGTAATTTAGAAAAGGATGATATTGACCTAGGAATAAAATAGTTAGTTCAATTTCATAATCAATTTCAAAATCTAATTTAATTATTAATTAATTTCTAAAATCATAATTAAATTTCAAAATTATACTTAATTATTGTAAAAATTATTTTAAAAATCTTTTAAAAAATGTTTAAAAATCATCTTAAAAATATTTTAAAAATATTTTCAAAATCATTTTCAAAATTATTTAAAAACCATTTTAAAAATTACTTTAAAAATCTTTTAAAAATCATTTTAAAAATCCTTTTAAAAATTAGTTTAAAAATCATTTAAAAAATCCTATTGAAAATTATTTTAAAAACATTTTAAGAAATTACATTAAAAATCATTTCAAAAATTATTTAAATTAGTTTAAAAACCATTTTAAAAATTATTTTAAAAATCTTTTAAAAATCATTTCAAAAATTATTTAAAAATTAGTTTAAAAATAATTTTAAAAACCACATCAAAAATAATTTAAAAATTAGTTTAATTTTTTTTAAAAAAATTGTTTAAAAATCATTTTTAAAATTATTTTAAAAATCTTTTAAAAACCATTTCAAAAATTATTTAAAAATTTGTTTCAAAATCTTTTAAAAATTATTTCAAAATCTTGTTAAAAATTATTTTAAAAAACATTTCAAGAATTCATTTAAAAATAATTTAAAAATCTTTCAAAAATATTTTAAGAATCATTTAAAAAATCTTTTCAAATTATTTTAAAAATCTTTTAAATATCATTTCAAAAATTATTTAAAAATTAGTTTAAAACTCATTTTCATAATTACTTTAAAAATCTTTTCAAAATCATTTCAAAAATTATTTAAAAATTAGTTTAAAAATCTTTTTAAACTCTTTAAAAATCATTTTAAAAATATTTTAAAAATAATTTGAAAAATTATTTTCAAATTAGTTTAAAATTATTTTAAAAATTGTTTAAAAATCATTTTAAAATTATTTTAAAACTCAATTTATAAATTATTTGAAATATCTTTTAAAGTTTTTTTTTAAAATAATCTTAAAAATTATTTTAAAAATATTTTAAAAATCACTTTAAAATTCCAATTGAAAATTATTTTAAAAATCATTTTAAAACATTTTAAAATTAACTTTAAAAATGTTTTAAAAATCATTTTAAAAATAATTTTTAAAATTCGTTTAAAAATAATTTTTAAAATCCTTTTGAAAATCATTTTAAAAATCATTTTAAATACTTTTAAAAAATTACTTTAAAAATCTTTTTAAAATGTTTTCAAAAATTATTTAAAAATCATTTTAAAAATCTTTAAAAAATCATTTCAAAAAATAATAAAAAAATTAGTTTAAAATCTTTTAAAAATTGTATAAAAATCATTTTAAAAATTATTTTAAAAATATTTTAAAAATTAGTTTAAAAATCATTTAAAATATTAGTTTAAAAATCATTTAAAAAATTATTTTATTAATCATTTCAAAAATTATTTTAAAATTAATTTAAAAATATATTTTAAAATTTTTTTTGAAAAATCTTTTAAAAATCATTAAAAAAATTATTTAAAAATTAGTTTAATAATCTTATAAAAATTATTTAAAAATCATTTTAAAAATTATTTTTAAAATCATTTAAAAATCATTTCAATAATTATTTAAAAATTAGTTTAAAGATATTTTAAAAATTATTTAAAAATCTTGTTGAAAATTATTTGAAAAATTCGTTTAAAAATCACTTTAAAAATCATTTTAAAAAATCTTTTAAAATTTATTTAAAAATCTTTTAAAAATATTTTAAAAATCTTTTAAAAAATTAGTTTAAAAATTTTATTGAAATCTTTTAAAAATCATTTTAAAAATTGTTATAAAAGTCTTTTAAAAATCATTTTAAAAATAATTTTAAAAATTATTTTAAAAATCTTTTGAAAATCATTTTGAAAATTCTTTAAAAAATCTTTTTAAAATCATTTTTAAATAATTTAATAATCATTTTAAAAATAATTTCTAAATAATTTTAAAATCACTTTAAAAATCATTTTAAAAATTATTTAAATATATTTTAAAAATCTTTTTAAAATCATTTTATAAATTATTTGAAAAACCTTTTAAATATATTTTAAAAATCATTTTAAAAAATTTTTAATAATCATTTTAAAAATATTTTAAAATCTTTTTTAAAAATATTTTAAAAATCCTTTTAAAAATTGTTTAAAAATTACCTTTAAAAATTATTTTTAAAATCCTTTTGAAAAATTGTTTAAAAATTTCCTTAAAAATTATTTTAAAAATTCTTTTAAAAATTATTTAAAAATATTTAAAAATTCTTTTTAAAATCATTTAAAAAATTATTTGAAAAATCTTTTAAAAAATAATTTTGAAAATTCTTTTAAAAATTATTTAAAAATTATCTTAAAAATACTTTTGAAATCCTTTTAAAAATTCTTTTAAAAATCATTTTTAAAATCATTTAAAAATTCTTTTAAAAATTATATGAAATCTTTTATAAATTATCTTAAAATTCTTTTAAAAATACTTTTAAAAATCCTTTTAAAAATTCTTTTAAAAATTATTTGAAAAATCTTTTAAAAATTCTTTATAAAAATTCTTTTAAAAATTATTTTAAAATATTTTAAAAATTTCTTAATATTCTTTTAAAAATACTTTTAAAAATCCTTTAAAAAATACTTCTAAAAATCCTTTTAAAAATCCTTTTAATTTTTTTTTTTAAAAATCATTTTAAAAATTATTTAAAAATTATCTTAAAATTATTTTAAAAATTCTTTTAAAAATCATTTTAAAAATTCTTTTTATAATCATTTTAAAAATAAATTTAGATATCATTTTAAAAATTCTTTTAAAAATTATTTAAAAATTCTTTTAAAAATTATTTAAAAATTCTTTTCAAAATTATTTAAAAATATTTTAAAAATTATCTTAAAAATCTTTTTAAAATCATTTTTAAAATCATTTTAGAATTTATTTTAATAATCATTTTAAAATTTATTTTAAAAATATTTTTAAAACTTATTTTAAAAATCTTTTATAAAAAATCATTTAAAAATGTTTTAAGTACTTTAGCTAAGCTTTTATGCAAATCCTTTTTAAGTTAAGTACTTAAACTGAAATCAAGAAAATCTTTTAAAAGTCAAGTTTTTATCAATACTTTTATCAGCTTAGTGTTCAGTTTTTCAAACTGCAATTATTTTCAAAAGCTTAAGTTTACCTAAAGTGTTATTGAAATTAAGCTAAGTATTTTCAAAAATATTTTTTCAAAAGCTGTTCAAATTTAGCTAAATGTTTTTCAGAATAATTCTTTTTGAAAAACTAAGTCTTTTTAAGGCTAAATACTTGACAAAACTCTTATTTTAAAAAGTTTAGCTAAGTCTTTGATAAAACTATTTCTCAAAGCTAAATTCAACTAAGTGATTCCCTTCAGGAGGGGCTTAAACTTAAATAGAATAATTATTTTTTCTCTTCCTTGTATTCTTTTTTATTTATGTCAAAGGGGGAGAGAAAAGTCAAAGTTAAGTAAAGTTAAAGAACTTAAAACATGATAATGAAAGGGGGAGCATAAAATGTTGTTTTGAAATTATTTTCTTTTATGCTCATGGTTAAGTTTTTACATTTATTGTTATATTTTTGTTATTAACTTTGAACCGTGTTGCCATAATAAAAAAGGGAGAGATTGTTGGTGCAAGAAGCATCCGATGATTGAACCAATGTTTTGATTATGGTAAAGGGTTCAAGTTAAGGTGTTTTGTTATCTAATGTGTGCGATTGAGGTTGCAGAAAAATCCTAACTGTGGTTAGGCAGGTGGAAAATCCTAGGGGTGGTAATCCTAGGTCTTAGGGGATGGTAATCCTAGGTGAAGGAAAATCTTAAGGCGTGGTAACCTTAGGTCCTAGGGGGTGGTAACCCTAGGTGGGGGAAAACCCTAAGAGGCGGCAACCTTAGGTCCTAGGGAGTGGTAACTCTAGGTGGTGAAATCCTAAGGGGGGTAACCTTAGGTCCTAGGGGGAGGTAACCCTAGGTAGCAAAAAACCCTAGGAGGTGATAACCTGTAACAACCACTCTTCTTATTACTACTACTCTCTAAGGGTGACCGTTACTTAGCTACTAACTCTACTTAACCGGTATGGTTAAAAACCACATGGAAACCCTACCGAAAAATTTCGACAAAATCTCCCCTGTACCGGTGACCTTAAACTGATATACAAACACTATATACACAGCCACAGGCGGCTGGAACAGATAACAAACTCTCACGCAGTTATATAAGTGTCAAAACCAAAAGAAAACAATACCACAAACCATCACACAAGAACACAATTCATCTACTATGTCCTAATCACATCAAAATAACATATACTGTCTCAAATACTTCTAACATAGCAAAAGAAAAAGGAAACTAAAGGAAACTCCTTCCTAGTCCCAAGGCTTCCATAGTCCTGGCATCACACATCCTTCGACCACCTCCTTCGACTACCTCCTTGTCGCCTTCCTTTCTATATCTTTTCCTTTCCTGTATATGCAGTAAGAGGAAATGCAATCTATAAGCAAAATGCTTAGTAAGCGCTATCTAACTCACAAAATATCGATATGCATGAGAATATACTGAAATCTAAAACTGAATGCTCAAAAGGAAATCTACTCATGCTCATCTACTAGTGAAAGAAACATACTGAAAGACTAAACATGTAAAGTAAATCTATACAATCATGCTAGCATAAAGAACTAAACTTACTTAATTCTAAACACCTTCTGAATCTTATTTCACTTGCTTAAAGACTTATTCTTTAATACTTATGTGAAACTTATTTTATTTGTTCAAAAAAAACTTATACTTATAATACTTCAAAATAATAATCAACTTCTTCTTGGGCCCTGGCAACTGTACTTACTTTGCGCGCATCTCTAACTTGACCCGAGGTAGCTAGTCTCGAATCTAGTAGGGTATACTAAGTTATCTGAACCTAGGGACGACTATGGGAGCCCAACCCAAGGACAACTGAGAGTCCAACACAGTGCCACTGATAAAAGTAAAATACTTGTTATCTTTTAATACTTCTAATATATAATGTCTTGGCATTTTAATAAGCACCTTGTGTGCCAAAATCCCTAAAGTCTTGACTTTGGGATCTACTTAAGCCTTGACCTTTTACTTTCTTTTCTTTATCTTTCTTATACTTTTCTTAAACTCAAAATACTGTTAGGGTATTTTTAAATATGCATCTATAAGTGAAATCAACTAGGTAACACACAATCATGCATATTTAAAAGAAATCTAAAGCCTTGTTCTACAATGCTTTCTATAAACTATCTGTATTTTAAAAATAAAAACTACAGCTTTAGTTGTTCCATAATTCCAAACCTCTTAAGCAGTTAGGTGAAGCAACTATATTAAACCTCAATAGTGCAGTAACATTCAAATATCATAAAATCGATGGATCACAACTACACAAATTTAGCTAACATGAGGTAAACTTCAACTCTACTCATTCTACAATCTTACTCCTTTAGTCATGATAAAGAGTTATCTGAACTAACCATTACCCTATCTAGAAGAAAGGTTTGTCATTAAACAAATATTGTACCAACATTTAGGGTCATCTAGAAAGAGTAGAAATCATGCTCAGAATTGATCTAACATTTAACTCTCTTTTCTCATCTTCTAAACTAAACTTCTACTCTGAAGTTACTACTTGCATATCTAAAACACTCACATACTTCTCACCTATTAAATTCATTACATCACTTCAAATCATCTTTTAGTCTTAATGCATGATACTCACCAAAACAGCATATTACATATGCTCATCTTCACTCCTTCATCCACACTTCTGCACTAAAGAGATTACACTAACTACTTCATCATAAAATAAACCAAAATCACTGCCGGATCAACCTCCAATTAGCCTAATAAACCAATACTTAATCCAAGTCATTCTGTGTTCATTGCCTATTAGCAGAACAAAGGGAAACTAAAAGCTTAAAGATAAATCTAACTTTATATATACTTGAAATAAAAAGCAGTTCGTTGCATAGATATATATATATAAACTAAAACTGAAAATCTACAACTGAAATGTTTTCATGAAATCTGAAACTAACATGCTACAAATTAATCTAACTCGTTCTAAACTGCAAGACTTCCTCAATTCTGTACAAACACAATCAAAAAGCGTGCCTAAAAACTTCCTCAAAACTTATCATATCATGTAAAGAACATCTTTAACCCAACATAACCTCACAAATCTACAAAGGAATATACTTGAAACCTCTTAATCTACACCGGAAATTTCCACAAGCAAGGAAATAACTAAAATGTTTCTTATCTTCTAATTCTTTTATTATAGAATGCCTCGGCATTTCTTCGAGCACTTGGCGTGCTGCTGATCCCAAATTCTGAAATTTAGAGATCCTATCAAGACCTTGGTCCTTTCTTTACTTATAACTACTTATAATCTTCTAAAAAGATTTAATGAAACACATGCTTTAAATTAAGAGCTATTCTTGCTCGTTAAGGAAATAGTAAACTTCAAATCTGCACTCTAAAGAAACCAAACCATATACTCGTGCATATCTAATAGCAAAGAAAACTGATCATGCTCAACTCATAGCAAATATAACTAGAAAATATACTCTTATTGAAAAGCTGCATTTGCTAAAGAATTAAACTAAATCTACACTTAATGAAGAACCAAACTGCACCACCAAAGAACAAGATGGAAAATTCTGCACTTAAACTCTAAAGGGGTTGTTCGTGACATTTACACCATAATATTCAGCCAGCAGGTTTCTCTCAAAGGTTTGGCAGGTGAAACATATACAGAGAGATTCAAGTCCTCAAGTTATGCATGCCCAGAAATCAGTGAAATCATAGATACATGGTCACCACAGCTAACTAAAATCTTAATTATGAAATCTTTAAATAACATTTTAATCTGATATGATATTCATGGCAGTAAGGAAGTCAAAAGCAAGCCTAAACCACCACTAATCCTCCTGTTCTGTTCCACGGCAAGAAAACTATAAGAATCATTTAACCACATACTGGAAAACCATATAGTGAATACTACACCACATATAGAGAATCCAGAACCCCATGTATAAGGACTATAACTTGAGTTTAATAAAACCAGTAACTAAACTTGTTTATTCAGAATTCCAGGACTATGTTACAACTTGTAAAACTCATTTAAACCGAATACCACACCAGATTCATGGCAATTCAACGACAGAACAACATCAATTGACAACCTCATTATCAATATAGTCCAACATTCTGAAACTATACATAAAATCATACTTGATCAAATCCGAATTTCCAATACAAGCCTGCAGGAAACAAACCGCATACTTTACCTATACCAAACATCCTCTTCCTTTCTTTGGGGTTCTCGGCAGCAAGCATAAATTCATAATCTTAACAACGCAATCCAAAAAAAAACTCACGGCAGAACTTCAAACTTTCATGTTCTCTATTTAAAACTCACGGCAGTAAGCACAATTAACAATCTTCACAAAAAAATTCGAAAAAACAAAGGAATAGGAATCTGGAACTATCCTACTGCAGGTGAGTAGCGACTTACCCTTTGTGTTCTTGAAATCACAGCCGAAAAGGAGATTCTAGGGTTCGGAGGAGGTGAAAATCTCAACGATCCCTTCCTCTCCGCGTGCCCTCCTCGACGGAATGACCTTGCTTCTTCACTGTCGTCACCCGAGAGGAGGAGCCCTAGCCTTGGTTGTGCCTTCGCCCGAGAAGAATCGCTTGAAGAAGGGACACGGCGCCGTCGCGGGAGGAAGAAAGGGAAAACGGGATTTTTAGGGTTTGCGTCGGGTGAAAGGAAAAGGATTAAATCCTTATACTTAAGTATTTTATTATCTAACTACTGCTTAAGTATTATTCATCCCTTTCTTTAATTAACACAGGCCGCTAGTACAGCTGGTCAGGCGGGTTTTGCTCGGGTCAAAGGTCTCGGCTTCGATCCTTCAGCCGCACATTTTTATTCCAATTTATTTTAAACGTTCCAACTATAGCTTAAATATATTTCACTCCATACTTGATTAACAAAACTCTCATAGACCGGTTGGTTGGCTGAGTTTGGTTAAAACCTAGTTCGGGTCCGAGGTCTTGGGTTCAAAACCTGACCTTAACATTTTTTTTTAAAAACTTCTTCCTCTTCGTAAAAATACCAAACGAACTCCAAAAATTACATAAAAATACTCTAAAAATCTCTAGAATTTTTCTATAACATTTTAAAATATTTTTAAATTACTTTTGGGACTCGAAATAGAGAAATTTGGGTTGTTACATAACCCTAGGTGGAAAGTCCAGTCAGTCTGGAGGACTGGACTGACATCAGGTATGCTCTCTTGAGTAGAGTAGGTGAGGTCTTGGATTCAAACCCGGCCTCAACATTTTTTTTTTAAACTTCTTCCTCTTGGTAAAAATACCAAACGAACTCCAAAAATTACATAAAAATACTCTAAAAATTTCTAAAAATTTCTAGAATTTTTCTATAGCATTTAAAAATATTTTTAAATTACTTTTGGGATCGAAATAGAGAAATTTGAGTTGTTACATAACCCTAGGCGGAAAGTCCAGTCAGTCTGGAAGACTGGACTGGCATCAGGTATGCTGTCCTGAGTGGAGTAGGTGAGGACGCATTCCCCGGAAGAGGGAACAGTAGGCGTCAGTTCGACCTAGGGTTTCCGGTCGGAAATCTGAAGTCAGAACCGGACAGTCTGTGACTGTCAAAACTTTTATATTATTATGTTTATTGTGTGTGCTAACTGTGTTTTATAGGATATGTGGTTGGTTTGTGGACTAACATATTTTGCAGGGACAAAGGAGCAAGATTAGCCTCGGATGAACAGTACCCGAGGCGCCCTCATGGAGCTTGAGGCGCCTCGGGTCCAAGGCAGATGCAGCGCATGCAGCAGGGCTGGAGGCGCCTCGGATGCTTGCTTGAAGGTGCCTTGGAGTGTTGATGGAGGTGCCTCCAGGTGGATAAGAGGCAGGTAGCGAACACTCATTGCAGCGTAGGAAGCGGGATACAACGTAGCCTTTGAGGCGCCTCCATGAGGCATTGGAGGCGCCCTCAACGTTCAATAAGAGGCTGTCTCAACCAGCACTTGAGGATTCAAGCAAAAAGCAATCCTTCTTCAGTACGCTGCTAACGAGACATTCCGGTTGAGCTACGACAAGTCCCCGACGACCCGAAGCTTTAAGATTATTATTCTTCGTCGGTATAATTGTCATTTCAATTTTAAGATTGTACTTTAAATTTGTAATCTTTAATAATACTATAGTTGTTGCCTACCAAAAGCGATCAATGATCGCGGGCCTTGGAGTAGGAGTCACCCATGGCTCCGAACCAAGTAAATCTCGGTGTCCTTGTCTTTTGTGTCTTTAATATTTCCGCTGCATTACTCCGATATGTTTTAAATCGATAGTTTTCCGATTACGAAACGTGTGAAAGACACGCGCGCTGTTCACCCTCCCCTCTAGCGCGATCTCGATTCAACAGTTTAAGGGGGCAACAACTCCGCTGTGTTCCAGCCACAAAGTTTATGCAACAAGTGTAGCTCTGGCCATCATTTTCCAGCAGCGAGTTTCTCCGGTTGTGAGTCAACAGCGGAGTGTCCAATTTCGATGAGTTTTGGAAGTTGATTTCCATTCTATGTTGGTTTGGGATTAGGAATGATGGATTGTAGAAATTGATTATATTATAAAGTGGGTTGGTTGATTTAGAGAAACACATGATTATTGTCAGAATCATTAAATTAATGTTGTGATTTAATTGGGTGGATTTCCATATATGGATCAATTGATGAAAGGATGATTAATAGTTGAGTTTGAATAGGGTTTTCTTATGAGATTAGATCTTTTGGTTTATCTAGTTGTTGCTTATCTGATTAGCTAAATTGTACAATATATCATTTGCAGGATGTTGTTTTGAAACGAGCACTTCGATGTGGGGATTGTTTAGCTCGATCTACATTTAAGGCGGGTACTTCTTACTTTATCTCTTTAACACATTGATCTTGGTGCATGAGCTAAATGTTCAGATAGTTATTATGTTCATCTTGACTCCACTCTTATTTTTCCTGCATTTGATACTTCGACTCAATCTTTGGGCTACTTGTTTCTGTATCTATACAGTCTCTCGTTGCCATCTATGATATTTAGCATATACCGGACACTAGATACTAGATACTAGATATATAGATACCAGATACCATGTTTACTTGCTTTGACTGCTATTTATTCATGTTTCTTATTGAGCATGCTGGCTTCATGTAGCACACCTGTTTTTGTTTATATATATATATATATATGATGACTGTTGCATTTTACGCATCATGTCATTGCATGCATGCCGGCGACCATGTCTCCCTTGTGGTTGAGAGGGTCATTGGCCAGGGCCGCACGCTCGGCCACTCATGGGTAGTGGTAGCTGGAGTGTGCCGCTTGTCCTGTTGTGTCCCCCACTCGCACACTGATGGTAGTGATAGCTGGAGTCGCGGGCAGCAGGGACCCGTGTTACAGATGTAGCTATTCAGCTACTATGCAACTGTGGTGGCTCAAATGACGGAGTTGTTGGTTGCTACTTGGAAAACCTAGAGATTCCACTGTACAAAAATTTTGTACAAAGGTCTGAACCTTTTCCTAGCTACCATGTGTTCTTTTAAATTAAATTTTGGATCGCCTGCGGAACTTAACACGTTTGATCCAAAACTTAATCTATTCGTTCTTTTAGGTTTTGACTTGGGTCTCCTGCGGAACTTAACACGTTCGACCCAAATCACCTTAAGTTATTAATTCCATTAAATATTAATTTCCATAATCGGTTCCCAGTACTGACGTGGCGAGGCACATGACCTTCTTGGATATGGGAACAACCACCACCGACTAGACAAAACCTTTTATAGAAAGCTAATATTTAATTTCCTAAAATAACTTTAGGTTAACCGAAAAGAACAATCAAATCACAAGGAAAAGAAAAAATAAAAGAACACAACATCGAAAAACATATTCGAAATTCTAGAATCGTAAGCCTCTTGTATTTGGTATTATTTCCAAAAATAACTAGTATGATGCGGAAAGAAAAATTACTAGTTATACCTTTTAGAAAGACCTCTTGATCTTCTACCGTATTCCTCTTCTAACCTCGGACGTTGTGTGGGCAACGATCTTCCAAGATGAGAAACCACCAACCACCTTCTTCTCCTCCTAGCTAGGTTCGGCCACAAAGAAAGAAGCTTCACCAAGGAAGAAAATCAAAACACTAACCAAGCTCCAAGAGACGCTAGCTTCCTCTCCTTCTTCTTCTTCTTCTTCTCCAAGTAGTATCCGGCCACCACAAAAGCTCCAAGGGAAGAGAAAGGTTCGGCCACCACAAGAGGAAGAGAGGGAAAGGATGGTTGGCCACACCAAGGAACAAAAAAAAAAGAGGGAGAGAAATAATAATGGTTGTTTCATGAAGACACCCTCACCCCTTCTTTTATATTCCTTGGCCTAGGCAAATTAGGAAATTTAATTACAATAAAATTTCCTCAATTTCCTTGACATGATTTAATTGAGAAAAATAAAATAAAATTTCCCCAATTGAAATCTTATGGCCGGCCACATCAATGAAATCAAATTGGACAAGTTTCAATCAACAATTAAAACTTCCTAATTTGTTTCCGGAAATTTTAAAAAATAAAATTTCTCTTCAAAATCTCTTCATGGTTGATAAAAGAAAATTTCTATAATTTTAATTTTACAACATGTGAATAATTTTTAAAGAGAAAATAAAATATCTCACCAATCTACAAATAAGGAAAGAGATCTAATCTCTTTCTTTAATCTTTTGTAGATCTTTTACAAGAGAGATATTTTAATTTTAATTCTCTTTAATAAATTATATCTTCCACATAATAAAAATTAAAATTAAAATCCCTTTTTAAATTAATTTGGCCGACCCCCACTAGCTTGGGTTCAAGCTAGGGCCGGCCACCCAATTTTATACCTAGGCTAGCCCTAGCTTGGTTCCCAAGCTAGCTTGGCCGGCCCCCTATTGGTGGGTATAGAAGGTGGGTATAGGTGGGTATAGTACTCTATAAATAAGAGGCTACGATAGGGACCGAGAGGAGGAATTGGTTTTGGTCTCCCGATAAAATTAAGCATCCCGTGTTCGCCCCGAACACACAACTTAATTTTATCAATAATAATTCATTCCACTAGAGAACTATTATTTAACTACCGCACCAATCCCAAATTACATTTTTGGGCTCCTTCTTATTATGAGTGTGTTAGTCTCCCTGTGTTTAAGATATCGAATGTCCACTAATTAAGTGAGTTACTGACAACTCATTTAATTGATATCTTAGTCCAAAAGTAGTACCACTCAACCTTATCGTCATGTCGGACTAAGTCCACCTGCAGGGTTTAACATGACAATCCTTATGAGCTCCTCTTGAGGACATTATCAACCTAGTATCTCTAGGACACAGTTTCCTTCTATAATCAACAACACACACTATAAGTGATACAATTTCCCAACTTATCAAGCTTATTGATTCTTCGAACTAAATCTCACCCATTGATAAATTAAAGAAATAAATATCAAATATATGTGCTTGTTATTATATTAGGATTAAGAGCACACACTTCCATAATAACCGAGGTCTTTGTTTCTTTATAAAGTCAGTATAAAAGAAACGACCTCAAATGGTCCTACTCAATACACTCTAAGTGTACTAGTGTAATTATATAGTCAAGATAAACTAATTCCTAATTAAACTACGACCTCCCAATGGTTTGTTCCTTTCCATTTTGGTCGTGAGCTACTGTTTATAATTTATAAGGTACTGATAACATCATCTTCTATATGTGACACCACATACTATGTTATCTACAATATAAATTAATTGAATAACTACAAACAAATGTAGATAAATTGACCAAATGTGATTCTTTATTTAACATAAATATTTACAAAAGCTTAGGCTTTCAGTATACACTCCAACAGGAGTGACATTTGCTCCTATGCCTCTCACACGCCCACCATGTTCGTCTGAATTCAAGGAATTCGTGAGAATATCTTCAAATGGTTTGGTAAAGGACAACTCACCATCCTTCTTTTGCACATATAAACATCATGTCATGCATCCAAATACAATAACTTTAAATATATACATATATCATATATGTACAAACAAGCAATTTCTATCTATTTTTTTTTACAATCTTATTCACTGTTTGCTTCAACTCATCGCCGACATTCCCCTTTGTTGAGCCATCCTCTCTTCAAGAGAATGACTTTGTTTATCTCATAGTCATCACATAAGTCACTAGACTTCAAGCAAAAAACCATATGAAATCAACGTACTTAACACCAACTTCAACCAAGTAGGAATTTAATGTTTACAAAATACTTGCTTTATTCAGATAAACCCACATATCTTTTTCGAGAAAGTCGGTAAGGGTATAAGTTTACCTTGCCTCTTTCACTTTGTAGTTCACTTTTTTTTCAACAAAGTGATAAATGAATTATAACTACAGTGAAATAATTCACACATATCAACTAGAGTTAAACAAGATCACCTTAAAAATCTTACTATAAACCATAGTGAAATAATTCACATATATCAGGAGGAAGAAGGGTTAAAATCGAGCCTTGCACTTTTGAGCAGTGTACTGGGTATCAGAAGGAATGTTATATCCTTTATTCCTCATTTGTTCCTTGTTCTTCAAGACACATTCTCTATGTTTCCTTTATTGTTTACCTTCAACTTCTTCCTTGGCCAGTGTTGATCATATACATCAACCTGCATCCAACAACAAAAGGGCATTTGAGGTATTTGATTTTCGATAGAATCATTGCAAAAAGGTGGAACCGTCATCTTAGTGACCCCTGAGTCCGGCGCCACAGATATCCAGAGGGGATAAATCATGGTTAAATTGGATTTTCGATCGAATCATGCACTTGAAACACTGGACTTGGGGCAATTTATTGTTATTTCTACTGTAAAAATTGAGTAAATGTGCCACTGGATCCCAAAATTACACATACTCTAAACTCTGAATAAATTAACGGGCAATGCAAGAAATATTTTTGGATGAAACCAAAATATCAAAATTGAACTACATTTAAACTAAAGGAATCATTGTAAGTTCTCGACAAACAAACTCCAAGTGTCACTAGACTCACTACAACCTTGTGACTCGAAAAAAATTAAGGATATAATCTGGCCTTGCTCAATGGTCCTTATTCTAACTCGCTATTGTACAAATTAAATGGTTGATCACCCAACTTAAATAAACATTGAGTAAATAAAATTACCTTGCAGCTTCCTTTGATTGACGAAACAACAAAGGTATTTCGTTATCATGAAATGCTCAAGCTAATTGGACCTATTAAAAATGAATCGTAGTTAATCCAAAGTAACCACTTATTTTTGAACATCAATAAACAATGATTTACCCATTCCTACCACACCCCAATATGGAAAACTTAATGTGTTGCATTTGGGCTACAAGAGAATGGGTAGCTCTCTCCATTGGCTCACGATGAAAGGAGTGATGGCGGAGAGAATAGGACAAATCAATGATGAAGCTTGCGAAATATTGAAAGAAAAGGAAGGAGAATCTTTCTCCTTTTCATCGATGGCCTCGGCGAGCTTCACGGGATCTAATGACGGCCTTGGCTAGCTCCGACGACTGTTGTTCTTGGTTGGAAAAGAAAACAAAAAGAGCAAGGTGTCCAAGGGAGAACGACGGTGGAAGCTGCAATCCGATCAGCGGTGGCAGCGGAATTGGCATAAACGGTGGAAACTAGAGGCCTTGACACCTCTCCGCGGGAGGCGGTAATCCTGGCGATCACCGCCTCCCATGAGTAGGAGGTGTCCAAGGCTCCCAACCTGCCCGAAGATGAAAATTGGAGGAGAAAGAGCCGACCGTCCATGTGAGGCGGCGACGATAGTAGAGGAATAAACAAGAAGATGCAAGGGGTTAGGTCATGTTAAAGCTTACAGATTCATTGTGTTTTTTACTAACGATTTCGTAGATAGGACAAGGAAGCGCTCATAGACATCGAGTTTTAAAAATGCTGTTAAAATCGGTGTATATTACCGAAAAAATGGAGCTCATATACACCGGCTAAAAAAATTGATGTCTATGAGCGAAAATATGCGCTCATAGACACTATTTTTTGAAGAAAAAAAATAGTTTAAAAACTCAAAGACGTAGAAAATTGCTTAAAACTGCTATTGTTCCACCGATGTCTATGAGCATTTTTCTTATAATGTATCAACAATTTGTCAAACACAAGAAGTTGGAATTCTACCTTAGAACTTAGTCAAGCTTGTTGAACTGGAATTATGGTCGAGCATGTCTCCCGACTTGATCAAAGTATCTGGAAGTCAAGTCAACAGCTTGACATGGTTGACAATATGTGTAATATGTGGAATTTGGGATACCAATATACACAAGAAAACAATAGGCATGGAGAGAATAGCATGACCAAATTTTTTGGTTCGTATAAAAAAATAATCTTAAAATTTATTTTTGAGAAGCAAAAGTTAGGGAAAAAATTGAACTAAATAAGATCTTTAGGTGGTTCATACTGTTTTGCTTCTTTATGTTTACTTGTTGTTTGCAAGGATAACAAAAAAAACACAAAAGAGGATACACCACATGGAAATTCTCTTCTCTAGACTCACTAGAACATTTCTCTAGACTCCCTCGACACGATGAAACTCCACACAACATCGTGTAAGGTCCGGTTTTGTTTTTTTTTACAAAAAAAATAAAAGAAAAGGGAAAATTCAAAGGGGGGAAAATGATAATAAATGATTTAGTTGCTTATAAGAGGGGGGCTTGAGGAGGGGTGGCAGAAGAGAGGAAAAAAAGAGAGGGGGGTGAGGGAGAGGTCTCGGCGGCAAGTAAGAGGGGAAGAGGAGGCTTCGACCTTGGAGGGAAGAATGAGCCAACACTAAGCCTCCATGCACAAAGGCACCTCCTAAACCCTACTTTTGTTTTCCCCATCCAATTGATAGTATTGGTGTTTACTGGAACCTTTCTAGTAAATATGTAGAAACATGTCTTGTTAAATGACAATGTGGCATCTTGAAGTTCCTAAAGTTTTCCTTTAAATCTTGTTGTCCTTGTCGAGTATTGTTGCTCGAAACTGCAGGGGGTGTTGCTGCATTCTAGGACTCCTTAGGATGAAGTTGTTCTGGCCTATAGATCTTGGGGTGCTTATCGAGTATTGTTGCTGGATAACTATAGGGGAGGTTGTTACGTTTTGGGATCCTTTAGGGTGAAGGCTTTCCTTTAGAGCTTGCTGTCCTTGTCAAGTATTATTGCTAGAAAACTACAGGCGATGTTGCTGCATTTTGGGATTCTTTAGGATGAAGTCCAAGAGGTTCAAAGAGGGCTAGGACGCGAGACTTACACCTGGCGAGGAGGTAGTTGAGTCGCAAGGATGGGGATTGCGGGAAGGGGGGCTATAGCCTGAGTCCAAGAAGTTTTTTTTTTTAAGGAATTCCTGGAGTTATATGCAGCAAGTTCTTTTTGAGAGGGATTGGGAGCTACAAGAAGCAAATTTTTGGAGGATTACTTGAGCTATTTGCAAAAGGGTTTGAGAAGTTGTTGAAGGGGTGTGGGAGTGTAGCAAATTCTGACGAGTGGTTGGTCACCTGATGCTTGAGGAGATCTACGAGTGTGGAGGCTTATTTAGCTTTAAGTAGTTAACGATATTCATGTTTATTGAGTTTCACGTAGTTACTGATATGCATGCTTATTTGAGCCTCATGTAGATTAATGGCATGATTGTTTAATTAGCTTTATGTAGTAAATGATAATTATGTTTATTTAGCTTTATTTACTTAAAGGTACCATGCTTATCGAGCCCATGTAGTTAATGATATACATGTTTGTTTGAGCCTTATGTAGATGAATGTTATGACTGCTTATTTAATGATAAATGATAATGATAATGAAGATTAATGGAAATTCTATGAGTACCAAGACCCTAGAGGGATCTCGTTTATGGGATAAGGCCCCAGAGGGACCCCGATACCAAATTCCCATATTTGTCCATGACCCAGTGATAAGAGTTGTTGACGCCTCGCCACCAGGTACCATGGTTAACAGATTGATCAATTGAACAAAGGATAATTGATGCATTTCCACCCAAAAATGATATATGAAAAATTCTAAAGGGTAATGCTATATAATGTGATGATTAAAGGATATACATAATGCTGTGCGATATTCATAGTTTTATATTTTATGGAAAATGCTTATATGCCTGCTTGTTTTCTTTGACAATAAATTCCAAGTAAAAGTAGACTTAATGATGCATACGACTGGTTATGGAATTTTTGCTATTATGGTTTGGAGGTGCTCAGTTCGACTCACTAGGTTTGGTTTGTGGCAGGTGAAGAAACGAGTGAGGTTGGAGGCTTGGCCCCCTGATCAGACCGGGCTGAACAGTACACTCCTAAGGACCTTCCGATTTTATACAAAGAATAAATAACAGCGTTTGTGATTTAGAAAGAATAAAATAGTATTGAATTTAAACCTCTAGGATGTTGGATTGGTTTATTAATTGCAGATAGTTTTCTTATTTCATTATAATGTTATATGGTGCATGAGATGTAAACACACACAAAAAAACTAGGGTTGTTACATGTCGAGTACATTTCCTGCTAATCTGAAGAACCCTCAGGCTGCACTTGCTTAAGTACATTTTCTATTATAGTGTTTGGTGTTATGAATTGGACTCTATGATTGATTAATTTAGTTGCATATGTATTTTGCATATTCCTGAATCTTGCAGATAAATTAATTATTTTCTGTTCCTTGGTTTTGATTGTAATCTTGAATATCATTTTGGAGGAAATGAAGATTATTTGATCCATGTATAAATTGATTTTACTAGAATAGATTAAAGAGTTTAAATAAATTTAGTTTCCTTATGTCCTATAATTTTCTTAGATCTGGTTCTATTTCTCTCTCGAGAAATATGAAATTTAGTGATTTGTCCATCCTCACTTACTAGGAGTTACTTAGGTGATCGGTAGCACTTGTCTAGTAAGTATCTATTGATTTTTTTCCATCTTATGATTTTTTTTTTGTGTGTGAGATATAAGAACTTTTTTATTTGTTTACTCTAAAAAGCCTTGGCTTCTAGTTGTTTATGTTGTTCAGATGGATTCTTTTGGCTAGTAAATGAAATAAGTAGATTAATTAAGTTTTCATGTCATTTGGCCAGTTAGATTAATGTACTTGTGTCTTTAATTTCATGAATAAGGTCCCAACTCCTAAACAGTTGAATTGTTGTATTTTTTTGTATAAACTTGCGGATATTCATGTAAGGTCTTATATAAGTGAATTTCGAATCAAAGAACAATTCTTCATATAAGATTTTATTCTTCTTTATTTATTACTTATTGTTCATAATTATCTATCATCATAAAGCAACTCTCCGGATATCAAAAAAGACAAAAAAAAAAAAAAAAAAAAAGAGGAGATAGCTCAAAGCTTAAGAGGTTCATTGAATAAATATTTTAGTAAAGAATAACATAATACAACGGAAGGCTTAGTTCGGAAAGTAATGAATCAAATGCAAATGAAGATTTTGTTGAAAACAATAATGATGAAAATGAAGGATTTATGAGAAATGAAAGTGATGAGAATGAGAAATTTGTAGAAAATGAGAATGAAGAGAATACAGATCTTAATCATTTGGATAAAACTGAAATTGGCAAAACTAAAGATATTGAAAATTGTTGTGATGATGAGCGTACAAACGAATATCAATGTTCGACACCTAGATATGATATGAACATATTTTATCCAAGAGTTTGGGATAATCTTAATAAAAAAAATGACAGATTTGCTAGTGGAAAGAGGACTTAAAAGAGAAGATATTCTCAAGTTTCCTTTAGATAAAAAATCTCGATTTTCTCATACTTACTATGTTCAAATGTTCCCAAATGGTGAGACTCGTGATCGAAAATGGTTAGTGTACTTGAAGGAGTTAGACAAAGTATTTTGTATTTGTTATAAATTGTTTAAAATAATACACACCAAAAGTAACTTAGCAAGAGAAGGAGTTAATGACTGGAAACATTTATGTGACAAACTTAAACAACATAAAAATAGTGTTTAACACCTCACTAATATAAGAGCTTTTGTTGAATTACAAATGAGATTAAAGAAAACATTGACAATTGATAAGGAAATACAAGAACAAATTAAATGGGACATAAAATATTGGAAACATGTTATCCTAAGAATAGTTGTTGTTGTCAAATGTCTTACTATACATAACTTGGCATTTCGTGGTACACATGACAAAATTTATGAAGATGGTAATGGTAATTTTTTTGGGTCTACTTGAAATGATTGTAGATTTTAATCCAATAACGCAAGAGCATTTTTGACTCATTCAAGATAAAAAGATTCATTATCATTATCTTAGTTATAAAATTCAAAATGAGTTAATATCTCTTCTAGCTTCTAAAGTCAAGAATGCAATAATTAAAAAAGGAAAAAAAGGCAAAATATTTTTAATAATTCTTGATTGTACACCGGATGCAAGTCATAGAGAACAAATGACTCTCATATTAAGATATGTAGATGTTTCAAAGACTCCGATTAAAATAGAAGAGTGCTTCTTAGATTTTATAAATGTAAAAGACACAACTAGTTAGGTCTTTTCAATGAATTGCAAGTTGTTTTATAATCTTTAGAACTTGATATTGATAATGTGAGAGGGCAAGGTTATGATAATGGATCTAATATGAAAGGCAAAAATCAAGGTGTGCAAAGAAGATTGCTTGACATTAATCCTAGAGCATTTTACATGACATGTGATTCTCATTCTGTTAACTTAGTTGTTTGTGACATGACAAATTTTTGTGCTAAAGCAAAATCATTTTTTGTAGCATGTCAATGTATGTACACCGTGTTCTCTAATTCAACAAAAAGATGAAATATTTTGTTTGAATATATTGATGAATTAACTTTAAAATCATTGTCAACTACAAGATGGGAAGCCATATTGAAACAGTCAAAGCAATACTATCTCAAGTTTCCCAAATTAGAGAAGCTTTGTTCAAATTAGCAGAAATAAGTGAAGATGACAAATTAAGTGAAATGCTAAAGCTTTAGTATCTGGTGAATTTTCAAGTTTTGAATTTATATTAATTCTTGTTATTTGGCATGATATTTTGCATAAAATTAACTTAGTTAGCAAAAAATTATAGTCAGAGAATATACGTCTTGATGTTGCTGTAAAATAATTGTTTGGTCTTGTTTCCTTTTTTGAAAAATATAGAGAAAATGGTTTTGCTTTTGCTATGGTTGATGCAAAAAAATTAGCATCTGATATGGAAATTGAGCTTGTATTTCCTACAAAACGTAAAATTTGTAGAAAGAGATATTTTGATGAGATTGCTAACACTGAAAGGGAAAATCAATCACCAGAAGAATCTTTTCGAATAGATATTTTTTATCTTAGTGGTCGATATTGTTGTTGGGCAATTGAAGAGTAGATTTGAACAGTTCCAATATTTTGAATCTATATTTGGTTCTTGTATGATGTTGCAAAATTAGTTTCATTAAATGATGATGAATTGATGAGTTCTTGTCTAAATCTTGAAAATACTTTAAGAAATGGTGACACTTGTGATATAAATGCAAAATATATGTTTTCAGAATAATAAGTTTTGCAAGTAATGTTACCAAGTGAATCTTATAAAATAAATAAAAAAATAGTCTTCCATTCAAATATTAGTTTTTTTTTTAAAACAATGGATATGTTTCCAAATGTGATGATTGCTTATAGGAAATTATTGACAATACCCATTACAGTGGCATCTACCGAAAGAAGTTTTTCAAAATTAAAATTAATAAAATCTTATTTACGGATCACAATGACTCAAGATAGACTAATGGATTAGCAATTTTCTGCATTGAAAAGAATATTTTGGAAAATATTGAATATGATGTTATTATTAATGAATTTGCATTTAAAAGTGCATCACGAATACACTTTAAATGAGTTACCTTTGTGTTTTTTGGTAATGATACATGAATACTGTTAACATTTAACAAAAGAAAAGTACTTATAGTGCTTTTAAGAACAACTATCCAATTTTTTAAGAATTGTTGGATTTTCAAGCTCCTACTCTTCAATTACACAATTTTATATACTCAATGAAATGTTGTCATATTAGTTTTGTTATTTTGGGATTCCTCTTTGGAACCTATTCTATTGTCCAAGCTTGTCTTTCTTTGACATATTTTAGATGAATTGTAGCTCCTTGGTTAAACATGTCATCACTAGGGAACTTTTGGAGATGCTTATGTTATTTATGCTATATTAGTTGTTTTGAATAGTAAATCAGTATACATGTCTCTTCCTGGTCTGTGTGCAGGCTTTGAAGTAGAGTATCCAGATTTTTATATGGGACCTATTTATGTCAAAGATGTTGCTCTTTCCAACATTCTGGCATACGAAAATCTTGCAGCATCCAGTAGGCGCGTTGAATCGATTTCCCACTGGAGCGACTTTGTATCCAAAGTTGAAGAACTTTACCCAGAATTTAAGTTGCCTAGGTATGACCCATTTCTCCTGTGAAACCAAATCTAATTAAGTAAACTTGTATCCTTTGCAAGGCTGTTTTTAGCTTCATTATTGTAAACATTTTAATTCCAATCTCTTTTTTGGGTCTGCAGATTACCAAAGGATACACAACCTGGACTTCTGAGAACACAAAATCCTACAAAGAAACAGATCCAATTGGGATGCAGTTCATCTCCATGGAACAAATAATCAAGGAATCGGTGGAAGATCTAAAGAGCAAGGGGTGTGTTTGAAAACTATGTTGGGAATGCAATGTTTTCAATTCATAGATTTTAGCTTTATTTGATGATTCCATTTATGTTGGTAATTTAGTTACTTGAGTATCAAATCAAGAATTAGTTTGGTTGATACAGTATTTAAGATTTATAGATTTGGCCTGATTTGATGATGGTTTATGATCTTCATTTGTTCTTTCGATTTTGTTTTGCATATTTTTTGTGAGTATTCTTGATTTCTAGTCATTTTATTTAAATATAAGCTACTTATAAAATGTGGAATCGCCACATCATAGTTGAAAGCGTATGGTCGGGATGTTAACCTCAGGTAATGATACCCCAAGGATCGAACCCTGGACCTCTTGGCCACGAAACCATGAGCCCCCAACTGTGCTACGCCATAGGGACTAAATACAAGCTACTTATACTTACATTGAGTATCGTATCGTGAATCATATATGCTTTTCATAAGATTTCCCTTATTAGGTAGAGATGTTTTCTTTAAAATTAGGGCATAATTTATAATTTCGTCCAGAGCCTTAAACAACAAGGACTGGCTCTGATCTCAGATCTCCCATCCCAGAATCAGCGCCCTCGATGTCGGTGACCCCTACGATGATTCCCTCGGGTCCTCATCGGCTTTCTCTGAACTTGGAGCTGACTTGTGGAACAAGTCGTTCGATGAGGAGGTAGTGCATGCGAAGCTCTCTGATACAAGACCGCCATGGGGGGAATCACCTTTTAGCTACACGGTGCCATCTTTCCAGGAAGGTAATTTCATCCTCTCCTTTATTATTTTTTCAACGATTTAAGATTCTATAAGTATTCGATCTTTTGAAATTGAATCCGAAAGGTGCTGTTTATCCTCTCTATGAATTTAACGGGCTTCGTTACCTTTACAAGGTTCGAGATAAATCTCCATGATGCTCGCTGACATGGATGCTCTTAGTGTTCTTCACTGAAAACATTTTTCATGGTGACAGAGTCATCTGTGATCGTTCATGGAGCTAACTGACCATGAATGTATAAACAATATGAGCTACAAATCCCAATTCAGAAGACAACTCCTAATGCCTTTTGTCCACCCTGATTATTGTCCGATAACGTCAGCACTGCCAGGATGTATTGAATTAAAGATTCTCAGGGATATGCTATTAGACAAGTTTCAAATAAAACTTTATCTTCGTGAAGCAAAGTGAGATCTTTTGGCAAATAGACAAAATCAAGCATTGATATGCATTTCCTTTGTAATTATCGTCCTTAATTATTATATGTATCCAATGTAAAATTTCCCGTTTGGAATTAACTTATCATGAATATGATTTAATATTGTAAACTATGTAATATGTTTACTTTAGAGGTTGAGATTACCACTGTTGGATTTTGGTTTGCTTTGGTCATATGTTATCTTTGTCTAATGAATTGAGGATTAGTATACATCAAATTATTTAGTACTTGATACAGGTGTTAAACGTGGACCTCATGGTGACATGGAGGTTGAAGTCAAGGTGACAGGACAGTCAAACTCAAAGTGAGATGGTTGTCCAAGTCAAGGGGAGATAGCAGTCAAGGGGTCACTCTCAACAGGGCTTGGCTCCTTGCCCGCCGCTAAGGCCTCCAATATAAGGAGGATCGACCCCAGAACCGATGGAGCCTAAGGGACCTAGCGCGTCGCTCTTGTGCCAAGACACTTAGCATATGACCGAGTGTTCTTGGGACGCTCATGATTAATAAAGGACCAGCCTGCCAAAAGGAAGTCCGAGAATAGTCATCTGGGTCTCAGTGATCTAGCCTTTCACTCTCAGAGTACAACTTAATATACTATTCATTCCCCCGTCCTCCTGCATATGAGCAACCGGGTATAAAGCTGACTAGTGTTACAGGGCCTAGTATTTTTTGTCTCCGCGAAGTAAACATACAAGGCAAATCTTCGAAAAAACCCGATCAAATTCCTATAGCTCAGGATATTACTTCGCTGATCGGGAGTATGTATCCTTGCTGTAATATACCAAGAATATAAATAAAGATGCAAATGTTTGGAATTTGACAATATTGAATTATTATAAGGAAAATAAATATATTAGTCAGATAATTTATCCGGAAATAAGTTTGTGTGAATTTTAGAAAATTTATAAATTTTTTGTAGATTTAAAATGAGACGTTTTAGATTTTATAGGGATCAACGGGTGGAATTTAAAGCCTGTTTTCAAATACCCAATTTAAAAGAGGAGTTGATTGAGATAAAGTTAGGTTTTGATTATTAAAAACCTAAGTTCGTGAGGTGAAGCTTGTGTTTTCTTCCTCGTGATCGCCGCGATGCGACGCCGCTGTGCTCCCAATCGGCGACGCCGCTGTGCTCCCAATCGGCGACGCCACTGCTCGCGGACGGCCGATGCCGCCCCTCCACCTCTTCCTCCTCTACTTCCGGTAACCTCGAGCACGACGACAAAATTCGTCTGAGGAGTTTGCCGCGCTACTCGCGAGCTTCTGCCACCCGCCTCCGATGAGGAGCTTCACCAGATGATGGTCGAGGCCGACTCCAACGGGGGGACAGGTTCATCCTGGAGGAGTTCAACCGACGAGGACCTTCGCGTCTCTCCTTCACCAGGCGCATGACGACGCTATTCCGCCGCGGGGATGACCGACGCCGCCGCTGGCGATGCACTGCAGCCGTCATGCGCAGGCAGGCCGAAACCTCATCTTCGGCGCATGGCGGCTGGCCGACTCCCTCCTTCCCTCTTCGATGGGGCAGTTCACCGTGCGATATGAGCCGATGTCGTGCCTCTTCCTTGTGCGGCAGTGCCGCGTTCCGAATGCAGCTGATCCAGGGCTGCTGCCGCAGAGCGTCACCTCCAGCGCCACCTTACCATCTCCAGTCGTCGTCGTCTTCTCGGCACGACCGGATCTGAATCCTAGCCGACTGTCGGCAGCTGCCACGCTGTTGGGGAAGAAAATGTCGAAGAAGGAGAAGAAGCCAAGCGTGTTTTGGGTAACGGTTAATTAAACAAAGTTTTTGGTTTTTGACTAACCTAGATTATTCGATAATTGATGATTAATTAGATTTGGATTAACTAATCACTAAATCGATTAATAATCTTGATTATAGATTTAAGTAAATTAAATCAATGGTTAAAGTTGATTAATTGAGATTAATAGATGCATTAGATGATTAATAAGTAATTAGATGAGTAACTGATAGGGGCACTTGATTAAGTTATAATTCAATTAACGGACAGATTAATATATTAACAAGGGAATTAATAAATAAGTTGGTTCATAAGTTGATTCTTGATACACCTTACATGTAGATTGGAGCTAGAGACGCGCTCTTTGATTTGGAGACATCAAAGGATATTCTACGTCGAGAGGCGGGTACTTCTTACCTTGATTCTGTAGTTCTTTGAACTTGGTGCATGAATTATTTTGGATAAGGATTGTTTACCTTGACTCCACTCTTACTTCCCTGCGCTTGATACCTCCACGCAATCTTTGAGAAATTCGTTCCATATCTATACAGTCTCTTGTTGTTGTCTATGATCAGTAACTGATACTAGATACCATGTTTGTATGCTTTGACTGTTGTTTATTTATGTATTATATTGAGCATGCTGGCTTCATGTAGTATACATGTTTCTATTTATATATATATATATATATGATGACTGTTGCATTGTTCGCATCATGTCATTGCATGCATGCCGCATCCTTGGCCACTCGAGTGAGTGGTAGCTGGAGTACGAGCAGCAGGGACCCCGTCGCAGATGTAGCTAGTTAGCTACTATGCAACTGTCCCCTCGACCACTTGTGTGAGTGGTAGCTGGAGTGGTGTACAGTCTGTCACTGACCCGGCCTCTCGACCATACAGGGGTCATGGTGCGGAGAGGTGGGCGGGAGTAACCATCCGTACATACGCTGTTATTATATTTGTTTTGGCTGCTGCTGTCTATATATACTGTTATTGCTTACTGCTGTTGTTCACATATGCTGATATGTTTATTTATGTTGAGATTTTATCTCATTGTAGATGTTTAGATACTGGTTTATTCATTAGAATGTGGTATATACCTTGCTTTAGCAGGTTAGTATCAATTTTGACCTATTATACATAGCCTAGGATATGGTTTCAGGTATTAGCATTTATTTTGGTTCTATTGTAGTATTTGTTATTTCTCTTATGAGGCTGTATACTGTTGACACTCTCTACTTACATGTTATGTTCATGCACTATCTCTTTCCTTACCCGCTGAGTTCCAATACTCACCACCTCACAAAATGGTTTTCTTTCGCCAGGTAACAGATAAATGAGTCATGGATGCTTGGAGAGATGCCGGCTGCCAGTCCTGGGTCCTACGTCACACTCGAGGATAGTTTTTGTTTTGGTTTTGTTGTCGTTTGGGGTGGTATATTGATTTTGTGTATTTTGTTCTTCAACCAGTCGATGTGAATTTTGGGTCAAGTCTGTGATGACAGGTATTTTTGTTAGTGTCGTTGTTGGTTTTACGTTCGTATCATTTTATGTCTTCCGCTGCTGTGTGTTTATTTTGTTCCAGCCGAGTGGGCTGTTATTAACTGCGTGGTTGTGCTTATATCCAGCCGTGTGGGCTGTTGTATTATGTTATACATTTATGTTCAGCCGGGTAGGCTGTGTATATTAACTGCGTGGTTATGTTATTTCTATTTTGCATATATATTTCAGCTGAGTGTGGCTGAGGTATATTTTGTATGTAGTAATGCTTCAGATTGTCACCCGTATAGGGGAGATGTTGCCGAAATTTTTTCGGACAGGGACTCCTTTGGGGCGTGACACTTTGAAATAGTCGGTCGGTCATAGAACTGCCCAAACCTAGGGGACTTAGTTCTCCGTTGTTTCATAATAAGATCTTTGACATCATACAACATATTTCAGGGCAGTCCTAAGGGTCAAGCATCCTTATAGAACTCAAGTGTTTCATTCACATTAATCTGCTACCATAGTATGCACCTCATCAGCTAAATGTCCGGTCAAGATATACTTAGAGGACCACATTGTCAAAGAATCACAACTACTTGTCAAAGGGTAACAACCGTTTGTCAGGGAATATTTTTCTATCGTTACATGAGTATTCAATAGACCTGTCTACAAAGGTGACTCTACATTATAATAACTGTCTCACTAATGGTGGTAGTTACAAAAAGGCACATATAGGTTATGGAAGATTCCTTGGACGGTGACTATATGCCTCCCAAGTTATACATATTCTCTTACTCGAAAACTTTTGACACCCGACATTCTCTGTTATCTCATTATTGTGGAGGTTATAGAGGTGATATATAAAGGGGGGTCCTCTTCGATGGCAAGGTACATGTTTTTACTACATTTCCACTACATGCATGCCCTGCTACTCATCTATTGTTCTACTTTCTTCTCGGATACTAACTTGAGCGTCAGAGGGTCTTTGCCCGGGACCCCTTCCCTAGTTTTTGGGCACTGAAGTTTGTCTGCTCTCTTTGTCGTGCGCAGGAAAGAAGGAGAAGCCCCTTTTTTCTGCCAATTCGTAGCATTTGTGCCTCACTCATGTCAGTTCAAAGTCTTCTTTCAGTCAACACCGCCGCCAAATATCCAGTGCGCCATCTCCAACTTTAGACAGGATCAGTACTATCCTACCTTTTTGTATTTGGAAGCAGTTATGTGTATTTGGTTTGTTATGGGTGTGTGTGTGTGTGATGCTATACCTTTAGTCCGGATGAGTGTTGCTTTACTGGCCATGCACTGTTAATCAGACTTTTTGGTTTCTTCCTACTCAGTGTGGTGACTTTAGTAAGAGAATTTCGGATCTTGATGTGTTGAACATAGATCCATAATCTCCAATGTAAAGTTTATGAGAGGTTTTTAAAATAAAAAAAAACTAAAAAAGTTTGAACCATTGTAGAGGTGAAGTTTGAGATTTATAGTTTAAGAACAGTAGTGAAAACTCAAACATGCTCTTTTGTATCAAAATTGATGTAATATGCATGGAGCCATACAACTACATGTTATGAATTAGATCTTAAAAAAAGCTCACTTAGAACTTTAGTCATTGGAGATGTTTCAACAAGTTTTTATAATGTTGATATGATCTATTGGAATTATAAAAAATTATTCATTTAGAGCTTTAATGATTAGAGATACCCGTATGATGTCTAACACTTGGTACTAGCACTTGTACCAAGATCAAATAAAATTGTTGCCAATTCCATCCATAGTCCATCACATTTTCTAGGATACTAATTAGTAGTCTCAGCCTGGATATTTTTTTGCAAGCTTTTGAATCTGTTGCGAAATAGGATGAAGCCTTTGCTTGAAATGCTGTCTTCTTTCACACCTCAGACATCAATATCTTCGAATCCCAAGTCTTATGTTAAAATATACTAAATTATTTTCCACAGAGTATGTCACAAACCACAAATCCTCTTGCTGAATCACTCCCTAACTTCACCTACTTGTTATCGAAGACAAGTCACATAGGTTGCTGTCCATGAGAAAAAAAATGCAGCAACTCCTGATGAATTGGAGGACTTTTCTCCCCTCAATTCTGATATTCTTGATACTGCACTCATGGGATTTGATTGGTCACAGCAGATACAGTTTTTTAACCAATAAGGCTCAAAGTAGTAAGGAGTGCAATCATTTGTTAGGAAAGGGAAAGGTCCTAGTTCAGGAATTAGCATTTCTAAACCTAAATCATCTTCTGTATCAAGGATGAAAAGGAAGGAGAGTATTATGGAAGTATATTTCAGCAAGGCATACTCACTTGATTTGGTTAAAGATATATATGAGAGATCATCTGCTCAAATACTGCTGATTATCGTCTTGTTGTCAATAGTGAAAAACTAAGGCAAAGGCAAGACTATGAAAAATGCGATGATTTTCGGTAACTTTCAACAAGTAGATTATGGCGCAACTCCAATTTCCCCCAAGTTTAAGCATTCTACAAGAAATGTAGGAGTATTGTCAGGAGAAAGCCCTTGATCATGGAACTCTAATGCATACTTGTTAAAAGCGGGTGCCGGGCAACGCCTAGGCGCAAGGCGTAGCCAGGTGCTATTTGCGCCTGGCACAAGACTTGAAAGAAGCGCGCGCCTTTTGAGAGGTTAAGGTGCAATTTCCCTTGCCTTATTGAAGTGATTTTTTTATTAAAAGTCCACTGCTTGAATTAATTAGGTTGCATTAACTTGCATTCATGCGGTACATTTTTTTGAGTGACTCGTCTTCTCCCCTAGAAAATGTATATCAACCTCCTTGGAAACTTATTTCATTGATTTCTCTTTGTATGACTCTTCCTCTCCCTTAAAAAATTAGCATCAACCTCTCGTCTCAAGGTGGCAAAAGGCGAATACGCTCGCCCCCAGCGTCCCCGTCAACCTGTCCCAGGGCCAACACGGAGGAGGTAAACCACGGACGGTTACTAGCCTTTAGAATAGTGACTAGTACATAAGGGAGGTATTTACCTCGACTTTGTCGAGATTCGAACCCCAGAGCTCATGATGACAACACCTCATGCGCTAGCCACTAGATGCATCCGAGAGGAAGAGTTCAAGTTTGGTTGATCTTGAGAGACCCCCTACTTACCATGAAGTTAGGGTCACTTATTTAAAAAAGGAGTTGGAGCGTAGCAAATTGATCTTGAGAGACCACAAGACTGATCGTGTTAAGTTTGGTTGCACTTTAATGGCTGATGGATAGGCTGATAGAAAAAAACAGGACTTTGATAAATTTTTTGGTGAATGGTCCAATAGGGAGTGTGCTTTTAGAATCAATTGATGGATCAAACTACTCTCACAGGAGATGAAATGTTTGAGCTACTTGATAGATATGTCCAACGTATTGGGGAAAAGAATGTGGTTTAAGTTGTCACAGATGTGCAACTGCAAATGTTTTATCTGGTATATATAATTTTAATGCAATTATATAAAATTATTATACTGTTTTTTTTTTTTTAACTTACAATATTATTTTCCAATTTGAATGAACAGGGTAGCTTTTGGAAGCAAAGTATCCCCACTATTACTGGTTTCCATGTGCTGCTCACTGCTTGGATTTGATGTTTGAAGATTTGTTCAAAATTCCTTGCCTAAAGGTGTATGATAGGGACATAATGGTTAGCAATATTATGCTTCTCCTGGAAGACAAAAAGGTGCATGGTGTTCATTGATCCATTGCCAATAGAAAGGAATACAAAAAAGTATATTTCTAGTTATTTTTCTATAACTAAATACTGGCAACCTCTCTGTGCCAAAATGTTAAATTCATGACAGACATTGCACTAAATGCCATATCTGCTGGTTAATTTGCAGGATCTTGTTGGCTTTAATCATTGTTCATGTTTAGAGCCTGCTTGTTCTTGCAATCTTTCTGAAAATACTAGATTAAAAAGGAAGAAGAAGAAGAAGAAGAATATGAACCATAATTGCAACATGAAGGGAAATACATTCTGTTTGCTTCACCATAGGAATCATCTGTCATGGCTCGGTTCAAAATTCTCAAGGACACGAACATCAGCACTACTTTCAGATGAATCATTGATCTTGTTGGCTTGAATTTGCATTTCCAAGCACCTGCTGTTCACTTTTTAGACAACTTGAAGCCTCCAAACCCCATCATAGCAGCCATATCAGGATCGGCATTCTCTGTTTCTTCTTCTTCTCCTTCTCCTTCTCCTTCTTCTTCCTTTCACGGCGCAAATCTTGCTCAGTAAAGCTTTCAGGAACTTTCAGCTTCTTTAGCGACTCAAATCGCTCTTGAACCTGCTGCAGAGTCGCACGCTCCACCCTCATAGACATGCCCAAAGCTCTCTGATGTTTCTTTCCATTGTTATGGTCCTAGTAATTAGCTGAATCTTTTACAACACATTTACAGACTGCAGAGTAGTATCCAGCCTGCTTGCTTAGAGGTGCAATTGGCGTAACAACCTGAGTTATCCCTAAGCGGGAATCAAGGTCAACTTCATAGTCTCTGTGCTTCAGGGGTTTCCTTTGCACAGGAGGAGCTGCTTTGTCTTTGGATTTAAACCTATCCTCCTCCTCCTCTTGCCTTTCCCGTTCTCGGGCTTTCTGAAGAAACACTTCTCGGTCTCATTTCCTTCGAAAAGTGTTATCAACTCCAACAGCATTACTGCGAGGCTGAGCCATTCAAAAGCCTTGTTAAGATAGATTCCTATGGTGAAGCAAACAACACAACTTCTCTACTTTTCGGCTACAAATACAACGCCGATCGACCTGTAGGGCTGTAGGTCTGCAGGGGAGATGGACGGCAGGTCGACAGGGGAGGTGGACTGCAGGCACCAGGACCGAGACCGGTGAAGAGAGAGAAGGAAGGAAGGATTTAGGGATAGCAATTACATTCGAAATGGAGGATCTGATATCCAAATAGAGGAGGGTATACTCGATCTGAATATCTGATTAAATAATATATATATATATATTAAAATAAAATTTTTTTTTCCAAAATCAACTTACTATTTTTTTTGATATTAGGAGAAGACATTATAGATGTTTAATCTATTTTTTTTAATTATATATATATATATAGAGCGGTGATATTGTGCGCGACGTGCACAGTCGTGTACTGTGCACGTTGCACACAATATCAGCATTTTTTGTTTTTTTTTAAATTTTTTTAATTTAAAAAATTCAACATTTTTTTATTTAAAATTTAATAGATAGATATATCCCCTAAACACATTATAATACTCAATAAATACTTAAATTAATTTTATTTTAATTTTTTTTTTAAACCAAACACTATGACCTAATTAGAAAGCCTAAACCCTATAGATAAAATCTAAAAAAAAATAGCTTTAACACTATACCCAAAACCTGAACCCTATAAATAAAATCGTAAAGAAGATTTTTAATTATTTTTTAATTTAAAAATAAAAAAAAATAAAAAAAATAAAAAACGTTGATATTGAGCGCGACGCGCACAGTCATGTACAATATCAACATATTATATATATATATATATTTTAATAGGTTGTTAATTTTAATATATTTTTGTTGAATGATAATAGTTGGAAAGGAAGAAGAAAAATTATAACTCTAGAAGATATCCGATCATTTAATGAGTATGGGTATATCCATCGGAGATCCTATACCCGATAGGTATGGGGACGGAGGATATAGAATCTGCCCCAAACCCGACCCATTGTCATCCCTACCATTACTACATAATCATTATAACAACATATCTCTTTCATTCACCTTTATTTTAATATTAATTCTTTTTATTTATGATTTTCACAATCCATTCAATCATCTTAAAATTATATTATATTAAATAAATATATTTTAAAATATTTAAATTACTATTATTATTTTTAATTATAATCTTACTTTTAAAAAATAAATTTACTATTTTAAAAAATAATATTAATTTTTTAAAATATATTTATTACTGTTTAAAAAAAAAAATTGAAACACCCTCTTAACATTCTTCATCCCTCTTAACATTTTCTCCTCTCTCCTGTGAATGGACGTTGTTATAATAGAGAGGATGTTAAATTGGTATTATATATATAATGAGCTTATTTTGACTAATTTGTTTAGTTTTTATGGATTTTTTCCTTGAACTGAACAAAAAACGTGTAGAATTTTGCATGATTGTGGTCATTATGTTTATTATATTTAGGTTCCTTAATTATAGAGCCATTTGTCAAATTATTATTTCTATGTATTATCTCAAAGATGTATTAGATTCTTCAGAAATGGCAGATGAAGATAAAGGATCCCAAGAGACTTGCGGATGCAGTCGATTGAGAAATTGTTTCTATGACGACGTACATTTATGCCACTGCATCTGGGAATTGGCTCGACCGCACGCACGAGAGTAAAGATAAGGAAAAGGATTCTTCCACTCCCTTACATTACAAAAAAAAAAAAAAAAAATACAATTTTACCGACGGAAAACAATTTCCGTCAGTAATATCGGAAATCATCGACGGAATTAAATATTCCGTCGGTATTATTTCCATTACCGACGGAATTAAATATTCCGTCGGTGATATTCAGATATTACCGATGGAATATTTAATTCCGTCGGTTATGTGTTTTTTTTAAAAAAAAAGTTGATTCGTCAACGGAAAAATACTTTCTGTCGGTAATGTTCTTTTTTTAAAAAAAAAAAAAACTTTATCGACAGAATTAAATATTCCGTCACTAATTTTTCAGACATTACCGACGGAATATTTAATTTCGTCGGTAATGTGTATTTTTTTTTTAAAAAAAAAAACCTTTACCGACGGAATTTATATTCTATCGGTAAAGCCGACTAAAAAGCTAACCCTAGCTCTTTCCTTTCTTCCCACGCGCATGGGGTAGTTTCTTCCTCCTCCCCGATTTCGTCGGTAAGAGCTCTCCGTCGTTTTTCTTTTCCTCTCTCTGTGGCCGCCAGCGCCCTGCTGGCTTTTGTGCCGACCGGCGCTGGTCGTTGCCTGTCGCCAGCGGCCTGCTGGCAGCTGTGAAGGCCGCCAGCTGCCAGCAGGTTGCTTGTTGTCTTTCCAGCTGGCAGCTGTGCTAGCCGCCAGCGACCTCCTGGCCGTTGTGCCGGCCGGCAGGGAAATGCTGGCTATTGTGCTAACATGTGCCGGTTGTCTTTCCACTTGTTAATTTTTTGATAAATTTTGTGCTAAATTATTTTTATTCTGTAAACAGGTAGCATTTGCTGCTCTTCTCCAGTAGACCTTCACATCTTCAGGTATAATTTAGTTTATTGTATTTTATATTATTTAGATATATGTTATGTTTGTATATTAATCTGTAACATAATATCATTCTTTTGTTTGTTTTGTGTTTGTACGTTAATCTAAGCTAATTTCTAATTCTCAATTTATTAGTTTTACGTGAAAATGTCTATGAACAAAGATTGGATGTATAATCGATTAGAAAATGGATTTATTAGAGATGATTTTATTGCTGAAGTTGAAGAATTTGTCAACTTTGCTAAAAGTCATCCAGAATGTATGAATGATGCAGAATTAAAGTGTTCGTGCAATCATAAAAATGTCAAAATAGAGCTTTCCGTGATGAAGATACTGTAAAAATGCATATATGTAGGAATGATTTTGTGTCAAATTACTTCAATTGGTACTATCATGGAGAGCTTTATTTGTATGAACCAATTGGGCCTTCCGGTGGTTCATCATCTGGCACAATTTTTACTACGCATGACTTATCAACTTAAGATATTGGAATGCAATCAATGGTTCACGATGCAATGAATGCCGCAGTTGATTATTCCAATATAAACGAAAGACCTGCACCTGAATATCAGCAACTAAATGAAATGTTAAAGGCTAGTGAAAGAGAAGTGTGGGAAGGCATTCCCTCAGGTCATTTGCAATTATCAGCTACTATAAGGTTATTGAATATGAAAGCAGAACATCATTTTTCTGAAAGATGTTATAATGATATATGTCAATTGATGTCAGAGTTACTTCCTGCTGACAACATAATGACAGATAGTTTTTACAGTACCAAGAAATTGGTTAGAGGTTTAGGTTTGCCTGTATAGAAGATTGATTGTTGTGTAAACAACTGCATGATATTTTGGCATGAAGATAGCGAACTGAGTCAATGTCAAATCTGTACTCACCCTCGTTATAAAAATGGTACTCGTATATCAGGAAAGAAGAAGAAAAATATTGCTTGGAAAGTGATGTATTATTTTCCTTTAACTGCTAGACTTCAACGTTTGTATGCATCTGTCACTACAGCTTCTCACATGACGTGACATCATGAACATGAGCATAAAGGAGGTATTATGTGTCATCCTTGTGATTTCTCTGCATGGAAACATCTTGATACTGTATTTCCCTCGTTTGCAATGGAACCACGTAATGTGAGATTGAGACTTTCCGCTGATGGATTTTAACCATTTGGTCAATCGGGACAACAATATTCATCCTGGTCAGTTATATTAATACCATACAATTTACCATCCTGGATGTGCATGAAAGATAAATTTATGTTTTTTACTGTTCTTATTCCTGGTCCAACCAATCCTAAAGAGAAGATAGATATTTTCTTGCAACCGCTAATTGCAGAATTAAATGATTTATGGAATGTAGGGTCAGTGACTTATGACTTATGATGTTGCAAGTAAAACTAATTTTAGATTGCATGTTGCAATATTATGGACGATCAGTGATTTTCCAGCATATTCAATGTTGTCAGGATGGAGCACGACGGATAAATTAGCTTGTCTACACTGCATGACAGATTCTGATGCCTTTTCATTACCTTGTAGTCGAAAAGTATCCTGGTTTGATAATCACCGGAAATTTTTACCTATTGATCACCCTTTCAGGCGGAATAAGAAAAATTTCCTAAAAAATATTGTAGTCAGAAAACCTCCTCCAACATTCCATACATCAGGTGAAGAAATCCTTGAACAAATAGACAGTTATGGATTTCTACCAGTATCTCAATCTGGTTCTGATGAGATAAATAGATACATTGTTCGAATGTGCCAGTGTGGTTGGAAAAAATGAGTATTTTTTGGGAGCTCCCCTATTGAAAGTATCTACTCATTCGACATAATTTAGATGTCATGCATGTTGAGAAAATTTTTTTCGATAATATTTTTAACACTGTGATGAATGTGCATGGAAAAACTAAGGACACTGCAAAATCTCATGAAGAATTAAAAGAATTAGTAAACAAACCAGAGTTGCATCAAAATGAAACAACTAATAGATTTCCAAAGGCTTGTTATACATTTGACAAAGACGGGAAGCAGGCTTTATGTAGTTGGTTGAAGGAAGTAAAATTCTCAGATGGGTATGCTTCAAATATGGCTTGTTGTGTGGGTATGAATAGGTTAAAGATGTTTGGGATGAAGAGTCATGACTGTCATATATTCATGCAAAGACTTATTCCAGTAGCTTTCCATAATTTACTTCCGTATAATGCTTGGCAATCTCTCACAGAATTAAATCTATTTTTTAGACATTTGACAGCAAGGTGTATTATGATGGATGATATGCTTCGGTTAGAAACAGACATTCCTCTCATATTATGTAAGTTAGAGCGCATATTTCCACCCAATTTTTTTGATTCAATGGAACATCTGCCGGTACATTTGCCATTTGAGGCACAAATAGTTGGTCCTGTGCAATATAGATGGATGTATCCATTTGAACGATTTTTGAGAAAATTAAAGAATAATGTTCGTAACAAAGCAAGAGTTGAGGGCTCAATATGTAATGCTTATCTGGTTGAAGAAGCATCTTCTTTCTGCTCCTATTATTTTGCTGATAATGTCAAAACTAGACATCGCAAGGTTCCAAGAAATTATGATGATGCTCAAGCAATAGACCATTCGATACTTTCTATTTTTAAGTTTCCTGGCAAACCAATGGGTGCATCTATTTCTAGATTCTTAACTCCAAAAGAATACCATGCTGCAAGAATATAAATACTCTTAAATTGTGAAGAGGTCAAACTATACATAAAGTAAGTTGACTTCTCTAATTTAAAAATTATCCCCCGTTTAATTTGTTGCTTGATATCTCATTTACCTTAAATTTACCTTCTTCTCCAGTTTATATGAACAACAACTATATCTACAAAATTCATCAATGGATACAGATGCCGTAGCTGAAATGTTAGAGGTTGAATTTGCATTATGGTTTGAAATATATGTATGTTGGAGATTTTATCAAATATTTAAGTTCATGTGTGTTAAGTGTTGGAACCCCAAGGTTGGTTTTGGTGTGATCAACAAGTTAAGTTAGGTTATGTTGTTTTCTAACCTTGTGTTTAAGTGTGCAGGAGCTTAGGAGCACAGGTACTCGAGCGGAAGACGCAGCTAGCGAGAAGGACGGCACGCGGTGCGTCCGAGGGACGAGGCGTTGCGGAAGAGTACACCGGCGGATGAGAAGGAAGTGCGCGCGATGGTTCCGAGGTACGAAAGCCGGAGCGGAAGATTGCTCGGGGAGCAAGAGACGCAGCTAGCGCGAAGGTCGGCACGGGGTGCGATCGAGGGACGAAGTCTGCGGATGAGTACGCTGGTGGACGAGAAGGGACACGCGGCAATTCCGAGGGACGAGAAGCCGGAGGGAAGCACGCTCGAGAAGACCGGAAGATGGGTTCGGGTGAGCCCTATTCCGGATGTCAGAGATCACCCAATCAAGCGGATCCGGAGCAGAAGACCCGGACCGAGACGGGGACTTAACGGAGAAGTGGTCCCGGACAAAAAGTCAACCGCAGTTGACTTTTTGCTCCGGGGCGCCCGGAGCTGTCCGGGGCGCCCGGAATGCTTCCGGGCGCCCGGACCCTGATTTTGACCAAGATCGCGATTTACGCGATCTGAACGTTGGGGGATAAAACTTTATCCCCCCCAGGGTGCCCGGAACCCTTCCAGGCGCCCCGACCAAGGCTATAAATATAGCCTTGGTCCAGAAGCTCTTCATCAGTTCAGAAATTGTAAACAACACTTGTGTGCTTCCACTGTTTAGATTAGCTTCTGTCTTTCTGTGTTTACACTGCTGTAAACGAGGCTTCTCCGCCTGAAGGAGCTCTTAGTGCGATCTTCATCCTTGGATTAACAACCTTCCCGGTTGTAACCAAGTCAAATTCGGTGCCTCGTTTTTATGCTTTATTTTCTGTTTAATCTACTTTTTATGTGTTAGCTTAATCGTACGAGGAAGGGTTGTGCTTTATTTTTCAGGGCTATTCAATCCCCCCCCTTCTACCCGGCCGCATCAGTCCTACAAGTGGTATCAGAGCCGAGGCGCTTCAGGAGGACTAACCGCCGAACGAAGCAACAAGATGGACGGATCCAACATCCACGCACCAAAATTCGAAGGGGACTTCGCTAGCTGGAAAAATCGAATGGAGGTATTTCTTGAAATAGATTATGATTTATTACTAACAATGGAATTTGGCTATGAAGCACCAGAGGGCAAAGCAAGAAATCAATGGTCAAAGAAGGAGCAGGCTGACCACGTGGCAAACAAGAAAGCAGAATTCCATCTGCTAAGTGTACTTCCAACACAAGAAGTCAATCGAGTCGGTACCTACAACTCGGCAAAGGAGCTTTGGGAGAAATTCCTTGAGTTACACGAAGGAACATCCGAAGCCAAACTTGCAAGACGGGATTTACTTCGTAACCAGCTTACAAACCTCCGATTTGAAGAAGGTGAAACAATTGCACATCTACACTCGAGGATTCAGGAACTCATCACTAGACTTACGAATCTCGGAGAAAAGGTAAGTAACCGAGATTCACTAAGGTATGCCCTAAATTCCTTTCCTAGAAACTCAAAATGGGCATCACTAGTAGATGCCTTTTACATTTCAAAAGATCTAGAAAAAATTTCATTAGACGAATTCTTTTCAACTTTTGAAGTGCATGAGTCAAGATGTGCAGGTCCGAAGGAGCCCAAGAATAATGTCGCTCTTAAAGCTTCAAAAGACGAACCTGAGTCAGAATCTTCTCTCGACGACGAGGAAATGGTAATGATGGTAAGACGATTTAAAAATATTTGTAAATCTAGGAAATCTAACCATACGCAGGGAAGAAAGAAAAGAACCATCCGCTGCTACCATTGCGATGAAGAAGGGCACGTCAAGGACAATTGCCCTAAACTGAAGAACAAAGGGAAGGACAAGGGTAAGAAGCCTATCCAAAAGCGCAAGGCCCTAAAAGCGACGTGGGACGAAACGTCGTCGGAATCGGAAGTCGAGGAGTTCTCCGGGCTCGCGTTAATGGCGAGTCATCAAGACGACGACTGCGAGTCAAGCTCTTCCGAAATGAGCATCGAAAGCATCGATGAAGGGGGAGCCACGTCCGAAGAGAGCAGCAGTTCAGGGGGAGAAATCGACAACGAGATCGACAAGGTAAGTGAGGTACGATCTCTTCCTCCTGATAAAATGTTTAAATTCATTAAAATTTTAACAAAAGATTGCTGCAAATTAGAAAATAAAAATAAAGATTTAAAAGCAATATTGGCTACATCTTGTCCGTTAGAAATGCTAGATAAATCAAATTTAGAAAATGAAAAATTAAAATTAGAAATTCAAAATTTAAAAATTCAAGTAGAAAACTTGAAAAACTCTGCTTGCTCATCTAAAACCAATTTTAGAAGGTTCAATAATTTGAATTGGTATTATAGATATCACCAGGGACAAATTAAAAATATCTCTAGAAAATATGTCCCTAAGAAATTTTTAGTTAATCCAGTAGGTTGGAACCTTTATTGGGTTCCTAAATCTTGCTTAGTGTAAATTTTAAAATCAAAGTTAGCGCTTTAAGTGAGAAAATTAAACAAACATTTCTTTATGGGCTTTGACTAGAAAGTGGTTGTTGCTCCAATAACCAAGAAGGCCTAGTGCCTCGCCACTGCCTGGAAGCCAAATATTGAAATAAATGTTTAATTAATAAAGCATTAATACTAGAATTATTTAATGCTTTAAAAAGTTATTCAAACATGTTTCAAAATTTTGACATAAATTTTTTTTAAATAATTAATTTTTTTTAAATTCTATTTTCAAAAATAATTTTTACTTAGAGTGTTTAGAAAATTTTTCAAAAATTATTTTTTCCTAAGTTAAAATTTTACTTAGAGTTTTTTTTCTGCTTTTGTTGATTCAAAAATATTTTTCAAAATATTTAATTAAGTTTTATTGATTGCAAAATTCTTTTTCTAACTTAGAATCTTTTGACTTAGATTTTTTTTGGTAGCTTTTCAAAATTTTCTAAGTCTTTAACCCTTAGATTTTTTTTGGAACCCCATTTTTTTTGTGATCAAAGGGGGAGAAGGATAAGTATAAGTCTAGGGGGAGGTAGCCTAAAACTATTTTTTTTCTATCTTTGTGCACTAAATTATAAATTTAGTTAGTTTATTTTTTGTCTAGTTAACCCTAGCTTAACTTGGGTTGATCACACCAAAAAGGGGGAGATTGTTGGAACCCCAAGGTTGGTTTTGGTGTGATCAACAAGTTAAGTTAGGTTATGTTGTTTTCTAACCTTGTGTTTAAGTGTGCAGGAGCTTAGGAGCACAGGTACTCGAGCGGAAGACGCAGCTAGCGAGAAGGACGATGGTCCGAGGGACGAGTGCTGCGGAAGAGTACACCGGCGGACGAGAAGGAAGTGCGCGATGGTTCCGAGGGCGGAAGATTGCTCGGGGAGCAAGAGACGCAGCTAGCGCGAAGGTCGGCACGGGGTGCGATCGAGGGACGAAGTCTGCGGATGAGTACGCTGGTGGACGAGAAGGGACACGCGGCAATTCCGAGGGACGAGAAGCCGGAGGGAAGCACGCTCGAGAAGACCGGAAGATGGGTTCGGGTGAGCCCTATTCCGGATGTCAGAGATCACCCAATCAAGCGGATCCGGAGCAGAAGACCCGGACCGAGACGGGGACTTAACGGAGAAGTGGTCCCGGACAAAAAGTCAACCGTAGTTGACTTTTTGCTCCGGGGCGCCCGGAATGCTTCCGGGCGCCCGGACCCTGATTTTGACCAAGATCGCGATTTACGTGATCTGAACGTTGGGGATAAAACTTTATCCCCCCTAGGGCGCCCGGAACCCTTCCAGGCGCCCCGACCAAGGCTATAAATATAGCCTTGGTCCAGAAGCTCTTCATCAGTTCAGAAATTGTAAACAACACTTGTGTGCTTCCACTGTTTAGATTAGCTTCTGTCTTTCTGTGCTTACACTGCTGTAAACGAGGCTTCTCCGCCTGAAGGAGCTCTTAGTGCGATCTTCATCCTTGGATTAACAACCTCCCCGGTTGTAACCAAGTCAAATTCGGTGCCTCGTTTTTATGCTTTATTTTCTGTTTAATCTACTTTTTATGTGTTAGCTTAATCGTACGAGGAAGGGTTGTGCTTTATTTTTCAGGGCTATTCAACCCCCCCCTTCTACCCGGCCGCATCGGTCCTACATTAAGTAGTGTTCTAATATCTACTAATTGTGTAGGTTAAAGACCGTAGAATATCAACTGTGACAGATGATAGGATCATGAATTTTGCATCAGGACCCCTTCGTAAAATAAAGGTCTACTCTGATTTCTATGTTAATGGTCTTAAATTCCACGTGGCACTACGAGATTCACGGAGATTAACCTATAATTCTGGTATTTGCGTCAAAGGATCTATGGACAACAATAACACTCAGTATGATTACTATGGTAGACTTGAGGAAATCATATAAGTTGAATATCCTACATTACCTATTAAGAGGTGTGTGCTATTTAAATGTTCATGGTATGATCCTACCCCAAGAATAGGTACCAGAATACATCCAAAGTATAATTTAGTTGAGGTTAATGCAAACAAAAGGTTCAACAAGTTTGAACCTTTTATTTTCGGGGTACAAGCAGCACAGGTTTTCTATCTTGAATACCCTACAAAGAGAAGAAGACCCAATGAATGGTTGTCTGTTTGTCGAATGAAGCCTCGCTCGATTATAGAAATGCCGAATACCACTCAGGCTACTGATGCATTTCAGAATGACGATGTTGAGAGACATTCAATTGATACACAACTTGAATCACATCTCAATTACTTGTTGATGTTAATGTTACTTATGAGGAGATAGATGATGGAGAGATGTCCAACAGTGAAGATGAATTTGTACTACCAAAGTCTAGCGATGAAGAATTGGAAACTATTAATGTTGATTAAATAGTTGCTAATGTGATGTCTAAACTGTTATTTTCTATATAATTTTGTAATGTGTTGCTAATGTTAATGTTATGCATGTGTGTAGATATATTTTTGTATTGTGATGTTAATATTAATGTTATGCATGTTGTAGATATATTATTATTAGTACATACATGCTATGTTATTGGGCAGATATATTATTATGGCTGAGCAGCAGACAGTAGCACCCTATGGCTACAAGGTTATTAGAGTTGTCGGAGATACGTATGTATTTTTGTTATTAGTAATACAAGTTCATTGGTTTCTTCCATACTTTTCATATCTATTTTTTTCCTTGCAGATTTATTCCTGATGGCCACCGGGTAGCCTCTTATATCACTAGTAAATTTAAAGAGTGAGTATGTGCTTCTGGTACTACATGGAGGCATGTAGACCAAGAGAAAAAGACATTTTATTATAATGAAGTCGTAGTAAGTAAAATTAATATATTTGGTATTCAATAATATATTTATCCTTTTATATACTAAAATCTATACTTATAATTGTAGAAAAAATATACATGGGAAGATGACCATAAAGAACAGTTTAAAGCTACATGGAATATTTATTGTTAGCTAGAGCCCTAGAGTCAATCATTTGATGATTGTATTTTGGACTTGTTGTATCATATTCTATATAAATAAAGGCATTTGGTTTTTGGTTATTATACTTACTTGTATTGGTGCCAAATAAACTAAGTATAATAACGTCCTTGAGTAGAAGGTTCTTACCTATATCAATCGATTGGTTGAATCGATAGTGAGATGATATAGGGAACACTACTCTTAATCATTCCAAGTCGAGTATTAACATTCAGGGACAATGTTAATGCAATAAGACTAGCATGTAGGTCAACTCGATGACTTGGTCTCACAAGTCATGGATATAGAGATATCAAGTTGACATATGGGTATGCATTAGAGAATGTATACTAAATGACCCGCTATGAGAAAGTATCATGGATCGTTATATGAGTGTCATATACTTTCTCATGTGGCTATTAGTATGACTACTAGTCCTTGGACCTGAAGTCATCATGGATCCCTACATAAGGAGTTATGTACTTTGGTTTCGTCAAACGTCACCCGTAACTGGGTGGACTATAAAGGCGATTACTGGGTATGTAACAAATTATGCAGAGGGATGTGAGTGATGTAGATGAGATCTATCCCTCTTATATAACGGGAGAGACATCAATATTCTTGATAGAGTGAGACCACCAAGTGCATGGCCATGCCCAAATGAGTCAATATGAGATATTAAGCTCATTTGATTGAGTGAGTCTACTTGGAGTTCAAGATTTAGATTGATTAGAGGATGACACGGTCTATGCCTCACATTGATCAATCTAGATGTCGAGGATAGAAGGACACTTGTCATATATTGTGAGGAGTCACAATTAGTAGTCACAAGATGATGTTGGATCTCAACATTCTTGTAACATTGGGTAGTAATGATGTGTTGCTAGATACCTCTCATTACTTATGCTCCTAAATGGGTTTAGGGGCATTGCCAACGTTACAAGAACCTATAGGGTCACACACTAAGGATAATTAGATGGAGATTATGTTCATATGATGAACTAAGAGGATTAGATTCATTTGATGAATCAAATCGGATTAAGAGTAATCTTAATTGGGCTAATTGAGTTAGACTCAAGTTGATTCATGTGTTTAATGAGTCTAATTTGGATTATAACTCGTTGAATCAATTTAATTAAATGAATTAGATTCATTATATTAAATTGGCTTAAATTAAATGGTTGGATTAGATTAATCATGAGAGAGATTAAGTCAAGTTTGACTTGACTTGAGAGGAAGATGAAGAGTCAAGTTTGACTTGACTTTATGTCACCTCATTGGTGAGTTGGCATTGAGTGGGCCAATGATGATGCTCCACATCATCATGGTTGCTTAAGTGGGATGCCACCTCATGGGAGTTACCAAGAGTTGTGACTCTTGGCATTCCATGGGAGTTACTCACCCTCTTAATGTGGTCGGCCACATGAATGGAGAGATAAGTTTTTCATTTTGTGAATTACTCTCATTCACTTCATCTTCTTCCTCTCAAGCTCTCCCTCTCCCCCTTCTCCTCTCTTGTCGTGACCTATCAAGGTGCTAGCACACCTTCGTTTAGGTCTTTCTCCACCTAATTAGTTCGTGTGGATACTTCTAGAGGAGTATCTATTTTGATACTCTTGAGATCCGGCACCGTTTGGACGAGCGGGAACGCGAAGGGCTTCGCTTCAAAGGTATAACTCTTTTTCATGTAGATCTAGGAGTAGATCTCGGTAGAAACTCGTATTCGTAGTTTTTCGAAATTTTTCTTTGCACGGATCCGTTGGCTTTGGGGCTTTTGGGGTTTCCGCGATGCGAAAACGCGGTTTTCGCGGCCCGAAAAATCCAACAGTGTGCTAAACTTTACAGAGATCTCATGTATTATATCAGGAAAAAGGGCACTAGGCCAGCGTATGTTTCAGAGACGACATAGAATGCATGGACGGCCACCTGGGTTGCAGAAAGATGGTGAGAAAATGCTGAAAAGGCTCGATCTAATAGAAATACAGAGCCAAGTGGTCCGAGCACCGGAATCGCTCGACATACGTCAGGATCGAAATCTATTGTTGAGATGCTATGGATTTGGTAATTTAATTTAAAACTATAATTTCTAACAATTTTTTATTTAATTATCACACTAGTATGTATAATTATGCCCCAAATTATTTGTGTATGCAGGAACATGATCTTGCTCTGTAGCCCACATGCATGGGGGTATTTCTGAAGACCCATAAGAAGAAAGATGGGTCATTTGTCGATTCTCGATCTCGGGCCCTACACGTAAGATTATTAACTTTATTACATTTGTTCATGCATTTCTATTTTGATTAACTTTAATAATTATTATCAAATTAAATATTGATCAATATTATAATTTTGAACATAGGAGCAAATGACAGAAAGAGTGGCTTAGGCCTCTCAACCACCATCAGAGGGGGAGGAGTCACAGTCTCTATCCATCGACGTGCTAAATGAGATATATTATGATGTTGTCGGTGGAAGGACAAAAAACTCCAGCCTCTATGGCCTTGGCTCCCAGGCCAAAGTAGCATTTGATCGTTTGAGGACTCCGAGGGGTCGTGCTAGTTCCTCTTCTTCTAGTGAGGTGCAGTCATTAAGACACGAAAATGAAGAACTGCGCACTCAACTAAAGTTAATGGATGAGAGGATAGCTTCTATGGATCAGTGGAGGGCCGAGCAGGATACTCTCTTTGCCAGTATGCTAGAGATCGTGGCAAATTTTGCTCGCACCCAGACACTACATGGTCCTGAGTCACAGGAGACTCAAGACCCATCAGACCGTGGTGATTAGCATGTTTCGAGGTTTGTTCAACTACTATTTAAATCTTTATTTATCATACAAGTTACATACAAAATATATTTGATTGTTTTATTCTACTCTGCTTATTTCTAAATATTACATTATTATATGTTTTAGGCATCAGGGTGTACATATTCAGCACGATCATCATCATCATTATCATCATTATTATCATTATCATCATCATCATCATCATCATCATCATCATCATCATCATCATCATCATCATCTTTCTATCTAGGTATTTATTTTTTAAATGTAAAATTCATTATACATATATATAATATTTTGAATTATACATCGATATCAATCTCATCATAATTTATTGTGTTTTACTTTTTGCAAGATTTTACATTCGTAGTTGTTTTGGATTATTTGTTATCATGATATGAATTTATATATTTGAGCACGGAAATGCTTTGTCTATATTATGTTTGTTTCTATATGTTTTTATATGTATGGAGTGTGTTGTTTCTATATGTTTTTATATATATGCAGTGTTTGTTTCTATATTATGGATTGTGTTAGTTTGTTTGTATCTATATATGGTTTGTTAGATATGTAAACTGTGATTGTGTTAGTTTATTTGTAAACTATGGTTGTATCTGTGGTTGTATCTGTGATTGTATGATTGGTTTTATATGGATATATAATTTGTATACATGCTTGAATGGGAATACAAATAGGGGTTGTCGGTTTTTTTTATTTTCCTGACGGAATACCGACGGAATATCAATTCCGTCGGTATTCCATATCGTAACATATCGACGGAAATTGTATTTCCGTCGGTATTTACCGACAGAAATACAATATCCGTCGATTTTTATCGACGGAAATATAATTTTCGTCGGTATTTACCGATGAAAATGTAATTTCCATCGGTATTTTGCGATACATGTTTTTTATCCAGAGTGTCCTGCTCCGACGGAAGTTATATTTTCCGTCGGAAAACTTGGCGCTAGCTGTCCAGCGGGGTTTACTGACGGAAATATATTTCCGTCGGTAAAGTACCGACGGAAATATAACTTCCGTCGGGAAAATAGGTTCCGACGCATATTCTCGCAACAGATTGATTTCCGTCGGAAATCTGTCGGTAAGGCCCTTTAGAGACGGAATACCGACGGATATTTCTGTCGGTAATCCTGGAATTTTTTTGTAGTGTAATTACCCTAGGTCCATCAGTGGATTTTGGTCGAAATTCATTAATGGACCTAAACATGTTTGATTACACCCATTTAATGTGTTGTGAGTTTCTGATGTTGCAAGGAGTTATATTATGTTATCCATTATTTATTTAGGGCTCTCAGTGGTGGTCCAATGTTACGAAAAGTTTTTGCTTCAATGCGAGTCTGATATTGGATGATATCAGGTCTACATTGAGCTTGATATTTGATGATATCAGGTCTACGTTGGGCCTAATATGGGATGTTATCAGGCCCAATATAATCTTTGCTTAAAACTTTGATTTTACATCATATATATCTTTTCCTTGCTCAACCCTTTCTAGTGGTTGAAATTATGCAAAATTTCAAAAGCCCTAGGTCTATCAGTCATATTCTATCACCACCACTGATAAATTATAAAAATCTAATATGCACACCATATCTAATGTTACTTGGTCTTTGCTAAATTAGTATGTATAACATCACTTGATTATGTAGATGTAACTTTGCTAAATTAGTTTTTAATTTATTTTTCAGGGATGATTATATTACTGAAAAAAATTCTCTCTGAGATATAAAATATGCTTGATACAAATTCTTGCATGGGATGTGGAGCTAATGTAGGAGAATTATCCAGAATAAATATTCCATAGTCTTCTGAGTATAGTGATGTGCAGAACACAAATAGAAATACAAATAACATTTTGACATTTGATCTAAATGAAAAAGTAAGTATTCTAGAAGATAAGGTCCTGAATCATTGTACAACACTTGTTGATTATTTTAAGCCTATTTAGAGTGAGGAGGAAGGGCATTATACCCGAATAGAGATGTATAAGAATTCTTAGTGTTGGTTGCTACACCTGGATACCGTTCTGCTCCCCTGTACAAAAAGTTTGTACAAGCACAGAACTTTCCTAGCTACCCATGTGCTCTACTAAAGTTCAACTTGGATCGCAAATAATGTTTAACATTATTAATCTAAGTTGTCCTTCAGAAGTTAAATTTGGACTGCAAATGGAACTTAATATTATTAATCCAAATTCAACCGATGTGATCTTCATAAGTTAAACCATATTACAGAAATTGACTAAACATCTATTTCAAAGATTAGGTAATAGGACAAACGTGGCGAGATACTAGACCTTCTTGGGTATGGGATTATCCACCACTGCCTAGACAAAGCTTTCAATGAAATCAGATGTTTAACTTCTTACAGTAAACTAGGTTTAACTACAGAGACCTTAATAGAAGCACAAGATTGAAACGCGAAATTGAAACATAAAACGATAACATAAAATCGATCGCATAAATCACTAACCTCTTGTGTTTGGTATTTCAAGATCTAAACAAAAAGATGAACTAGTATGATGCGGAAACATATAACTAGTTATACCTTTTTGTAGCTTATAGACCTCCCGATCTTCTGTCGTATTCCTCTTCTTCTCTTGGACGTCGTGTGGGCGATGATCTACCAAGATGAAAAACCACCCGAGCCTTCTCTTCTAGCTTCCAAGTTTTGGCCACTACCAATCTCCAAGGGATGCTAGGAAACAAAACCTCCTTTCTCTACTTCTTCTCCAAGCAAAATCCAGCCAACAACAAGCTCCAAGAGATGATGTTGTTGGCCACCAAAGAAGAAGAAAAGGAGAAGAGGAAAGAAGATGAGGGTCGGCCACCAAGGAATAGGAGAGGAGTAATAGAAGATGTTATGTCTCATGAGGCACCCCTACCCTCTCTTTTATATTCCTTGATCAAGGCAAAAAAGGGACCCCGCGGGTCATCCGAGTTGGTATGTGGCGGGTGTTGCCACAATGAGGTCGCAAGGTCGATCCTCGGGGCAGCTGGGGAATAAATCCCCTATCCCCGTATTACACCCTGTCTGTCACATGCTCGCTCGGATGCTGCGATTTACCTTCCTCGTGATGGCCTTGGGTCAGGTACGGCGGGGGCACTGGGGGCGAGCGTTTCGTCTTTTGCCACAATTGATCAAGGCAAAAAGGAAAGTTTTAGAAATAATTAAAACTTCCTTATTTTCCTTGCTAATGACTAAAAAGTAAATTTTTGAAACAAAAATTAAAATCTCCTTTTTCTTCATGTCATGGCCGACCACACCTTTATCCCCAAATAAGGAAAGTTTTAAACACAAAATTAAAACTTCCTTATTTACTTCCGAAAAAAATTTAAAAATTAAAATCTATCCTTTAAATCCTTTTAAGGAAATATTTTAAAATAAAAATTCCTCTTTTGAATCCCTTCATGGTTGTTAAGTTATAAAAGGGAATTTTTAGAAATTTAAAATCTCTCTTTTAAAACATGTGGATGGTTACAAAAAGGAAAGCTTCAAAAAATTAAAATCTCTCTTTTAAAAGATTTTAATTTTTTCTGACTTTCTTTTAAAACCATATCTTCCACAAAAGGAAATATTTTAAAATTTAAAAACTCCTTTTAATTTAATGATGTGGCCGGCCACCTTGCCTGGGCTCCAAGCTAGGGTCGGCCACAACTTGGTTCCATCCAAGGCTTGGCTTGGCCGACCCTTGCTTGGGCTCCAAGCTTGGCTTGGTCGGCCACATAAGGATGGGTAAGAAGCTAGGCTTTAGGTGGATATTAAACTTTATAACTAAGAGGCTACGACAGAGACCGAGAGGAGGAATTGGTTTTGGTTTCCTAATGAGCTTGAGCTTCCCGTGTTCGCCCCAAACACCCAACTCAAGTTCATCAATAATAACTCATACCACTAAAAAGTTATTTTTGAACTACCGCACCAATCCCATATTACTATATGGGCCCCTTCTTATCATGAGTGCGCTAATCTCCCTGTGTTTAAGATATCGAATGTCCACTAATTAAATGAGCTACTGACAACTCAATTAATATCTAGCTCCAAGAGTAGTACCACTCAACCTTATTGTCATGTCGGACTAAATCCACCTACAGGGTTTACATGACAATCCTTATGAGTTCCTCTTGGGGACATCATCAACCTAGATCACTAGGACACAGTTTTCTTTTATAATAAACAATACACACTATAAATAATATCATTTCCCAACTTATCAGGCCTATTGATTTATCGAACTAAATCTCATTCTTTGATAAATTAAAGAAATAAATATTAAGTATATATGCTCGTTATTAGATCGGGATTAAGAGCACACACTTCCATAATAACAGAGGTCTTGTTCTTTTAATACAGTCAGTGTAAAAGGAACAACCTCATGTGGTCCTATTCAATATACTCATAGTGTACTAGTGTAATTTTATAGTCAAGATAAACTAATACCAAAATACACTATGACCATTCCAATGGTTTGCCCCTATCCATTTTGGTCGTGAGCTACTATTTATAATTTATAAGGAACTGATAACATGATCTTTTGTGTGTGACACTGCACACCATGTTATCTACAATATAAATTAAATGAACAACTACATTTAACATAAATGCAGACATATGACCAATGTGATTCTTATTTCAAATAAATATTTACAAAAAACTATGCTTTTAGTATACACTCTAACACTTAGTTGATGATATGCAGATTGAACAATATGAAATTCCCCCAGAGCAGTACAGTGACTTAGAGGAGGAGTTCCCAATAGTTGATGATCCATACATTCTAAATTCTCGATTGCTCTAAAGGCCAATTGAAGAGGCAACAAATGATCATGAATTTTGGTTTGGACAGATTTTTCCGTCTCGACAAGAGTTCAAGAATACACTTGTGAAATATGTCATGATTAAACATATAAGATATAACCCTATTAACACACGAAAAAATAAAGTAAGAGTCATCTGCTTTAATCAACCATGTACATGGAGAGTAGTTGCCCGAGGAGATCTAGAGTTCATTATTACGAAATATGTAAAGGAACACCAATGTGACACTATTAGGGATACTGATGATCATCAAGCATGCTCTTCCTCCTTCGTAGCATCTTGTTTTGAAGAGCAATTTGCTGCTAATGAACAGTACAAACCATGTATGATTATATCAGATATAAAAGTTAAGTTTGGAGTGATCATATCATATAGAAAAGCATATATAGCTCGAGAGAAAGAGATGAAGAAGGTCGTTGGAGATTATTGTTAGGATCTCTTCGTACGGCTAGAGAGGGGGATTGTGAATAGCCGACCCCAATCTTTCGCGTTTCTTCCTACGATTAGGTTAGTGCAGCGGAAATACAACGTAGAAAGAAAACAGGAGAAGAAAGACAAACCATATAACGAGGTTCGGAGATGAACTCCTACTCCTCGGCGTGTCCGTAAGGTGGACGAAACCTACCAATCCGTCGGTGGATGAGTCCCCGGAAACCCGGCTAATAGATACTCCTTGTGGGTGGAGAAACCTCACCACAATCTTTGCAACAGCAATAAGAGTACAAATAGGAACAAGAAAACAAGAACAGAAATGTAAACAACACTTGCTTGCCTTCTTGAAGTCAGCAGTAACCCTGGTGAAGCAGCAGCTTCTCGGATCCAAACCTAGCTAGAAAACCAGCAACAGGAAGAAGCTCACGCGAAGCTTTAGCACCCAAGAGTCCTCAGAGAAGCAGCGAAGAAGGAGTTAGGAAGAAGAAGAAGTAGCGAAGAAGTCTCTTCTCAAGTCTTAGGGCCACCTTTTTATACTGTTTCCAAGGAGGACCCTTTGCCTTCATTTAATGATGTGACATTGATCGTAGAATATTCCATTTTGCCTTCGTCCATGCTTTTAATGAAGCTTATTGGCCGAATCGGTGAACCTATCGTCCATGAGGGGAACTGTCATTTCACTCCTCTTGACTGTCCCTCTTCGCTAAGCACTTATGGGCCAACGATACGGGTTTAATGCAGGCGGCGCCAGACGTTGCCTCCAGACCGATCAGATTACAATCAGTGAGCCACTGATCTGATTCTGATCGGTCACCAGACCGATCAGGGCAACCGCAGTATCACTGGATCGGTCACCAGACCGATCCAAACTTCTCAGCCCTAAACCTAAGGCTTCACACCAACATCCGGTCAACCTTGACCTGTTGGTACATCATCCCTAGCATCTGGTCACTCCCTTTTCCTGCTAGCACTCCCCGCTAAGTGTCCGGTCAATCCTTTTGACCCATTTAGACTTTTCCCAACCAGATGTCCGATCACCCTTGATCCATCTGGATTTTTCCCTTGCCCGGCTTCACTCACCAGGACTTTCACCTAGCTTCACTCACTAGGGTTTTCACCTGGCTTCACTCACCAGGATTTCCACAACTGCCTGGCTTCACTCACCAGGACTTTTCAACTACCTAACATCCCAGTTAGGACTTTCTCATTCACCTAGCTTCACTCACTAGGATTTTCACCTGGCTTCACTCACCAGGATTTTCCCGAATGCCTGGCTTCACTCACCAGGACTTTCACCTTCACCTAGCTTCACTCACTAGGATTTTCACCTGGATTCACTCACCAGGATTTCCCGACTGCCTGGCTTCACTCACCAGGACTTTCCCCCGTGCCAAACTCCCTGTTTGGACTTTCCCCATGCCAAGCCTCCATACTTGGACTTTCCGCGTGCCAAGCTCCTGCTTGGACTTTTCCCCGTGCCAAGTCTCCGTACTTGGATTTTTCCAGTGCCAAGTCTCCATACTTGGACTTTTCGCGTGCCAAGCTCCCTGCTTGGACTTTTCCCGAATCAGGTCAACCAAGTCAACCTTGACTTACGGTTGCACCAATAATCTCCCAAACATCTATTCTTGTCCCATATTAAGAATAGAACTCTCTCACGAGTGTCAAACATCAACATGCAACTCAACTAGGTCAACCTTGACCTAAGGTTGCACCGATAATCTTCCCAAGTCAAACATCAAAATACAACTCAAGTCAAGTCACCTCGAGTCGGGTCAACCAGGTCAACCTTGACCTAAGGTTGCACCAACAATCTCCCCCTTTTTGATGTTTGACAAAACCCATAATCAAGTTAGGTTAACCTGATAACCTAACTTAGGTTTTCCAACCATCTTCCAATGTCCAATGTTCTTTCCTTGAACATTCTCCCCTTAGGTTAACCCGATAACCTAACTTGGGTTCTCCAATAATTCTCCCCCTTTTTGACACACATCAAAAAGAATTCCAATGTTCTTCCTCGAACATTCCTTGACATTCTTCCCCTAACTTAGGTTAACCCGATAACCTAACTTGGGTTCTCCAATAATTCTCCAATGAACACTCTCCCCTTTTTGACACATATCAAAAAGAAAAAGGAGAGTATCAAGGTCAAGAGTTTCTTCCTAATGAAAGTCCCATACCTTTCATTGAAACTCTTAATTTCCCCCTTGATACTAAACTTAACAATCAACTTAGTGATAAACCCATATCACTAATCCTCAAAAGTCTTAAGGAGTAAAAACTCCCCCTAAAAGTCAACTCCCCCTTGACAATTAGGTAAAACTCCCCCTAAAGGTCAACTCCCCCTTGACCATTGCACCAACAATGTCTTTGTGAGTTCCAAACCTTTAGAAATCCAAAAACACCACTTCCATAACTGAAATTTCAGACAACAGCTGAAAAATCAGAAATTCGGCACGCCCTGATCGGTCCCTGGACCGATCAGAAACCCCCTGGATCGGTCCCCAGACCGATCCATGCTTTCTGGATCGTCACTGATCGGTCCCCAGACCGATCCAGACTCTGATAGGCAGATTTCTGAAATTTCCTTCCCAAAATTCAGAAACTCCTAGAAAATTCCAGAAAATTTGAAAAATTGTGAAATTTTGAGGATACATTCCTCATAACATATACTATCATGGAAAAATAGTTTTCTATGAAAATAACTTTCATTTTTTAATCTTGATACAAAGTTCAAAAACTTTGAAATAGTTCAAGTTTAACTCAACTTTGTATCACAATGTTCAATGATGAATGCAATCACTAGGAAAGCTTCATCAAGGTTTTTCAAATCAATTTCAAAATGATTTTAAACCCTTTAATTTAGGACCATAATCTTAGGACTATATGTACATGACTTGTACACAAGTTTTCCCTATGATCCCCATTTCTTGAATTAGGCTCATCTAGGTACAAGAACTATGCACCTTGATCCTAATTCATGATCCTAATATCTCACACACATCTAAAGTGTATCAAACACATCCATGGCAATTTTGATGTGAGATATGGGTTTAGGTATCTTAGACTAAGGTCTCATGCATTTTCTAAACACAAATTTGATCTCAATATCAAAATGTGTTTTTCATCCTTAAATCAATTCAATTGATTATTAATGCAAGAGATGATGACATGACATAAAAACTAGCCTAAGCATTATCATGACATTTCAAATGATAATAAAACTAAACATGATGTCATGACATGTGAGAGCAAACAATCATAGCAAGATTTAGCATAAATAAATATACCTAGATTACCTATCTAAGTATCCTTAACCACTTGGCTAACCTCAAATTTAATCCTAGATTGCCCATATATCCCTAAGAGAAAACCAAAATCCCAATTATGGTATTTCTCTAGGTTTTCTTAAATTGTGCCAAATAAGATTAAAATCGATATTTTTCAAATATGGCACAATTTACTCTTCAAGGAGTAAATTATAATTCTTTTTCATTTTCAAAGGTTATCAAAACCTTGAAAATGCTCCTTGAGTGTCAATTTCGTCAAAGTTGGGTTAACTACCCTTCTAATTGGAGTTGACACTCTCTAACCCATCTATGGGATAGAGAAGATGCTCCTAGGAACCCAATACCTATTTGAGCTCATTGGGTTCACTAAATATTCACTAGGGATAACTTCCCTAGCAACCCTCCTAATGACCCTCTTAGGCTTTGAAGCCTTGGTCATTTGGGACTCATCAAGATCAACTCTAGGGGTGACTCCCCTTGTGACCTTGGTGGTGGTCTTTCTAGCCCTAGGTTTTGTTCCATAATCGAATGGAACATTGTGATAAGTGGGCTTGACCACTTGGGACTTAGATTTGTGACCCAAACATTTCTTGTCCTTGGACTTGAGTTTTTGACCCTTAAACCCTAGAGTCAAGTCCTTAAGAGCCTTTTCTAGAGAGTCAAGTCTTGACCTCAAGACTTGATTTTCTTTCTCTAATACCTCAAACTTTAATTTATCATTTTTCTTTGAGGTATTCCTAGGCATATGTCTAGATGATTTGGGATTTCTACCTAGATTTTCCTTAGCCTTAGATGGGTTAATTTTAGGGTTGGCTTTCCTAGTGTTATCCTTATCTAGGCTCACATGTTTGGCACCTAAGCATGTGTATCGATTTCTATAATTAACATGCTTATCATCCTTGACAATAGCAATAAGGCTACTAGCATGCATCCTACTAGAATTGCAAGAGTGTGCCTTAGAGATTACCTTAGGGTTTGCCCTAGCTCCCCCTATACATGTGCTCGATCTCTTGTCCTTGTGAGATTGCCTCCCTCTCGAACATTGGCTCCGATAATGTCCCCTTCGCTTGCATTGGAAGCACATCACATGCTCCTTGCTCTTGCGTATCGGGACTCCGGCTTCCTTGATCTTTGGCGCCGGTGGAGTCTTCCTAACCCTCTTTGGACATTTACTCTTGTAATGTCCAAATTCCCTACACTCAAAGCATAATATATGCAATTTATTTGAAATTGAAATGCTTGAGTTACCTAGGGTTGAGGATGGATGAAGACTTTCTTCTTCATCCCTTCCGGAGGTAGAAGCTTCTTCCTCTTGCTCCATTCTTGAAGAAGAACTCTCCTCCTCTTCTTCCTTAGATGTTGAGTAGCCCTCAACTTCTAATTCCTCTTCTCCATGATGTGAGCTACTTGGCTCACTTGACTCCTCTTCATGGCTTGAAGTGGAGTTCCCCTCATGGAACTTAGCCAAGTTGTTCCACAACTCCTTGGCATTGTTGTATCCACCTATCCTACACAATATATCGTTAGGTAATGAGAATTCAAATATTTTCATTACCTCGTCGTTGATTGTGGATTGGTGGATTTGCTCCTTCGTCCACTTCTTCTTCTCAAGAGGTTTTCCTTCTTTATTCATCGGAGGAGTGAAACCTAATTGTACACAACTCCAATTTTCAATGTTAGTCATAAGGAAATACTTCATCCTTATCTTCCAATACGCGAAGTCGTCACGATCGTAGAAGGGTGGAATGGTGATGTCTTCTCCGAGTTGATCCATCTCTAGCTTGTGCTCCCTCGGGTGTTAATCCGGCGAAGAGCAACCTGGCTCTGATACCACTTGTTAGGATCTCTTCGTACGGCTAGAGAGGGGGGGGGGTGTGAATAGCCGACCCCAATCTTTCGCGTTTCTTCCTACGATTAGGTTAGTGCAGCGGAAATACAACGTAGAAAGAAAACAGGAGAAGAAAGACAAACCATATAACGAGGTTCGGAGATGAACTCCTACTCCTCGGCGTGTCCGTAAGGTGGACGAAACCTACCAATCCGTCGGTGGATGAGTCCCCGGAAACCCGGCTAATAGATACTCCTTGTGGGTGGAGAAACCTCACCACAATCTTTGCAACAGCAATAAGAGTACAAATAGGAACAAGAAAACAAGAACAGAAATGTAAACAACACTTGCTTGCCTTCTTGAAGTCAGCAGGAACCCTGGTGAAGCAGCAGCTTCTCGGATCCAAACCTAGCTAGAAAAACCAGCAACAGGGAGAAGCTCACGCGAAGCTTTAGCACCCAACGAGCTCAACAAAGCTCAGCAGGAAGAAGAAGCAGAAGCTTCAGGCAGGAGAGAACTTCCAGAAGGAAGAAGAAGTAGCAGAAGAAGTGCTTTACCGAAGTCCTGTAGCTCTCTTTTATACCTGCGAAGAAGAAGAGCAGAGAACTAGCCGTTGCGTCGCAACGGCTAGATTCCTGATCGGTCCATGGACCGATCAGGGAACCTCCTGATCGGTCCACAGACCGATCAGGCTTTGGTCCCTCGTCTGATCGGTGTCTCCTGATCGGTCTGTGGACCGATCAGGGAACCTCCTGATCGGTCCATAGACCGATCAGGCTTCGGTTCCTCAGCCACTGATCTATGCCTGATCGGTCTGCCGACCGATCAGGGTATGGGTGGATCGGTCAACAGACCGATCCACGGCTTTCTTCTCGCGAGGTTGCGTTGCCTCCTGATCGGTCTCCAGACCGATCAGATTACAATCAGTGAGCCACTGATCTGATTCTGATCGGTCACCAGACCGATCAGGGCAACCGCAGTATCACTGGATCGGTCACCAGACCGATCCAAACTTCTCAGCCCTAAACCTAAGGCTTCCACACCAACATCCGGTCAACCTTGACCTGTTGGTACATCATCCCTAGCATCTGGTCACTCCCTTGACCTGCTAGCACTCCCCGCTAAGTGTCCGGTCAATCCTTTTGACCCACTTAGACTTTTCCCAACCAGATGTCCGATCACCCTTGATCCATCTGGATTTTTCCCTTGCCCGGCTTCACTCACCAGGACTTTCACCTAGCTTCACTCACTAGGGTTTTCACCTGGCTTCACTCACCAGGATTTCCACAACTGCCTGGCTTCACTCACCAGGACTTTTCAACTACCTAACATCCCAGTTAGGACTTTCTCATTCACCTAGCTTCACTCACTAGGATTTTCACCTGGCTTCACTCACCAGGATTTTCCCGAATGCCTGGCTTCACTCACCAGGACTTTCACCTTCACCTAGCTTCACTCACTAGGATTTTCACCTGGATTCACTCACCAGGATTTCCCGACTGCCTGGCTTCACTCACCAGGACTTTTCCCCGTGCCAAACTCCCTGTTTGGACTTTCCCCATGCCAAGCCTCCATACTTGGACTTTCCGCGTGCCAAGCTCCTGCTTGGACTTTTCCCCGTGCCAAGTCTCCGTACTTGGACTTTTCCAGTGCCAAGTCTCCATACTTGGACTTTTCGCGTGCCAAGCTCCCTGCTTGGACTTTTCCCGAATCAGGTCAACCAAGTCAACCTTGACTTACGGTTGCACCAATAATCTCCCAAACATCTATTTTTGTCCCATATTAAGAATAGAACTCTCTCACGAGTGTCAAACATCAACATGCAACTCAACTAGGTCAACCTTGACCTAAGGTTGCACCGACAATCTTCCCAAGTCAAACATCAAAATACAACTCAAGTCAAGTCACCTCGAGTCGGGTCAACCAGGTCAACCTTGACCTAAGGTTGCACCAACAATTATGACCAAGCATATAGAGATTTTTCACTATATCTACGTGAATTAAGAGTCAGGGATCTTGAAACCTATGTGCCACTACACAAGAATGGGGATAATAAGTTCCAACGCTATTTTTGGGGTTTTGGAGCTTGTAGAAGAATATTCAAGTCTTATCTACGCAAATTGATTGAAATTGATACCACACATCTAAGAGGGAAGTATCCGGGTGTGTTGTTGATGGCTACAACAATTGATGTTAATGACAATGCCCTCCTAGTAGCATTTGGAATCGCTAAAGTTGAATGTGGGTCTGTATGAGAGTGATTTTTGGATCATACGAAGAGATTCTTTGTTGTTGATGCATAGTCAATGAGTATAGTATCAAATAGACATCGTAACATTATATTAGTAGTTAGAAAAGTCTACCCAACTGCCCATAATATTTTTTGTTGTCACCACATGTCTTACAATATGGTAATAGATACGGGCAATAGGTCAGCTTTAGGATTGTTTTGGGTAGAAGCATGAGCAAACACAATACTCTAATATGATGTCATAATGCAGTGCATGCTTGAAAAACATCTAGATGTCCATAAATGTCTTCAGGACATTAACCCTAAAAGATGGGCTAATGCATATTTTAGTGGGAGAAGGTACACAATACTAACCATCAATTATGCAGAGAATTTAAATGTTTTGTTCAAGCATACACGTGAACTTTCCATAAACAGGTTAATTGATAATACCAAAAGAAATGTACTCAATGGTTCTTTAACAAGGAGGAAGCCTTGAAATGATATGTTTCTTTGACACCTCATACAATCTAAGAAATGAATTCAAGGAAAGAGAAATCTAGACGATATAAAATCTACTTCTACCTAAAAAATGGTAGGTTGATCTTACATGAGCATTAATGGGCTCTTGAAGATTTTCATTTAATTGACTCGTTTCTGAAAAAAAAAAAAAAACTAAATAAGTATGCAAATTGTTATTATTTTTTCTTTATTTTCTTGCTTCTTATATGTCAAATTATTAAATAAAAATAATTATTTTAAATCAATTAAATTAATCTTCTTTTAAATTGTATTCAAATAAATGAGGAAGAACAGCTCAACAAAAAATTCTTTTCCTTTACTCTCCTTGCGACCAAGATGATCACAAACCTTATATATATATATATATAGAAATTAAATTAGTGTCAAAAGACTCAGTCTTTGCTCTTACAATAACTTTGATTTATATATATATATATATATATATATATATATATATATATATATATATATATATATATATAGTAAAAAATAGTATAATTAGGTGGCATAATCAAATTTAATTATTCAAATATAATATCTTTCCCATATCCGGCTAGTACAACTTGACTAAATAAAAGAATACGATTTGACGTTTTATTAAAATAATATGACTTACCGACTAAGATTATACCACTTGAGTTTTTATTTTATTTAAAACTAGCTTGTTGTATTAAAATAATACGAGTTGGCCAAATGAAATAATACAACTGCAGTTTTTATTTTATTTAAATTGGCTTATTAATGTATTAAAATAATACGCTTGACTTTGTGTTCACACTCGTAAGAAAATAAAATACCAGCCATTCCCTTTTGGCCAGCTGGTAGCCACTGGCAATGGCGGAATCCGAAGGTGTAGCCTGTCCGAATTAGTTGGATTCTCTAATCCTTAAATTATGAATGAGAGGATGGTTGATTATATGAGGATTCTTAACTTAGTTGGATCTTACATATAAATAGATGAGATTTATTTAAATTAAAGGTCTAAAATAGTAAATCATCCTCTAATCCATAATTTACGGACCAAGGATCCATCCCAAATAATCTTCGAAAGGATTCTGAGCTAAGGGCATCTCCAATCCATCATCAAAACATCAAATTTAATGTAAATTTAACATCAAATTGCTCCAATTTATACACCAAATCTCACACTAAATATGGTTATGGTGTTGCACTATTCACATCACCGTATTTGATGATGGAAAGAATTTTTTTTAATTTTATTATATTATTATAAAATCAAATATAATTAATTAATAATTATTATTTTCTTTATTTTTATTTATAGTATATTTAAATGTAATTATTATTTATTATAAATTTAAATTAAGTGTATTTAATAGCATATTTAAATTTTATTATGTATATTTATAAATATTTAATTTATTAAAATTATTATTTTAATTTTATTTAATATATTTTAATTATAATTACATTTATTAAAATTATTAAGAAGTATTAATTTTAAATAAAATAATTATCATATAAAAAAATTTAATAAGAATAATATAATATTCTAAAGAATATTTTTTTTTTGTGTGATATGGTGTGGATAGATTGGAGTTGAAATAATGTTTGATGTTGAAATTGTATTATTTTAATATGAAAATTATATTAAATTTGATGATGTATGTTGAAAATGATCTAAAACCTTTCTTTACATTTGGAAATTTAAAATTAATATAATAAATAAAAATTAACCACTGTAAAAAAAAGTTTTATTTTAAAGTAAAATTGACTTATATTCAATTTACTTAGCTGACATAATCAAATTTAATTATTCAAATATAATATCTTTCCCATAGCTGGCTAGTACAACTTGACTAAATAAAAGAATACGATTTGACGTTTTATTAAAATAATATGACTTGTCGATTGAAATTATACCACTTGAGTTTTATTTTATTTAAAACTAGCTTGTTGTATTAAAATAATACGAGTTGGTAGGGGTGAGCATTCGATTAATTCGATTAATTTTATATTAATTTTGTATAAATTTTTTTATTATTATTTTAAATAAATTTAGTTAATTCGATGTTAACTGAAATAACTAATTCGGTTAATTCAGTTTTAGTAAAACTTTGATTTGATTCGGTTAGCAAACACTAAATCAGTTTTCAGTTAATTCGGTTAGCGTAACATATATTGAACTAATTAAGGATATGTATGAGGATGTAACGACCAGAGTAAAGACTTCAGGCGGAGTAACTGAAACATTTCCAATAAAGATAGGGTTACATCAAGGATCAGCCCTAAGTCCTTATCTTTTTACACTAATTATGGACGAACTCACTGCGCACATTCAAGACACAGTACCGTGGTGCATGTTGTTTGTAGATGATATTATTTTGGTAGATGAGACACGTGAAGGAGTAAATGCTAAGTTAGAATCTTGGAGGAAAACACTAGAAGGGAAAGATTTTAAGCTTAGTAAATTAAAGACAGAATATATGGAATTTAAGTTTAGCAATATTAGAAGTAATGAAACAATTGCTAAGATAGGAGAGGACAAGTTGTCCAAAACCAAGAGATTTAAATATTTAGGATCATTTTTACAAAATGATGGAGGGATTGAGAGAGACATCTTACATAGAATACAAGCAGGATGGGTGAAATGGAGGGGAGCGTCGGGTGTTTTATGTGACCGTAAAGTACCTCTTAAACTTAAAGGTAAGTTCTATAAAACCGCTGTTAGACTTGCTATGTTATATGAAGCTGAATGTCGGGCTATGACTCGAGCACATGAGCATAAGATGAGAGTTGCAGAGATGAGGATGTTAAGGTGGATGTGTGGACATACGAAGATGGACAAAATAAGGAATGAGAGCATTAGAGAGAAAGTCGGAGTTACATCTATTGAGGACAAACTCTGAGAGACACGTTTAAGATGGTACAGACATGTACTTAGACGACCAATAAATGCTCCAGTTAGGCGATGTGAAACTATGATAAACATGTATATTAAACGAGGGAGAGGAAGACCAAAAAAGATTTGGTTAGCAATAATAAAATAAGATAAAATTTATTTAAATATAGATGATGATATAATAGGAGATAGAGCTCAATGACGTAAAATGATTTATACAGCCGACCCCACCTAGTGGGAAAAAGCTTGGTTGTTGTTGATCATGGAGAGGACAGGAAAGCTTTGAGCCTTCTGTGACCACCACTTTAAGATATCGAAATTTTCGCTATCTGCTTCATTAAAATCATAAGAAGTCGTAAAATAATTCTCAAATTCATGTGTGGAACTTGAGGATCATCATGGACCTTTTGTCCGTTCTTTTAATAAAAGTTGTGCTTTTGTAAATTTTAAATTACTACTAGTAGTTGTATTTCAGAAATATTAATTTGTGTTCCATATTTTACATAATATTAATTATAAATATCATATAAATAAATTCTAACATTATATATAATATTTGGATCAGGGAGAGAAGAATCTTTAATTGGAATTAAAGTGTTATAATATAAAGTTAACATTTTTTGTAAAACTTCTAATTTAAATCTAGGATCTAAAGCAAATGCAATTAAATAAATTTCAGGAATTAAATAAAAATATTTTTCTCATTTAGTTTTCATAGCTAACATACAAGGAGATAAAAATTCATTATTAATATGTTAATTTAAAACTAATACTATATTAGAAAAATTTTCTAAAACTAATTGAGAATTGGAATAATAACCACCGGAAATCTGTTCGGTTGCATCATTAAATACTTTTAAAATTTCACAAATACTACTACAAATATTTCATTGTTGTGAAAATAAATATATATTAGCATTAGTATTTTGTGCAAACAAATGAATATAATAATTCTTTATATTGAAATGAATCTTGTAATAATTGGTATGTTGGATTCTAACATGTTGGTACATCACGTGAAAATTTTTTAGGTCTCATTTCATTAATTTTACAAAACCTACCACATTGTTTCATTATAGATGGATGAGATCATAATAAAAATTACAATTCTAATGGTATAATATAACTTTCTAAAATTTTTAAACCATCTTGAACACATAAATTTAAAACATGACATACACAACGAATATGAAAAAATAAACCGTCAATAATAGGTTGACAAATAAATTTTAGATCATCTATAGAAATGATATTGGAACTAGCATTATCTAATGATATTGAAAATATTTTATAAGTTAAGTCATATTTTTATAAAATTAAACATAATAATTGTGCGATGTTATGAGCATTATGTGATTCATTAAAAACTCTATAAGCTAATAATCTTTTTTGGAGGTTCCAAGAGTTATCAATCCAATGACAAGTCACACCCGTATACGAATGTATTTGCCAATGATCACTCCATATCGAAACATAGAGAAATTTTATTATCTAATTTATTAAATTTATTAATTAATTTTTTTTCTTTATTTTACTAATTTTTTAATTATACGAGTAAATGTAGTCCTAGAAATACATTTTGCATATGCATTAAGAGATTATAATTTTCTAGGGGGGCCGTTGATGTGACGATTCTATATTTTTTTTATTAAGGGATTACAATTTTTCCTTATGTGTTCATACCCGTGAGAAAATAAAATACCAGCCATTCCCTTTTGGCCAGCTGGTGGCCACCGGCAATGGCGGAATCCGAAGTTGTAGCCTGTCCGAACTACAAATAACCTCCGAAAGGGTCCTGAGCTAAAGATCTTTCTTTGCATTTGGAAATTTAAAATTAATATAATAAATAAAAATGAACAACTGTCAATAAAAAATAGTATTATTTTAAAGTAAAATTGACCTAGATTCAACTTACTTAGCTGGCATAATCAAATTTAATTATTCAAATATAATATATCTTTCCCATAGCTGGCTAGTACAACTTACTTAGCTACTTGTTGGCTGTCAGTGCATTATTTAGATTGACTTATTGTGTTAAAAATAATACGACTTCACTTGTTAATTATTCATTTATTTATTTATTAATTATAGGTAAGCTTATGAATGCTCAACTGATGCTAGCTACAAAACTAAGAACACAAACTTCAACGAACAAAACACCAGTCGGAGTTGAGATTGGCAAAGGCAGATAGCTATCTCTAGATATGGAGGCTGCTTTCATCTCCTTGCTGATCAACAAGCTCGCCCAAGTCGCATTCGACCAAGCGCAGAGCAGATGCTCTCAGCTACTGCTGCAGCACACAACTCCACCTTTAGATCAGATTCACGCGAAAGTGAGACGAATCACCGACGAGTTCATAGTGATGAAGGCCTTCCTCGAAGGTTCTAATTGGTCCACTATTGCTGCTACTAACAAACCACTCGAGGCTTGGATCGAACAGGTGACACCATTTTCTTTACTTCTATGACTTTTATTCCTCAATGCATGCATTAGTTCTCAATTTTCTTTTTGTTTATTATACTTGCTTTTTGAGGAATTCAATCAAACAATTGGTGCCATAGCCATAAAAATAAGCACCAAATTTTTCATGAATTGTGTATTAGGTGAGGAAGGTCGCCTTCGAGATAGAAGACATCATCGATGAATACCTTTATCTGGTTGGAAGACAACGGGAAATGACATGGAAGAATTATCTCATGGCACCATCTGACCTTTGTTTCAATCTTGCCAAGGCTTGGCGTGGTATTGATTCTCGGTTAGAGAAGATGGAGAGAGATCTTTCTGAACTTTCAAGCAGGAGAGATCGATTTGGTATAACAATAAGTGGCAATGAGGATGGAGTGAAGAATTCAGAAAGAGACACGCATCATTATCGAGCTTATTCACCCATGTTTACCGATGAAGATGATTTAGTGGGGATAGAAGATAACAAATCTAAGTTGCTTTCATGGTTGACTAATGCTGATACTTGCCGGAAGATGACTGCAATTGCAGTATGGGGAATGGGCGGTCATGGGAAAACTACTCTCGTCGCAAATGTCTACCGCAATAAAACCGTGAAGAATCACTTTGATTGTCAGGTATGGGTTACAGTCTCAAAAACTTATAGTGCACTGGAAGAACTCCTGAGAATAATGATCCAGGAAATCTTCAAGGGACAAAAGGAACTTGTCCCAAATGGTGTCACTACCATGCAACGATTAGAGTTATTTGACATCATCAAAGAAAGTTTGCAACAAAAGAGATATATAATTGTGTTTAGATGATGTTTGGCAAGTAGACTTGTGTAATGATATTAGTTGTGCTTTTGTTGATAGCAACAATGGAAGTAGACTAATTATTACCACTAGAATGCATGAAGTAGCAAGGATAGCAAATGAAGAACATATCATGAAGCTGCAACAACTTAATGAAAAAGATGCATGGATTTTGTTTTGCAAGAAGGCATTTCGAAGAGAGAACAATAAAGATTGTCCAAAAGAGCTTGAGGATTACACTGGTAGGATTTTGAACAAATGTCAAGGCTCACCATTAGCTATTGTAGCAATTGGCAGTTTATTATCATTCAAGGAAAAGAGTGAAACTGAATGGAAGAAAGCCTATGATAACCTTCAATGGGAGTTTGAAAACAACCCTGCGCTAGATAAAGTGAAGAATATTCTCAACCTGAGCTTCAATGATTTGCCTTACTATCTAAAGAATTGTTTTGTATATTGTAGCATCTTCCCTGAAGATTATCTAATAAAGAGGAAGAAACTAATCCGATTGTGGGTCGCTGAAGGATTTGTGGAGGCAAAGAGCAGTAACAGATCAATGGAAGAGGAGGCTGAAGACTATCTTGCTGAACTTGTGGATCGGTCCATGCTTCAGGTGGTTAACAGAAATGCATTTGGGAGACTTCAGACTTTCAAAATGCATGACGTTGTAAGAGAGGTAACACAAGAAATATCTAGAAAGGCAAAATTTAGCATGATTCTTGATGGTTCACAATCAGGTTTGGACTATCAAACTCGCCGCCTTTCCATCCAAACAACTGATGAATCCCTTGATTTAGATAAGAGCCTGAGCCTTTCACAACTTCGCTCTTTGGTTATGCTCTCAACTTGCAATTCTAGTTCAGATTCCCTAAGTGCAATCTTAATTAGTTTCAAAATGTTGAGGGTGTTGGAGCTGGAATTTCAGCCAATCTCCAACTTACCAAATGAAATTTCAGCCTTGTTTAACCTTCACTATTTGGGTTTGAGGGGTACAAAAGTGGAAAATCTTCCCAACAATATCCAAAAGCTCCAGAGTTTGGAAACACTTGACCTCCGTTGTTCCAATATAGTGAAGCTCCCACGTGGTGTGACACAATTGAAGCAACTTCGTCACCTATTTATGTTTGCACGTGAAATTGAATTTGGGGGATCAACCGTAGTTGGATGTGTTCCAACTCTCAAAGGGGCACGGCAGTGGAAGAACCTACAAACCCTGAGACAAGTTAAAGCAAACAAGAGCCTTGTACAACAATTGGAAGACATGAAAGAGCTCCGAACATTGGCAGTTACAGAGGTGGAATATGCCCATTGTCCTCAGCTTTGCACCTCATTGACTAAGCTGACTAAACTTCATAGTTTATGCTTGTCTGCAAGGAGTGAAGAACAGCTCAACTTTGAAATATTAAATTCTCCACCTCCTCCACTTCAGAAGTTGACATTGTCGGGTAGATTATTTGAAGGGAAAATGCCTAAATTTATTTGCTCTTGTGAAGAACTCACATATGTGCAACTGATGTCGTCACATTTAATCGAAGATCCACTTCCTTCACTCGGACAATTGCATAAACTAGTGGAGTTAACATTGTGGGAAGATTCATATGACGGACAAAAACTGCACTTTAGAACAGGTTGGTTCCTTAATCTTAAGGTACTTTACTTGGAGACTTTGAGGAACTTAAATAACATTGTGATAGAGGAAGGTGCCATGCCAAATTTACTTAAGCTAATAATGAGTAGTCTTGGAGAATTAAGAATGATCCCTCCTGGTATCGAGTTTCTCACCAATCTCCAAAGTCTCGAACTATGTGCCCTACCTGAGGAGCTAGTGGAAAAATTAAGAAATGACGATGACAACGAAGTCCTACAAAGAATTGGAGGTACTCGAAATGTTGTTGTTGATTCAATAAGCAATTAAAATATGTTTTTTTTTTATATATATTTGTTCATGTATAAAATAGCCCTAAAGGGAATCAGCCAGAATTTGAAAGAAAATATTTATTGAGTCTTGTACTATGTATATATTTTGTAATATTATAAAGTCAATAATTGAATTACTTGTTCATGATTTTTTTTTAAAAAAATAGACGCTCTATTGACTTTTATCTATCAAACTATAAAATAAGAAATTATTTACGTTGCATACTAATAAGAGAATTAGTTCTAAATTAAATAATTATTTAGGTTGATATCTGATCCATCAATTTGTAAGATTCTGGATTTATAATCATTTTTTGCCTATTTCACAATAAAATTTTCTTAAGGCATGAAAATTTATTTTCCTCTAATTATCTAATATTTCATTAAAAAATGTGTCCAAGATTTAAAAAAATCAACAAACTAAAAACTAATATCTAATTAATCACATTACTACGTCGACGTCCAAATGATTAAAATCAACATTTCAAACAATGCTTATCATGAATTCAAGTACTCTCTAGGTTTCTCATGTTGGATAAATGTGAATGGAGAAAAGATAGAAGAGATATAAAGTTCTATTATGAATGAGATTTTAATGTATATTGGGAGTTTCGAGATATATTAGTTGGTTCATGTTGATTTATATGTATTGATGATGTGAACAAATACACGGGAAGAGTTTCTCTTTCACGCACAGATGTGCAGGGGGTGGGGTGTATCTCTAAGTTGACTTGTGTGCAAAACACGACCTGTATGCATCGAATGCCAAACCGGTTGGGTTACAAGTTGTTCAACTAGAACAACTAACATTTTGTCACATACATCTTTTTATTGTTTATTTAAGTGTGTAACGGATATATTAAATTATGAATTAATACATAATGTAAACAGCTGAATGAAACGTGGGTGTTTTACTACTCGGCGAATAATGATCATTAATCGATCATTAATATTGCCTATTGGTCTGAGCTCACTCGGCGTTTCACTACTCAAAGAATAACTGCGATCACAAGCAAAATACATACAAACAGAAGCTCTCCACCTTCATTCCCCTCCTCCTCTGTGATGCATCTCTTGCTCGACGGATTACTCGTGGTAGTAGTCGAACCTCTTAGTTCGTCGTGATCACTAGTGCTACCTGTGGGCGCCGAATCCCAAACCGATCAGGGTAAAATTTGTCCAAGTGAAACAACTAACATTTTACCACATAAATCTTTTTACTATTTATTTAAGTGCATAATGGATGCATTGAATTAAGAATTAATGCAGAATATAAACAGCCAAATGAAACGTGGGCGTTCCACTACTCGGCGAATAATGATCATTAATCGATCATTAATGTTGCCTATTGGTCTGAGCTCACTCGGCGTTTCACTATTCAATGAATAACTACGATCACAAGCAAAATACACACAAATAGAAGCTCTCCACCTTCATTCCCCTCCTCCTCTGTCGTGCATCCCTTGATCGATAGATTACCCGTGGTAGCAGTTGGGTACCTCTTAGTTCGTCGTGACCACAAGTGCTTGGTGCACATCACGGTTAACCATTGTATCTTAGGAAACAGATGACCTGAGAAAACCTCGAAGTACAGCCGGAGGTGGGGTGAATCTGTATCAAGGAAATTGCGTCCGTCTCAGGCCTCGGCCTCTTCGTCTGCTCGGCTGCACGCCCGTCTGGCCGCACATTCGCTCAGCCGTTCACTCACTCAGTCTCTTCGTCCTCTCGGCTGCATGCCTGTCCGGCCGCATGCTCGCTCGACTGCTGAATCGCTCAACCTCTTCGTTAGCTCAGCCTCTTCATTCGCTCGACCACTCATTCGCTCGATTGCTCACTCGGTCGGCCTCTCTACCCACTCGGCTGATCTGCCTGCTCGACCGCACTACCCAATCGGTTATTCTACTGGTCGGCCATTCAGCCTAATCGGTCTGTTATACTGCTCTGCTCGCTCAACTGCACTGTTCGGTCGGCCGCTTCGCCCGTTCGGCCTTCCCCACCACTCGACTTCTTAGCCACTTGGACTTTGGCCCTGCTCGACTGATCTGCCAACTTTGCCACATGTCGGCTCTGCCTCATGACTCGCTCGACCGATCTGCCCACTTTGCCAATCTACGGTATGCATTCAACACTCACTATAAGAAAATCCTTATTCAACAATACTTAAAAGATAATGGTTTTATACCAAAACCGTTGGTATCTTATTGTCTCTGTTAGGAGACCTATCCTTTTCAAGGTAAACTTGTGCGATTTTGTGTCAAATATTGTGTTTTAATGGTATCTTATGATCGATTGGGTATTCTTCTTGTAGATTCTAGAAGAAGAGAAAAACCTTGGGCCTCACAATTGCTTGATTCATGTTAATTACCATTTTAATAGAGATCCTCATCAGAACCAAATGGCGAGTATAATGTGTTTGACTTGTTCTATTTTTTGGAGGTTTGAATAAAATAGATGCATTTATCTTTTGATAATAATTTACATCTGGTGTATTTTATATTCTCTACCAACAAATTCTTGTGTGATTTCTTTTTTACCTGTACTGAAACTTTTTCCCATTCTTACTTAATTGCCTTGTGTAGATATCCACATACTTTATTCTTACTTAATGTACTTGGTTGGTGTTGTGGTAAGGTTTCTCCGCCCAGAAGGAGTTGCTTGAGTAGTTGGAGTTTGCAAGGGGATAATCCACTGACGGATAGGGATCATCCACCTTACGGACAGCCATGGAGTAGAAACCTTAATCTCCGAACCACGTTAAACAACGTGTAGTGGTTTGCTTTCTTATTCTTGTCTTTAGTTTAACTTTCTACTTGCTTTGTTTGTATTTCCGCTTGTGCACTAACATTGTAGAAAGAAGCAATCATTTAGGGTCAACGTCTATTCAACTCCTCTTCTAGTCGGCGATAAGATCTCCAACAGTTTCTCCATCCTATATTTTAATGTTATACACATTATTTAATAATAAGTCATTCTTTGTTAACTTTGCATCACTTGTGCCTTTGTGCAATTCGATCAATTTGTCTCAGAGCTCCTTGGCATTCTCGAATGGGCCGACGCGGTTAAGTTTTTCCTTAGTAAGTCCACACTGGATTGTGTTTGTTGCCTTCGAGTCGATCTGAGTTTTTTTCTTGTCTTCTGGATTTCATATTTATGGGTTAATGAGTACTTTTGTTGCTTCGTCCACTGACACTCTGTATCTTCGTCGGATGGTGAATCATTGATTGATATCGGTCTTCAGATACACCTCCATCTACTTCTTTAAATACAGAAAGTCATCCCCATTGAAGAGGTTGGGGGGGGGGGGGGGGTGGACGAACGGTGGACCATTACTTTCTGAAAGAAAAACTTAGAAATATTGCCAAGACTTGATCTTGGGATAAGTAGTGTGGGAGATAATTAAAGTATTAAAACTCAATTGGTGTTGCACCAATTTAGAGTATTTTGCAATAATTTTTTTTTTCAAAGAGGTAGTTATACCAATTTGGATTATATCAAAAAACTCAAAACCGAAAAAGAAATATTAAAAGTAAGTTTGAAAAATCATCCCATTGTTTGATTATTGGTTGCACCAATTCATAGCGGTATCTGCTCTGATACCACTTATTGGATCATAGAGATGCTAGAAGAGGGTAAATATCGTTCATTGAAAATAACGATTTAAAATAAGTTATGCAGTGGAATAAAGAAAAGAAAAACACACGCTAACACAAGTAATTTTTTACTTGGTTCAGAGCCTTCGACGATTCCTACTCCAAGGTCTGCACTCATTGAGTGCTTTTATTGGGCAATCACTAATAGTTCGAATAGTTATAATAATGAAGTACAAGAACTATAATGAAAGGTTACTGACAATAGAGAAAACTAAGTAAAGCTTGATGCCCGATTGTTGGTGGAGAGTTATAGCGTGGTAGGAGCTTTTTTTGGAGTAGCACGTAGGAACGAAAGTTGTAGCAGTTGTTGTTCTGAAGTTGTTGGTCGAAGGCCTTTATATAGGCCTATTTCAGATGCATGGAACCCCTCTGGGCGCTTGGACCATTATTGGCGTGGCGATCTCTTGTCGAAACTTGATCCGTCAAGTTTATCCACCTTCAGGCACCCGGACCCCCTTTGGGCGCTTAGACTATTGATGTGTGTTCGGCCAGTCATCAAGCTCCAACTCAGCTTCAAGATAAAATTTTTGATCAGAGTGCCTAGACCAACTTCGGGCACCTGGACCTCCCAAGTGCCTGACCAAGCCGCCCGGGCGAGGCTAGTCTGAGCGCCCGGACCAGCTCCGGGAACCCAGATCCCTTCTAGGTGCCCAGACATTCTTTTCTCCAATAATCTTTCCTGCAAAAAAAGTGTTAGTCCTGAGGAACAGAAATATATTTATCCTCAAAACAAAGTTAGCAAAATATAATAAGATAGGAGTAGTAATTAAACCCTGTCTTCTCGAGACCAGGATCTAGTCAATGTCTCAACTTAAGTTTTCCAAATGGACCTAAGTTGGACCGACACCTATAGTTCCCTCAACCGGGAATGTGTCCTCACGGGATCTCTCCTCCAGTTGCTTACCTCTTACTTACCAAATGCAGTCGCTTGACATACCTTTGACCCACCAGTGTCAGATCCGCAGACCCAACTGGATTTTGACCGGTTGTCAAGTCCCGCAAACCCAACTGGACTTTTCACTAGATATTGAGTCCCGCAGACCTATCTGGACTTTGCACTAGCTATCGAATCCTGCTGACCTAGCTAGATTTCAGCTTGGTGTCAGGTTCTTCAGACCCGTCAACTCCTATACACTTGGTAAAACAATTAGACCATAAACACTCTAACTTTAATCCATATGTCATTCATCAAAACCTGAGTTTGATCATTAGTGAAAGTTGCACCAACAATATGGCCGCTCTTATTTTTGTGCTTTACCCAAAAAACCACATACCATAGAGATATCTTTTCCTTATAAGTCCATGATGTTTCTCATGTGTTTTCAATATGATACTTTGTTTGTATTCGCAACATTACTCTGAGTCTCCTCGCAAGCATTTCATTACTCTTGACTTCCTCCGGACATCTCCGTAAGCTTCCAATCACCAAAAGGAATTCACATATCTCCACACTACAACAAAATCGCTCATAGAGATCGATTTTCCACCGGTGTCTATTTGATTTTCGACCGATGTCTATGAAGCCGATGTTAAAAGTCTGTCATTTTAGACATCGGGTTAAAACCGGTGTAGTATCACTTAACGACACCGGTCTTCGAATCGGTTATTAACCGGTGTAGTATCACTTAACGACACCGTTTCATCAACGGTGTAAAACCGATGTAGTATTACTTTATAACACCGGTTTTACATCGGTGGAAAACCGATGTAATATGTATATATTTTAACAACACAGATTTGATTTTAAAACCGACAATAACAAAAAAAAATACACAAATATTCACAAATTGTACAAATATTCTTCATTCAATAATATCCATAAAATACACAAATATTCACAAATTATATAAATAATCTTCTTACAACAATATCCATAAAATACCCAAACATTCTTTTTACATCAAAAGCGATACATGTGACAATATAAGGGACACCATTGACGCAATACCTGAAGAACAAGTGATACACTGCATGCAAAATAGCCGAATAGCATAAGAGCAGAGCCTTTAAGCCAGGCATCGCCTTTCTCAGGACTTTCGAAATGAAGTTGGATCATAGGTGAAGTAACAAAGGCCCCCAACAAAATGACCTTTCCAAAATGTGAAGATCAGGGAACCAGTGATGCAGAAGATGGCCCCTGCAAGCTTGGCCCTCCCTCTTACAGTCTTCAAGTTGAGCTTTTCCATCCTGAGCAAAAAAAGACCAAATATAGAATGATATTTGAATGAACTAAATTCACTGTAAAATTACTTGGAATTAATATCTGAATCAACCTCAGTACAATTGCCAATAAGAAAGTAAAAGCAGGAATGACATTGCCCAAGGCACTGGCAACAGTTGGAGAAATGAGATGGAGTCCAACGTAGTATACATTTTGCTGAATTGTTATACCCAACATAGCAAGAATGAATATTTTTAGCATGACACCAAATGAGAAGCTGGGTCTTCGATTCCTACAACCATGAGATGAGTTTAAAAACATTCAATTTGTAGTCATATATCTTATTCTCAACAATTCTAATGAGACATGCTCCTTGAACCTTTCGAGCACATAAGCAAGAGGAGCCAAGATGAGCATGGCAATAAGGTGCATGTACACTACGAAGACAAGTGCACTTAGTCCTTGTCCTAATGCAAGCTTGCCGAGGATGCTGGATCCAGCATACGTGAACTGGGACACAATCATATAGAAGTATGGAGCACATGCTTTCACAGAGGCCATGATCTCCTCACCAAATTGTTTGTGACAATTTTTATTGTCCTTGGTTCTTTATAAAGGAAGAAAATCATATTGATTCTGTCAAACAAACAAGTCTAAGATAGACAAATGCTTTGAAAGCTAGGAATAGAAAAAAGATGAGAGAAAAGCAGGCAAACAAGTGCCAACAAGCTACATCAGACTCCTCTAACTGTTGTATCATTTTCTCCAGCAAACAGACAAATAAATCATCTTGTCGACAAGATGAAGACGACTAGGGAGAAAAGCAGGCAAACAAGTGCCTTTATTCTCGTCGACTAGGGTTTCTAGAATTGAACAAGAAGAAGAAACCAGGCATACCTTTGCTATCAATCTCGTCGACATGGCTCTCCTGACCTTTGATTTTGATGCTGGACCATTTTTTGATGAAGGCCTTAGACCATGATGAGATTATACTATGTATAGCCAGCCGTGGTTATATTTCTTCAAATTTATTAACATATAAAGCAGTGATATCTTCTATCCAGCCCTGCTAGACACGCAAGTGATATATAAAAATTCAAAGAAGATAAAAATTGTTCACACACGCAAGTCATATCTCCTCATGAAGCTCTAATCTGGAAAGGTCTGGCTCCCTGGATTCAACTACCATTTTCCAGATTTTTCCACTTCGTGAAACCAGAGGGAACTTGGACAACAATATGCAAAAATTGAAAAGGAAGTTATGAAAAACAATATCAAGATATGTCTGCAGAGCCAGTTTAAGAATGTATACCTTGTGCAATAGGAACGATTGGCCATCCACATAAATAGTTACATCCCCAGCAACGTCCGAGAATATCCTACACAAAACAAAACGACATTTCTTTATAGAGGAAACGCAGCGATGTCACAATTCTAAAGATGCTAAGAACGATACCAAGTCATCAGACTGGCTATTCTCTTTGTCATTGAAATTAAAGAAAGAAAGGCAAAACTACAGGATAATCTCAAGAAACCATCAAGAACCATAAAGATTTGAAGCGAGAAGAAGAGACAAGTTTCAGGAAAAAAAAAAGAAGAGGTTTTCACGAAAAGAGCATTTGCAATAGATGTCCTTCAAAACCAATTAAACGATCCATATATAGTAGGAGATAGAGCTAGCGTAAAATGATCCATATAGTCGACCACACCTAGGGATAAGGTTTGGTTGTTGTTGTAAGGTGTAAAAGTGCACCATACTAGCTTTAGTCTTGCATGTCATGCACGCTAAACTTTCCAAACCTACTTGTCGCGCCAACTCAAGACTAGATTAACCTAACCCAGCCCATTCATTTCTAAGCCGACGTGATATTAGGCATGGAATGCGGGCTGGCCACATCTCGCTCAACCCATGCCCATTGCCACTTCTAGGGATTGGCACTTAAAACAATAATGACATTGAAGGTAATTTCTACCAATTAAAAGATTTATGCTAGTGGATTAATAAAAAAGTATGACAACAATCTCTACCCGTTATTTCAACAGAAATTTGTCATAATATTGGATGGATAAATGACTGCCTTCTACTACAAGTTGGCAAGCTAATGTTATGTTCACGTACGGAAGACATAGCATGTGGAAGAGTTTTTTTCAAAGTTGCCTCAACTACAGCTTGTTGAATGTTCTGTCTACCAATGTAGTTTAGAAGAATATTTTCTGGAACTTTCTTTCCCTGCCGAAAGCCAGGAACCTGTATGAATAAGGTTTTTTATCAGGAATTGCATGGCATCACAACATACTACTTCAATAATGAGTATTCAAGAAGAAAAGGTAGATAAAGGAATTAGAATCTAGTACTAGAGACAGAAGGTAGAAAAAGAGAAGAAGCTTCCAGTGACATTTAAAAGGCCATTTTTACTTAGCATGGTCTTCCCTCAACTTTAGTTCAGCATAGAAATGACTAAACCCCAGTACAAGCAATTCCAATCATGCTTTAAGTGGAAATAAGTAAATAACAGGTACTGGAAAACATAACTGTCAACAAACTTGGATCGGATGAAAAGATAAAAGGGGAGAACAATATTGAATTCCTTGACATTCCAAAGAAAGAAAGAAGAAATATAGATTAGTATATGTCAGAGCCCAGAGGGCTTAGTAAAAGTTAGGTAGCATATTCAAATTTTTCTGATTACTATAGAGTGATAATGATCAAAACAGAAAATGGAAAATAATTTAAGTACAAAATTATCCTACAGATGAATTCCTATTCATCCTGTAACAGTAATAGACCCCTTAAATGACTGCATACTGAAAATAATACCTTTGCCTTCTTAGAAAATTCATCTAAGACTTCTTCGTAACATTCTTGGCTTATTGCTGGAGGAACTTCTACGCTTAACCTAATCTGCAAATAAGATGAGCTATCAGGGAATTGACATAACCATACTTCTTGGACAAATTGATTCTCGTGAACTTGTAGGACTAACAATCGATTGAATGCACTCAGGCAAGGGGAAGAGAGATAGCAAGAAAGCTATAGCCTTGAAGCAAGATTGCCTCTTCATTTCAATTGCCAGATGAACAAACAAACATATTTCCAAATTATACAAGAAGATAGGTAGAAAGTAAGAAAATTATAGCCTTGAAGCAAGACTACCACTTCCACTTGACTATCAGATCAATTAGAAGTAAAAATGATTTAGAAGGTAGAAAAAGGAAAGGTACAGACAGTGGAGTGAGGCCCTTTGGTCTCCGTCACAATGAGGTTGGCTGGCAACCTATCTTTCGTCTTCTGAGCAGCGGAGACACTAACTTGGGCACGGAAAGGCCCCGGGTTTCGCGAGGGAGGTGAGTGAAGGCGCGGGAGGGAAGAGGTGGCGAAAGACAAAGGTTTGGGGAGGGAGATGGGGATAGCAAAGGACAGATTGCAGGAGCGCGAGGAAGAGAGGATGGGCGGGGCGAAGATGCCAACTATCTCCATCTCCAGATGCTCCAGATCCTTCCACCGCCGCACCAGCTCCGGGATTCGAAGGTCGTCCTCCAGCATCAGGTTGTCCGGCAAAGCCAGCGCCTTTAATCTCAGGCATCTGCGCTAATAATCGATGAGCAAATTCGTCGAACAGGTAGTGAGCGATGAGGGCGACGAAACCAGAAGGAGGCGTAGACTCACTTGACAGAGGCATAGGCGAGGTCGTGGATGGAGACGGCAGAGGAAAGGGGGAAGGCGAGTTGGTCGACGACGCCGCGGGAGCGGTGGAGGGCGAAACGGAGGAAGGCGGAGAAGGAGAGGGGGGAGTGGAGGCAGTAGCGGAGCGCAAAGGCGCGGGAGAAAGGGCTCCAGGGCGTGAAATCGAGGGAGCGGAAGTTGAGGCGGCGCCAGCAGCTAGGGTCGAGGGAGGCGCGGTACCAGGACTTGCAGACGAAGGGGACGGCGACGGCGAGATCTCCGAGGGCGAGGCGGCAGAAGGGGAAGAGGGAGATGAGGTTGAGGTTTAGGTTTAGGCTGAGAGAAGGGGCACGATATTGGTTTAGGTTTGGAGGGAATTTTGTGAAGTGTTGTAAATTTTGGCCGGTGAAAAAATTAAATTATTTTTTGTTCATTAACACCGGGTTTTAAAAACCGCTTTAAAACCGGTGTCTATTAACAAAAAAGGCGCTCATAGACACCGGCTAAAAATAAAATCTGCGCTCATGGACACCGGTTTTTAGAAAAATCGGTGTAAAATACTCAAAGACATCGGTTTTTGCTTAAAACCGTTGTTGTTCCACCGATGTCTATGAGAGTTTTTCTTGTAGTGCCATAATGATATGATTTTCTCTACCTTGGTCCTAAGCCCCCATGATTTTATTGTTGGGCTTTACCTAAAAGGTCTTATATCAATTGAGATATCTTTTTCTTATAAACCATGATCTTTCTCATATATTTTCAATATGGGATTTTGTTTACATTCCCAATTCTTAGGCTATGTTTGGTGAAGGGTAATTAACCTTGTAATGTAATCATGATTACATTATAAGATTGATTATTTTGTTTGGTATAATTTTAAACTTGTAATGTAATATAATTTAGATTACAAAAGACAATAAGCTTTTGTAATCTGGATTATAAAGCTAATAGTATGTAATCTGGATTACATTCTAACCCTAAGATTTAATATGTCAAATATATCCCTAGTACATTTCTTGCACCAACCAGTTCTGTCGCAACGGTCGTCATCGACCGCCAAATGTCACAGGATATTTTTATCATTTTATAATAATATGAATTACATTTCTTATAAAAATAATAGACACCAAACAAAAGAAAATAAAATTACTTGGATAATCAAATATTACATACATAATATACAACTTTTTCACTAAATATAATAATATAATATTAATTACATTACATTATAAATTTAATTATATGCCTAATCAATGTAGTCTTAATTATCACCGGTCACCAAAATACTTGAAATAGTCAAAATTGAGAAATGAAACTACACGGGCTTCAGGCTTTAAGGGAGTCGTGATTAAACATTCCACATTGAATTTATAGTCTTCAATTTCAATAAAATTAAAATTTACAATGAAAAATTTAGATAAATTAATAAGTAAATTTATTGTAAATTTTATAAGCTTTTTTTTTGTGAATATTAATAAACTAAATGCATTAATTCATTTAATTTTATATATTATTTTAATATTAAAGAATAATTTTAAATAAACTTTTAATTATAAAATAGACACAACATATGGATTATACGGTAAGCTAATGGCTTCAAATTCCAATACTATTTTATTAGGTCCAATTCAAATACACCCAAAATTTTGTAAAGATCATCTCTATCTCTATTGTTATGTTAAATTAGTGGATTTTGTTTGTTTTCTAACATGTTAAAGAGAAAAAAAAAATGTTATATTGTAGTTCTCAAGAGTTTTATTTGCAATCATTAAGTTAGTGTGAAATAAAGAAAAGACCACGACCATGAAGACGATAAAGGATTAGGTATATTCCAAGTGTTATTATATCCCATAAGTATGAAATAAAAAAAATAATGCTTATTTATGTATGAAATAACCCTAAAAGTGACTAGTGTGAAAGAAAATATTTGTATTTTGTGAAATTATAAAGTTAATAATTGAAATATTTACTTATAATTTTTTTTTAAAAAAAAGTAGTCTCACACTCCATTTAATTTTCTCTATCAAGCTATAAAATAAAAGAATATTTTTGAGTAGAGAATTTTTTATAAATATAAAAATATTATATCTCATAAAAATAATTGCACAATCTGAAAAATAATCAAATCTAGTTAACTTTTATAATATGATTTAATTATTAATTCATATAAATAAAATAAGAAATATAGGTTTAATTTTTTTAAATGAACTAAAAAATATTATGATATATAATTCAATTCAAATATTTATCTAATTAATGAAATATATTATTTTTAATGTATTATAAAAACTAAAAACATTATCATTAACAAGTTAATGATGCAGGATAGCGATTAGACTGTGATCTAGTAAGAAAGGAGATTGGAGGAGAAAGAAAGAAAAAAAACTATCAAAAAATAAAATTATTATTCATAACATAGGATTAATTCCTTTAACAGTTATACATGTATTTATATAGATTTTATGACTAAGAAAGTAAAAAAATCTTAATATATTGATCTTAATTTCTATCTTGTGGAAAAAAAAGAAGATCTTTTTATAAAAGAATATTTATGATGAATAGATAATTGTTTATAAATATAAAAAGTATTATATCCCATAAAGATAATTGACAATAGGTAAAATAATCAAATCTAGTTAACTTTTATAATATGATTTAATTATTAATTTAAATAAATAAAATAAGAAATATAGGTTTACTTTTTTTAAATGAACTAAAAAATATTATGATATATAATTCAATTCAAATATTTATCTAATTAATGAAATATATTATTTTTAATGTATTATAAAAACTAAAAACATTATCATTAACAAGTTAATGATGCAGGATAGCGATTAGACTGTGATCTAGTAAGAAAGGAGATTGGAGGAGAAAGTAAGAAAAAAAACTATCAAAAAATAAAATTATTATTCATAACAGAGGATTAATTCCTTTAACAGTTATACATGTATTTATATAGATTTTATGACTAAGAAAGTAAAAAAATCTTAATATATTGATCTTAATTTCTATCTTGTGGAAAAAGAAAAAAGATTTTTTTATAAAAGAATATTTATGATGAATAGATAATTGTTTATAAATATAAAAAGTATTATATCCCATAAAGATAATTGACAATAGGTAAAATAATCAAATCTAGTTAACTTTTTAATATGATTTACATATTAATTTAAATAAATAAAATAAGAATTATAGGTTTAATTTTTAAAAAAAATGAACTAAAAAATATTATGATATATAATTCAATTCAAATATTTATCTAATTAATGAAATATATTATTTTACATTTTTAATGTATTATAAAACTAAAACATAATCATTGACAAGTTAATGATGCAAGATAGTGATTAGACTGTAAACAAAAGAAACTATAAAAAATAAAACTATTATTTAGAATAGACGATTAATTCCTCAAACAGTTTTACATGTGTTTATATAAACTTTACACTTAAGACTAAGAAAGTAAATAAATCCTAATATATTAACCTTAATTCCTATCTTATAGAAAAAGAAAAGAGATCTTCAAAGGCTCGGTTGAATACCTAAATGGTGGATTTTGAGCTTGAAAGTTGGCGGTTGTGGGTTTCCTAGTAATAAATGTAGATTTTTAAATTCTGTACATGTAGATTTTACAGAGCGTGATTTCGAGTCTCAAGTTAAAAATTATACCTCTTTGAAGTTTCGGTTGATCCTACATTAGTTTGTTGACGATATAATTCATACACCTTATTAATGATCATATGTGGTATATAAATATCATTACAAAGTGAAAAATAGGAAAACACATAAAATACTATAAAATAAATAAGTATTTCCTAATAATAAGTATTTCCTAATACGCTCCCTCAAGATGGTGTCCCAGAAATGACACCAATCTTGCTACAAATAGAAAATAGCTGAGGTCGAGAAAGTGACTTGGTAAGTGTATCAGCCAACTGATCCTCAGTAGGAATATGAGTAACTCGTAGTTTGGAAGCCTGCACCAGATCACGAAAAAAGTGATAATCAATAGTCAAATGCTTCAACTGAGAGTGAAAAACAGGATTAACTTAAAGATAAGTGGCACCCAAATCATCATTAAAGAGCACAGCAGGCGTGGTAACCGGAAGAAGGAGGTCTGTCAAAAGTGAATTAATCCATTGGATCTCAGATGCCGCAGAGGCAATGATACAATATTCAGCCTCAGTCAAAGATCGTGCAACCATGCGTTGTTTGGTAGATTTCTAGGAAACCGGATTAGCACCCAAAAAATAATAAATGCACCCGTAGAATACCGATCATCTAGATCTCTTGCCCAGTCCACATCAGAGAAACCATGAAGAGTAAGAGGTATATTCATAAGAAGACGAATGCCAAGATTCCTAGTACCATTGAGATATCGAAGTAGACGCTTCACGGCGCCCAAATGCATCTCTGAAGGAGCATGTATAAACTGTGAGAGCTTGTTGACTGCAAAGGAAATTATTGGTGCAAGAAGCATCAGACGATCGAACCTGGATTTTGATAATGACAAAGGGTTTAAAGTTAAGGTTACTTGTGTTGGACCCCGTGGGTATTTTGATGTGATCAACCAAGTTAGTTAGGTTCTGTTTTGTTATTTGATCCATGTGTCTAAGTGTGCATGAACTTAGGAGCGCAGGAAGTCAAGCGGAAGACGCAACTAGCGAGAAGGACGACACGGGAAGGGAGCCGACGGGCTTGGTGCGTCCGAAGGACGAGAGAGCTGCGGAAGAATACACCGGTGGACGAGAAGAACATGCACGGCGTTCAAGGGATGAGAAGTCAGGTCGGAAGCCTGCTCGAGGAAAAGGCCGGGAATTGGGTTCGGGTGAGCCCTATTCCGGTTGGTCGCAATCACCCAAGCTATCGGCGCATCGGAAGCCAAAAGGAAGTAAAAAGGAGCTGGAAAGCTAGCTGGAGGCGCCTTCAACGAAGTGCTGAAGTTGAAGGTGCCTCCGCTGCCTGCACTGTCTGAGGCACCTCCATTGCCTTTGAGGCGCCTCAGACCTAGTCTGAGGTGCCTCCAAGGCTGTTTGAGGCACCTCAGACCCAGCCAAGATGAACGTTTGCAATCGGATAGAGTTTTATCCGGTTAAATCTTTTGAGGCGCCTTGAACCCCTTTTAAAGGCGCCTTAAACACTCAAGATAGATTTTCCAGGAGCTATATAAAGGCCCCTGGTGCTAGGAAATAATCAATCAACTCAGTATCAAATTCCTAGCAACTTTTGTACTTTCTAATTGTGTAAAAGGCTTCTCCGCCTTCAGAGAATGAGACGTTTCTAGTGCGCTGTTCGATTGCCTTGGATTAACAACCCCCTTGGTTGTAACCAAGTTAAATGTTTATCTCTATTTATTTTCTGTTATTTAATTTATTTTGTTTCTATTATTTTTGATTTGAAAGAAACGATGAGGGTACTTTTCATTTGCAGAAAATTCACCCCCTCTTGTCGGCTCCGCTGTACCAACAAGTGATATTAGAGCCCGACAGCCTCGTAAGGACTAACTGCCGACTCAAGCACAAAGATCAAGATGATGGCCAGAGCAAACATTCATCCCCCAAAATTCAATGGAGACTTCGCAACGTGGAAGCGTCGTATGGAGGTATTTTTTAAAATGAATTTTGACATTTTATTAACGATGAAATATGGTTTTTCAGTCCCAAAAGAGAAAGAAGAGTACCAATAGACGAAGAAGGAGCAAGCTGATTTCGTGGCCAAGGCGCGGAATTCCACCTGCTCAGCGTCCTGCCACCCCAGGAGGTAAGTCAGATCGGAAGCTACGACTCCGCCAAAGACCTCTGTGATAAATTCGGAGCTCCACGAAGGCACCTGAAGCAAAGCTAGCAAAGTGGGACATCCTCCGGACTCACCGACAAATCTCCGGATGAACAACGACGAGAAGGTAGCGCAACTCCAAGCGAGAATCAAGGAGCTGATAACGCAACTGACAAATCTCGGCGAATCGGTAACGAACCGAGATTCCATCCGGTATGCGCTAAACGGCTTCCCAAGAACTCCAGAGTGGGCATCCTTAGTAGATGCTTACTACATCTCTAAGGACCTTGAGGTAAGTAGTTTAGAAAATCTATTCTCTACATTTGAACTTCACGAGTCTTGAATCGTAGAGCCTAAACAAACGGAGAAGACAAACCTCAATGTTGCCCTACAAGTTGAAAAGGACGATCCCGATTCTGGAGTGTCGATCGACGAAACTGAAGTGGCTCTTTTGGTAAGAAAATTAAATAAATTTATTAAAACTAACAAATTTAGATCGTAGTCGAAAAAGCATCAACGCAATAAAAGGCTGGTTCGATGCTACAACTGCAATGAGGAAGGGCACATCAAGGATGACTGCCACAAATTAAAGAAAAAGGACAAGTCTCAGAGACCGACATCCACTAAACGCAAGAGTCTGAAGGCCACTTGGGATGATTCTTCTTCTTCTGAATCAGAAGTCGAAGCCTTCTCAGGAGTAGCACTGATGGTCAACCATCTCTTTGAAGATGACTCAAGCTCAGAGATGAGCATAGATGAAGGGGGAGGATCCTCAGAAGAAGGAGAAAGCTGCGACGAAGGGGGAGTATCACCAAGTAAGGTACGTGATCTCACCCCCCACTCAGTCCTTTCAATTTATCAAAGTGCTTACGAAAGATCTAGCAAAATTAGAAAAAAAAATGCTGAATTGAAATTGAACTTTGTAAAAGCATACCCACTAGAAATGTATGATAATTTAAAATTAGAAAATAAAAAATAAAAAATTAAAAATTGAAATTGAGAAATTGAAAAATAATCATGCATGCTTAAATAAATTTCCAAAATCAAAACTAAGGATTTATGAAAAATTAAATTGGTATATTAGAAAACATTAGGGACAACTTAGGAAAGTTCCTAGAAACTATGTACCTCCTAAGTTTCTAGTTAATCCAGTAGAAAGGAACTTTTACTAGGTTCCAAAATCTTTTCTAGACTATTTTTTTTAAAAAAAAAAATTAAAGCTTTCAGCGAGAAAATTAGATATTAAGATTTCTTTATGAGGCTTTGTCTAAAGAAGTGGTTGTTGCTCCAATAACCAAGAAGGCCTAATGTCTCTCCACGACCTGGAAGCCAAAATATTGGAATAAAAATGTTTAATTAACTTCTGATAAAGCATTAGAATCAGAATTAAATAATGGTTTAGAAAGTTTTTTAAATAAAAAACATTTTTTTGGAAATTCTTCTAAAATATTTTTTAAACTTAGAAAATGTTTTTGGATAAAATTTCTTTTTTAGAAAATTTCTCAAATAATATTTTTGCCTAAGTTAAGATTCCCTCTGAAATTAGAATTTTTTTTTACTTAGAATATTCTTAATTTTTTTTCCCTTAACTTAGAAATTTCTTAAAAATGAATTATTTACTTAGAAAATTATGTTTGTAAACTTGAAAAATTTTACTTAGAACATTTTTCTTGCTTAAAATTTCTAAAAAAATAAATCTTAAAGAGTTTTAAAATTTTCTTTTCTTAGAAAATTCTTAAAGATTATTTTGACTTAGAAATATTTTTTTACAAATTGTTATGAAAATGAGTTATGTTTTAAAATTTTTACTTAGAAATTTTTTAACACTTTTAAAAAAAGTGGCTAAGTTAGATTTTTTTTAAAGAAATCTTAGAAACTGTTTCAAAAGACTTAGAATTTTGAACATGTTTTAGACCCCATTTTTACTGTGATCAAAGGGAGAGAAATAGACACAAGTTAAGGGAGAATTAGAAATATTTTCAAATTGAGTTAGAAATATTTTCAAATTCTGTTTTGAATTTTTGTAACAAGATATTCTTATTTCAAAAATTGGTATCAGAAGCTAAATTTTATGTTACAAATTTATGCTTAAAAATGTTAGTTTAGTAATTTTTTAAAAATTACTACTTGTCTATTTTGCCCTAACTTGAACTTGGGTTGATGCACATTAAAAAGGGGGAGATTGTTGGACCCCGTGGATATTTTGATGTGATCAACCAAGTTAGTTAGGTCCTGCTTTGTTATTTGATCAATGTGTCTAAGTGTGCAGGAACTTAGGAGCACAGGAAGTCGAGCGGAAGACGTAGCTAGCGAGAAGGATGGCACGGGAAGGGAGCCGATGGGCTCGGTGCGTCCGAAGGACGAGAGAGCTGCGGAAGAGTACACCGGTGGACGAGAAGAATGTGCACGATGTTCGAGGGACGAGAAGATGGATCAAAAGCCTGCTCGAGGAAAAGACCGAGAATTGGATTCAGGTGAGCTCTATTCCGGTTGGCCACAATCACCCAAGCTATCGGAGCATCGGAAGCCAAAAGGAAGTAAAAAGGAGCTGGAAAGCTAGTTGGAGGCCCCTTTAACGAAGTGCTGAAGGCGCCTCCGCTGCCTGCACTGTCTGAGGCACCTCCATTGCCTTTGAGGTGCCTCAGACCCAGTCCGAGGTACCTCCAAGGCTGTTTGAGGCACCTCAGATCCAGCCAAGATGAACGTTTGCAATCAGATAGAGTTTTATCCGGTCAAACCTTTTGAGGCGCCTTGAACCCCTTTTGGAGGTGCCTTAAACATTCGAGATAGATTTTACAGAAGCTATATAAAAGCCCCTGGAGCTAGGAAATAATCAATCAACTCAGTATCAAATTCCTAGCAACTTCTGTGCTTTCTAATTGTGTAAAAGGCTTTCCTCCTTCAGAGAAGGAGACGTTTCTAGTGAGTTGTTCAACTGCCTTCGATTAACAACCCCATGGGTTGTAACCAAGTTAAATTTCTGTCTCTATTTCTTTTCTGTTATTTAATTTATTTTATTGCTATTAGTTTTGAGTTGAAAGAAACGAGGAGGGTACTTTTCATTTGCAAGCAATTCACCCCCTCTTGTCGGCCCCACTGTACCAACAACTTGTGGTCTAACCAGATTGATTGAGATTGCAGGAAATTCCTAAGTGATCTTAGGCAAAAGTCCTAGTGGATTCTAGGCGGGTGGAAACCCCTAGGGGTTGGTAACCCATGTCTTAGGAGGCGGTAACCCTAGGTGAAGGAAAGTCCTGGCTGTGGTTAGGCAGGTGAAAACCCTAGGGAGAAATAACCCTAGGTCCTAGGGGTGGTAACCCTAGGTTATGGAAAACCTTAGGGGGAGGTAACCCTAGGTTATGGAAAATCCTAGGGGGAGGTAACCCTAGGTCCTACGGGATGGTAACCCTAGGTTATGGAAAAATTTAAGGGGTAGTAACCCTAGGTGGAAAGTCCTGTCAGTCGGGGGAACCGATCTAACAACAGATAACTTCTCCTGAGAGGAGTAGGTGAGGATACATTCTCCGTTGAGGGAACAGTAGGCGTCGGTTCAACCTAGGGTTTCCAGAGGAAATCTGAAGTTAGAACCGAACAGTCCGAAGGCTGTCAAAGTTATTTATTTACATATTATCTGTAGGATCAATATCGCTAGAAGGGGGGGGGTGAATAGCGCTCGTGGCTAATTTGTTCGTTTTAAAGTAAAACACGCAGTGGAAAAAGTCAAACAGAAACACCAAGATTTTTTACTTGGTTCAAAGCCTGTGGAGATTCCTACTCCAAGGCTCACACTCGTTGAGTGTTTACTTTGGGCAATCACTATCAATTTGAAATATTACAACTTTATGTATAGTTAATTAAATGTAGTAAAATATACCAACTACTAAGAATAGAGAATTTTAAAGCTTCTGGTCGTCAGAGTCGAGTTACGGCTTTGTCGGATTGTTCTTTGAGTAGCACACAGAAGAAGGATTGTGATTTCAAGTGTTGATTAAGCTGTTGCTTGAACTAGGCTTAAATAGCCTATTGAGGGCCCCTCTAACCTCATGGAGGGCGCCTCTAGCCTGTCGAGTTAGCCACGTTGATAAGCTCAGCTTCGCTCACTGCTTATCCACCTGAGGGCGCCTCCAAGCTCCATGGAGGGTGCCCTCCATCCAGCGTCCAGGGCGCCTCCAGCAGCCTTGGAGGGCGACTTCCATCCAGCGTCTAGTGCGGCTTCCATCCAGCGTCTAGGGCACCTTCCATCCTGCGCCCAGGGCTCCTCCAGTAGCCTTGGAGGGTGCCCTTGGCCTACATCCTGTTAGTTAGAGCCCTAGAACCAATAATTTGATGATTGTTGTATGAACTCGTTGTATCATATTCTTATATATATAAAGACATTTGTTTATGGTTATTATGCTTACTTGTATTGGTGTCAAATACTAAGTATAATAGCATCCTTGAGTATAAGGTTCTTACCTATATCAATCGATTGGTTGAATCGATAGTGAGATGATATAGGAAACACTACTCCTAATCATTCCTAATCAAGTATTAACATTCAGGGATAATGTTAATGCAACGAGACTAGCATGTAGGTCAACTCGATGACTTGATCTCACAAGTCATGGATATGGAGATATCAAGTTGACACATGGGTATGCATTGGAGAATGTATACTGAATGACCCGCCATGAGAAAGTATCATGGATCGTTATATGAGTGTCATATACTTTCTCATGTGGCTATTAGTATGACTATTAGTTCTTAGACTTGAAGTCACCATGGTTCCCTACATAAGGAGTTACATACTTTGGCTTCGTCAAACGTCACCCGTAATTGGGTGGACTATAAAGGTGATTACTGGGTATGTAACAAATTATGCGGAGGGATGTGAGTGATGTAGATGGGATCTATCCCTCCTATATGACGGGAGAGACATCAATATTCTTGATAGAGTGAGACCACTAAGTGCATGGCCATGCCCAAATGAGTCAATATGAGATGTTGAGCTCATTTGATTGAGTGAGTCTACTTGGGATTCAAGATTTAGATTGATTAGAGGATGACACGGTCTATGCCTTAATTTGATCAATCTAGATGTCAAGGATAGAAGGACACTTGTCATATATTGTGAAGAGTCACAATTAGTAGTCACAAGGTGATGTTGGATCTCAACATTCTTATAACTTGGGTAGTAATGATGTGTTCCTAGATACCGCTCATTACTTATGCTTCTAAATGGATTTAGGAGTATTGCCAATGTTATAAGAACCTATAGGGTCACACACAAAGGGAAATTAGATGGAGATTATGTTCATTTGCTGAACCTAAAGGATTAGGTTCATGTGATGAACCAAATTGGATTAAGAAGTAATCCAAAGTAAACTAATTGAGTTGGACTCAATTTGGTTCATGTGTTAAATGAGTCTAACTTGGACTTAGACTCATTGAGCTAATTTAATTCAATGAATAGAGATTCATTAAATTAAAATTGGCTTGAACCAATGGTTAGATTTGATCGACCATGAGAGAGAAGTGGTCAAGTTTGACTTGACTTGAGAGGAAGATGAAAGGTCAAGTTTGACTTGACCATTGCCACCTCATTTGTGAGTTGACATTAAGTGGGTCAATGATGATGTTCTACATCATCAAGGTTAGCACATGTGTGTGCCACCTCATGAGGGAGATCAAGAGTTGTGACTCTTGATATCCCATGGAGGTATATAACCTCTTCTTTTGAAGTGGCCGGCCACTTAATGTAATTGTGAGAGTTTCATTTTGTTGAGTTAATTCCATCTTCTTCCTCAAGATCTTTCTTCTCTCCCTCTCCTCCACCTTGGCCGAACCTTTCAAAGGTGCTAGCACACCTTTTGTTTGGTTTCTCCATCTCTTGCTTGTGTGGATACACATAGAGGAGTATGTACTTTGATACTCTCGAGATCCGGCGAACCTTGGACGAGCGGGATTAGCGAAGGGCGTCGCATCAAGGGTAAAGCTCTTCTCCTTTGTAGATCTAGTTTAGATCTAGGTCAGAAACTTGTACTCAAAGTTTTATAAAATTTTTATTTCTTCGCACGGATCCGGTGGCGGGGTTTTAGGGTTTCAAGAACGCAAAAGTGGTTTTTGCGGCCCGAAAAACCCAACATTGGTATCGAGCCACGTCTGGCGTACGATTTTTGTTTGTATTTTATGAAAATATCAGTTCTGTAATATTTTGTAAATTTACTATTTTATAGATTTTATGGGTATTTTTCTCATAGAAGCGAAGCATAAGAGTTTAGACACTTGTAGACTTCGACTACCGAGAAAATATTTCCGAAACGGCAAGATTTCACCCCAAATCATTTTGGGACAGCGGGCCTGGCGCTGTAGGATCGCTTAGGAACACTCACGATGATTATATCGCGGGTAGGGGTGCTGCCCCTAACCCCAAGTTTCGTTCATGATTGTGCCGAAAAATCGCTAAATGGGATCGCCAGGAATTTTTACTCATAAAAATTGTGGAAAATTTATAGAAATTTATAGAAATTACATAATTTAGAATTATGTATCATTTTGTGATGGTCATGGCCCAAAGACCCCAATTTGATTGGAAATTGTGTTGTAATTCATATTATGGCCTGCGTGCCATTTTCTGTGATGTGCGTGTTGTACTTGATTCGCGACCTGTGCGTCGTGCCCTTCTATTTATTTATTCCTGTTGTAAATATTTTAGACTTGAATGTAACTTGAGTTTCACCTTTTGTAATGTACAAAATTGAGGCGGTGGAAG